>NC_084514.1:17639258-17945925 GCF_024500385.1 Phyllopteryx taeniolatus
ATCCGCCATATAGAAATATCCCATTTAAATACAACCTAGGCATGTTTTTATACCATTTACAGCACTTAGAATTTGTTTAAAAAGTCTTTTTGAAAAGAATACAAACACATTTAAAAACCTAATATATCAAGAGAGCGCAAGAGCAATGGATAACACCAAGCATATAAAAAAATAGAGTAACAACTGTAATAACTCAAACCAAATCTGCGAAAGAGTGTGAACTGCAGTGTAGTGGGGGATTACTGTTCAAATTTGATTGACACTGTCAGAAAAGTGTTGGACTACTATCGGATTGTGCATTGAGTGTACCTAAACATTATTGTTTCCAAATAAAACAACTTGAACCAAATGACGAGTGTGTTTGTTTAAAAAATACTCATCATTTCAATCGGATGGTAATACCAATGGTGGTGGACAGGGCTGTCACACCCACGGGGACCCACACATTTCCCAATGAAAGGGTTCAACACCCAGACATTTCCCGATGGGTGTCACCTCCACGGAGGACGTCCTTGTTGCAGCACCCACACGTCTTCCCAATAACTGGGTTCAACACCCAGACTTTTCCACAGGGACGTTGCATTTTTTTTTATCATCTCTCATGTGATGGTTTGTTTCTTTGAATAACATTGCTTTTATTTGATCCAACTTAAACACCCGCACTTTTCCCTAATGGCTTCCCACTCAGTGAGGACCCTCACATTTTCCGATTAAAAGGTTCAATTCCTGCACATTTTCCCGGGCGCTTCGGCTGTCCCCTGCTCCAGTGTGTTCCACTAACGTGTATGTGTTCACTGTGATGGGTAAAATGCAGAGAACACATTTCGTGTGCATGCATTCCGATGGTTCATGACAATAAAGGTGATTCTTCTTCTTTTTCTTCTTAAATGACTATCTTAATCAACAGCCTGAAGTGTCACGTGACCTGCCAACAATAAGGAAGACTCAAAGGTGCATAATTTTGGACAAGTTATGCACTGGCACTGATTTAGGGTCCTTCAACCACAGGCGTCCTCTTTTGGGGTTTTGGGGAAAACGATGCATCTGCACGGCTTGTCCGGGATGAGTGGAACAGCCTACAGCACCTCAACCAAAACCTTTGCCAAAAATCCACTCTGAAGGGCCAAGAACTGCCCGAGGGTAATGCAAGGCAATGCCGGCGAAGAGACAACATGGCGTCCGTAAACCATGTGACGTGGATTTAGCCAATGCGGAGCAGTGCGGGAAGTTCAAAGCGTTGCCAGACCTTTATTTATTTTTTTAAATATCTTTTTGTTTTATATTTATTTTTTGTATCGATAAGAAAAAATTCTGAACGGTACACGACAGAGAATAGATCAAACAAAGCTCGGCGTGGCCAGATTTCCCTTTCTAAGGCTTTGTTGGGGATGACGCCATTGCCCGGGAGCCGTGGGAGGAGGCGCCATTTCACGCCCCTCAGCAGCAGCACCGAGTCGGTCAGTGACAGCCAGTCAGTCATCGGAGCGGCGGGCTGTCACCTCATCGTCGGTGGGCCGCGCATCGACTCGCTTCAGCCGGCCTCGTCGCGTTTCCCTTCCCGCTTCTAAAGCGATGGACAGGCCTCTCCTGTCACGAGCGGCTCCGTCTAAAGCCTGGGCAGTGTTTGACAGCTAATGCTATGTGAGCTAGTCTTTTGGGGAAACGGATCCCGTCCCTGACGCTGGGGGTGAGAGACTTAAAAAAACAAAAACAAAATCAGCTCCTACCGCCGCCTGATCGCGCTCCCGTCATCCATCTGCTTTGAATCGAGGACCCAATTTAGCTCCATTGGCAACGGATGTCCTAGAGAACGGTAAGACGGCCACGGGCTAATTCCCGCAACGCTATCGAGCTCCTGAATGAGGTCGATAAACCGGCATTGTGGTGTTCTGTTCTTCAAGTGTGACGATTTTAAACTTGTATTCGAACTATTCGTCATGTTAAAATCCACGCGTGGGCTGACGGGCGGTTACAATGATTCCAGGAATTGGTCGGGTGAAAGTGTTTCCTGTGAGTCAAGAGGATTTTTCAGGCTAACTGGTTCTTCAGGTTCAACGGTGCGTGTGCGCGGAGGTGAGGCGAGAAAAGAAGCCTGTCAGGCGGCCACAGGCGAGCTGCTCAAGCGACCGCCATTGATTGGTATTCCGCGCGGTGCTGGTGGAGGTTCTTGAAAGGTTCTTGTGTTGGGACACAGTGGACGCCAGTGTGGGATCCACAGCTGGGCCGATGATGACGGTACCGCGAGGTGTCTTCGACCCACTCACAGTGATTAACATTTCACCATGGACTCGTGACGACCTGCAGGCCTCCCGACAGCCATCTACTCCCCTTGAGTCCTGCTAACTAAACTGGTAGTCCTGTTCTAGTTGCGTGTGTAGACAAACCGTGGACAGCCATTACCAACCTGCATTCAATCAGTGCACTGCACACCAGTGTGGTTCTTCTTGAAAGCACCATTGCCCAACTTCCTATTTCTGTCAAATGTAGAAGTGAAAGCTCAAAGGAGATGTTGGTGTAAATGAGGCACGTAATGTTCCCACCACAAGATTTCATGCTCCAGTTTGAGATACACGGGACATATTTTCTCGTATAGCGGCCTGGGGTGTTGCTGGACTCAACTGCAGAGAACAAGGGGACTACAGATGAAAACTAGCCTTCTGGCTAATTCTGGCTTTTTTAACCATGTGTACTTCATGTGTTTTATGAAATGGCATTGTCCCCTTTCAAAAATAAACTGATGATAAACAAAGGCACTCCGTGAAGAGGGAGACCTTTTATTTGATTTGTACACATGCTTGTTTATAATGTCAAATTTGAAAAGAGAAAGTTTCTCATTCAAAAAAACGGGGGAAATACTTTCTAATTCTTTACATTCTGTTTAATAATACCATCCATACACCCATCCATCCATTTTCAGTAGCGCTTCTCCTCACGTGGGTCCCGGGCGTGCCGGAGCCCATCCCAGCCATCTTCATATGCCCTGAACCGGCCGCCAGCCAATCGCAGGGCACATACAAACAAACAAACAAACAACCACTCGCACTCACATTCACACCTACGGGCAATTTAGTCATCAATAAACCTAGCGTGCATGTTTTGGGGACGTGGGAGGAAACTGGAGTGTCCGGAGAAAAGCCACGCAGGCACGGGGAGAACATGCAAACTCCACGCAGGCGGGGCCGGGGATTGAACCCCGGTCCTCAGAACTGTGTGGCGGACGCTCTAACCAGTCGCCCACCCTGTCGCCTTTTTGGACTCAAGCAACAACAAAAAAATCACTGTTAGTAGGCCGTCATTTTTTAATGTTAGTTAGAAGAGCAACAATTTCTAATGTTGTAACTTTGAAAATATATGACAAAGTCTGTAAAATTTTTGAACAGACAATTTCTCACCGGACAGTTTTATTATTGTGGCACGATTATTGCTGCAGCAATAATAGCGTTTTGGAGGTAGAGTATACGAATGTAAACGTTGGATGGACGGGGATAGAAGTGCACGGTAATATAAGATGTGAAGATGTATTTTTCACAAAAACCTGCGGGGAAACGCACAGAAACTACCAAAGCTTTTTGCGAAGGACTCAGCGATCAAGACGAGGTTTTTGGGTAGTACTGCTTTCACCTCTTCGCCCCACCTGTACCGTCAGCCTTCCTACAATAGCGCAATAATTATCATACCGTGATAAGACCAAAACCTGAGATATAGCAAACATTTGAGTGCACTTGACCGAACAGGGCAAGCAAAAATCTTCGGGCAAGTACCCTAAAAGGTTAACGTCGAGCCCTGGTTTGGTGATGTATGTACGATTGCATCTCATTTTGAGCATTTGGGTCTGGTTTTAGCTAATTGTAACCGGTTCAATCTGGTTGTGGGCAGTTACATTTGGTTCCATCTTGCGGTGGGTTGTCATCATGTTACGTCAGGTTATCTCATTTCGTACAGTTAATTCAGGTTACATCTGGTGGTAGGATGTTATAACTGTTTGAATTCAGTTCTATCTGTTTCTGTGCAGTTCCATCTTCTGGTTGATTGTAATATTGTTACTTTTAGTTATGTGCGCTAAAGTCTCATTTTGAACTTGCTTCCTTCGTGATTTGACAGCTTGTTGCGGCTGGTTGTATGAAGTTACATCTGGTTGTCGCTGGCTATAAACTGGTTGACTCCTGGTTACACCTAGTTATGGATCTCATGGTTGGCGTCTGGTATCATTTGGCTATGTACGTTAAATCTAATTTCCTAGAATTGCATGATCTGGTTATAGCTGGTTGAATTTGATCTTGTGAAAAATAGTTTTCCGGTTGCATCTGGTTACGCCTCAGGATAGCTGCTTGTATCTGGTTATGTCCAGTTGCATTTGGTTATGTTCCAGTTGATTTGATGATCTAGTTGCCACTCGTTGTAGTTTGTGATTCCATTTTATTTATTTTTTTGACAGTTATATTTGGCCATGCATCTCGTGCAGTACACATGGTCCGCTTCCTGCTGGGCCGTCAGCTGACGTGCCGCAGGCTGGGCGCTGCCCCCCCCCCTTCACCCGCCCGTTCTTCTCCGTACTTGAAATGTTTTCTCCGCGTGCTTGATGTTGACCGCGAAATGTGTTTGGAGGCAGGTTGTGGCCCGGCTGTGACATTGCGAGCAGTGTTGTCATAGAGGTGTTCAGTGTTCTGCCCGCAATCATGAGTGTGCTGGGTAGCTTTGCAATGTTTTATTGCGTCAAAGCCTGCCGACATTTATTCTGCGGCAGCTCGCTCATAATCCTCTTTTCGAGAGTGTGAAAAAATTGATATAAGTCGAGATGGAGCGGAACAGGGTGCCACGGATAGTTTGTGCGTTTTTTTTTAATAACGGTGACTTATCTACATAGATTTTGTGTTTTGAGACGTTCGATCGATCAAGCTTTTATTTGTATAGCGCCTTTCGTCAAGACAAAGTACTTCACAAGGCAAATGATAAATGACACGAACTCAAGCCTCCTACCCAGCCGCAGTCTCTGAGTCCCTGCGGCACCCAACACCCGTGCGTGACGCCCCCCAAACATGAAAACAAAAGCACAAACTACAGCAGATGACAGAAATGCTAAAATAAACAAGTATATCAATACATAAATAAAAAGATTAATATCATACTACAGTATAACAATAATCAAATTGTCTCAAATAAATCGACTGTTGCATCTGATTACCGAGTTACATCTCCAACCCCAATTCCAATGAAGTTGGGACGTTGTGTTAAACAAATAAAAACAGAATGCAATGATTTGCAAATCATGTTCAACCTATATTTTTAATTAATACACTACAAGACAAGCTATTTCATGTTCAAACTGATCAACTTGATTGTTTTTAGCAAATAATCATTAACTTAGACTTTTATGGCTGCAACACGTTCCCAAAAAGCTGGGACAGGCTCATGTTTACCGCTGTGTTACATCACCTTTCCTTTTAACGACATTAAATAAACGTTTGGGAACTGAGGATGCTAATTGTTGAAGCTTTGTAGGTGGAATTCTTTCCCATTCTCGCTCGATGTACAGCTTCAGCCGTTCAACAGTCCAGGGTCGCCGTTGTCATATTTTACGCTTCATAATGCGCCACACATTTTCGATGGGAGACAGGTCTGGACTGCAGGCAGGCCGGTCGAGTACCCGCTCTTTTATACTACCAAGCCACACTGTTGTAACACGTGCAGAATGCGGTTTGGCATTGTCTTGCTGAAATTAGCAGGGGCGTCCGTGAAAAAGACGTCGCTTGGATGGCAGCGTATGTTTCTCCAAAACCTGTATGTACCTTTCAGCTCTGGTTCCATATGGCTAATGCAGAGTAGTTTCCCCTGGTTAGATCTTGTCGTAGCTGGTTATGTATGGTTACATCTTATTTTGTGCAGCTGGTTTTAGCTGACTGAATGCTACTAGTTACAACTACTAGTTATGTAGTTATAGCTGCTTACATTTGGCTATGGCGAGTCGTTACATCCTGTTTTGTGTGTTTACATCTGGTTATGTACAGCAAATGCACATGTGGGTGTATATCGTTCTAGTTTCCAGTTAAATCTGGTGGTGTACGTTTCTTTTTGCAGTCACATCTAGTTAAATACAATTGACATCTGGTTGATGCACAGTAGTTACATCTCTTGTGAGAAATGGTTACGCACGGTTGCAGCTAATTTTGTGCAGTTGGCATCCTGTTATAGCCGGTTTCATCTGGATTCATCCCGTTACAAATGGAATATTGTCCAGTCCTGTACAGTGCACTCAGCCACCGACATGCGGCGGAAGAAGCATTTCTTCCTTGCAACACGAATAAAAGATGAAAAAGGTTTTCGTAAGCTGCGACCTTCACAGTACACGAGGCTCGTTTGGATTATTTGCAGAAGATTTTCTCTTTGCAGCTCAACTCGAATGTCAAAAGCAGCCAAAGAACACACGCTTGTTCACTCACCTCGAGCATTAGTTTTGTGTTTCTTTCAAGCTCGTCCAACAGGGTAAGTTGAGAAAGTCAACATCTGAAGGTTCGGCGTTTGAATCCATAAAACATGTGAAATCACCTCACTCTCGCCCCTTTCATCACAGTCCGATGTCACTTGAGGTGTCGCGGCGACACGGCCGCTCGCATCACGCCCTCTTCTATGATTCTCGCTTTCAGGATGCGTGAGGACATGTCCGGCGTGGTGTGCGTGAAGGCGGAGGAGGAGCCCGGCGAGAAGCTGTCCCAGGATGAGATCATCTCGCGCACCAAGCAGGTGATCCAGGGCCTGGACGCCCTGAAGCAGGAGCACCGCTCCATCCTGGACGGCCTGCTGGGCACGCTGCGCTGCCTCAAGCGGGATGAGGAGGGCGTGCTGGCGGAGGAGAAGTCGCGCATGATCCGAAAGTCCCTGGAGATGCTGGAGCTGGGGCTGAGCGAGGCCCAGGTCATGATGGCCCTGTCCGGCCACCTGAGCTCGGTGGAGTCGGAGAAGCAGAAGCTGCGGGCCCAGGTGCGCCGCCTGTGTCAGGAGAACCAGTGGCTGCGGGACGAGCTGGCCGGCACCCAGCAGAAGCTGCAGAAGAGCGAGCAGAGCGTGGCGCAGCTGGAGGAGGAGAAGAAGCACCTGGAGTTCATGAACCAGCTCAAGAAGTACGACGAGGACCTCTCCCCCTCGGTGAGTCCTCCTCCGACAGTCTACTCGGCTGTGCTGGGAATCGCATTTTCCTCTGCAGCGAGTAGAGAGAGATTTTTCACGGCCCGTGCTGATAATTAGTAGTCCAAGCGTTCCAAGCGTCAGCAGCATCTCTTATAAAGTTCACTGAAAATTGAAAGTTTTAAATTCTCTTATCGGCTTGTTGGATTAAAAAATAAATAAATAAATAAATTATTATGCCGATAAGCCTCAAAATGCCAAATATAATCGGTCTATGCCTATTAGCGAGGTGGCCGTTTTGGACGTGTAGTGGCTGTCGGGCTGAAACAATGAATCGTATCATTCGATTACAAAAAAAGGTTTAAGCAAAATCTCTGTCTTGAGGCTGCGGCGGCAATCCGCGAGAAAATAATGCATAAAAGACAGAGAGAGTGTGCATTTTCTTCTTCAGGAGGAGAAGGACTCGGAGTCCAGCAAGGAGACTCTGGATGATCTCTTCCCTGATGATCATGACGACCAAGCGCAAGGCAGTAAGTACACTAAAGGATTTTGTGTACTTGTGGGACCTACACGACTATGCCCCATCTGTGATTGTTTTATTATTATTTTGTTTTTTCCTCCCTCCCCTCTATCACTCCTGGTCAACCAGTAACATCACAAAGTAGGTGCACGAGGTAGCTGGTGGCTAAATGCTAGCATGGTTTGTACAGCGATTTGGACAGTGTTACAGCTCCTTTCATTTTGTTGTATGTCTTGTACATTTTTCTTTTGTGCCCCCCGCAGCGAGGCCGTGTGGAGGAAATGTTCTATTCTGGCTGGGTAGTTTCTAGCAGAAGAGCAGAGACAAATATGAGGGAGCACAACATAAATTTCAGTGACTGAAGCGTCACCGTGGCGGTCAATACCGTATAATGAGAAAGCTATGGCAGCGCTCCCCTGAGTTAGTTTGGGGTCACAAAGGATTTTCCTTTTAGTATAGTCATAAAACCTTTTCAGATGCACAAATAGGATTTGAAAGTGCGACAAGGACATGGACGACATTTTGGTGGATTAGGGTTACCACAAAGCAAAATGCAAAAATCAGATGGAGAATATTGGACTTGCAGTTTCTATTAAAACATTTTGAATTATTTTGAAATCAACGTCTACTATAACTTGTTTTTTTATGTGATACAATGATATTTTACATTTATTTCATTGTATTTATTCTTTCTTTGCTGTAATAATTGCATAATTTAATTTTTTTTTGTTTTTTATGAAACGTTTATTATTATCATCTATGAATATTTACAGTAATATATTATTAAACCCACTCATTGAAGTATTTATTATAAATGCTTCTATTTAACGCATGCGGGTCGCGGGCACGCGGGCACGCTGTACACCCTGAACCGGCCGCCAGCCAATCGCAGGGCACAAACAAACAGGAGTCGCACTCCTGTTGGCACGTCTTCGATGAACCTAAACCGGAGTTTATATTTGTTTGTTTGTTTTTTGGAAATGGTTTTGTTCATATATTTATGTTATTAGATTAGAGATGAGATGAGCTATACAATTTAATTATGCTGAATTCAATCTAATCATTCTAAATAGTTATTATACATTATTAAAATATTTAGAACGAGACTTTACACCGATTTGATTTGGCTTATCGGTATCGGCCGATATTTAGCATTTTGATGCTGATCGGTCGATCGGCTTTAATGTCATAATTCGGCGATCTTGTCAACTCAAATGTGACCGGATACACTCGTTACCGTGGCGACAACGACAATAATGGATTGCCGCGTGTGTTTGTAAGAACAAAATGGGGGGGGGGGGGGAAACGCGTGTTGGTGGTCAGCGGTGCTCAGGACAGGAGAGGACGTTGGTTTAAGGCTCGCTTGAGGGATGTTCACGTACTTTGAATACGATACGGCTCGCAAGCAGGCAACAAAAACGTTATGTAGCCTAGCAAGCTCGCGGTAGCACAAACGGTTGGATGTAAACATGCCGCCGTTCTGTCGAATCGTGCTCTAAAGTTTCGGGGTGGGTGAAGTCTAAAGTAATTGAATTACAGTAAGTTAGCAGCCATTATTTCTGTCACATTGTAATGTCGGCTTGACCTGACTGATTAGAATACACGATGTGATCAGAGCAGTGATTTCCAACCCTTATGGAGCCAAGGAACATATTTTACAATTGAAAAATCTGATTCTGATTCTGATTGACTGTATTGACTTCCTGCCATCTAATAGAAGACCATTCATTTGTTCTGTCTGTCACTATGCCTCACTGGCATAAATAGAGGAACAAAGATACATTTATTGTAAATATAATATTTTTGGAGCAATTAAGTACACAAGTATATACAGTAAATGAACAGGTCATTTAAATAGACACATTCCTCCATCTTGTGATCGGTTATCGTTTTTTTAAACTCGCTAATCGGTGATCGGCCCCCCAAATCCTGATCGTGTCAAGCCTATTTCGAACATATCTGGTGAGGATAAGAGGTTCAGGAAAGGGTTGGCTTTATTTCTATTTGAATGCCTTTTTTCTTCGTTATTTTTGTACATTGTATTTTTTATTGTTTTTGGGTGTGTCCACAAGTGGAAGACCAAAGGGTGGGGCGGAACTGACAGCTTTTGTATACGTGTGCTTTTGCATTGTGTCCCGTCAGTGTGTTTGACTTTGCCTCCAATTCCGCTCGCGATTCTCGTGCTAAATTTTGCGCTCATTCTCCGGCGTCCGTCCAGTCCGGCCGGCCCACGGCGGTGCGGCGGCGGCGGCCGCTCGGCAGGGCGGCTACGAGATCCCGGCCCGCCTGCGGACCCTCCACAACTTGGTGATCCAGTACGCCTCGCAGGGCCGCTACGAGGTGGCCGTGCCGCTCTGCAAGCAGGCCCTGGAGGACCTGGAGAAGACGTCGGGCCACGACCACCCCGACGTGGCCACCATGCTCAACATCTTGGCCCTCGTCTACAGGTCGGTCTCAAAAGAGATTCTGCAAGGGGACATTTCAATTCAAGTGGGCTGGGGGGCAAACTTTCATCTTTCAAATGGACAGGGAAAAAAGTTAATAACAGACATTTATTGTCATGTAATCATTTGGTACTATAAATGTTTCATTGTAATTAACCGATTATTTAGTCAAATAAATGTTTGTAAAATGTATGAAATATTTCAATAATACAATGATACCTCATGTTGTCATTGTATTATTTATCATTAATGTAATTGTAATTCATTAAAAATGTTGAATATAAGTTTAAAATTGGTAATTTTACAATGAACCAATTGTTTAAAGAGGTTAATGAATGATGCCGGGATGGACACATTTTGTGCTTAAGCGCCACATTAGATTTTTTAAACAGACAGGTAAAAAAAAAAAAGTTTTAATAACAGAATAATTCATTTTCATTTATCTATAATATAAACATTTGCAATTAATTAACCAGTTATTTAATGAGATAGAAGATATTCATAAAATGATAGTTCTAGCATAATTTAATATTTATAATTACATGAGTAAAATGTGTAAATTATTTTGTATTTTATTCAAATACAATTTTATTATAATAATTATTAATTAACCAATAATGAGAAATGTTTCAGCGGTGTGCAAATCACATTTTTTAAATGTGTATGTAAAATAGTTAATTTAATGATATCATTAGGGCTGTTCGATGCCACTTTTTTCAGACCGATACCAGTTTTGAGTATTCACCGATACCGATACAGAGTACCAATACCACGAGTACTTTTGATACATACAATGTCAACGAACACGACAGATAATGGTGAACAAAAACTTTTCTTTGATGATTTGCCCATGTATCAGACTTGCAGTGTAGCGCCAACTACTGGCGAGGAGGTCTTACTCCACGTCAGATTATTATTTTTTGCCTTGAGTATTTGTGGCTGGTGTCAGCAACCTTCACGAGTACCGTCATTTCTCGTGTATAATGCGCACCCCCAAAGTTGACCTCAAAATTCTGGAAAACCCTTCAACCTATGTATCATGCATTTTTACAATGCATGATTTTGCTTCTACCCATATGATCAAAACATGAAGTATTATATGTATTTTTTTATGTTTTTCAAATAATTATTCTGAAGCTAAGCACTTTATTTGAACACATACTTTTTTTCAATTTATTTATTTTGAAATACACAGCCCTACTTTTATTTAGTGAATGAGAAAACACACAGTTGTGCTCATATGTTTGATAACCCAGGCAGAATTTGGAAGATGAGTACAATTCTTTAAAGAAAACACAGGACCTGGCGAAACGCATTTCATTTTATTTTAATTTGATTCAAATTAAACTGTCAAGCATTTGAGAAAAGCATTATCATTAAACAAAACATAACCATAAATAAATTAATGATGGTCGTTCAGTCATCTGTTGTATTTATTAAAAAAAAATAAATTTCACAAATTCTGCCTGGGTATGTAAACTTATGAGCACAACTGTACATATATGCAGTCATACATACCCATGTCATATTGGAATGAAAGTGTAGGCTACACCTTTCCCATAACCACTAGGTTGCGCAGGCATATTAGAATGAAAGTGTACAGCTTTCTCATAACCTCTAGGTGGCAGTGGCATATTAGAATGAAAGTTTACAGCTTTTTCATAACCTCTACATGGCGGCATACATTTATAAAATGTGAAAACATTTTTCATTTTCCCCTATACTTATGTATAATGCCCACTATTGACTTTTGACAATTTTAGGGGGATAAAAATGCGCATTATACACAAGAAATTACGGTACCCGATACCATGAAATAAGGCCGGTATCGGCCTTATTTCGATACCTGGTATCGGTACTTGCCCATTCCTATATATAATCATAATTAAATCTTATTTATTTGATTGTATTATTTATATTACAAACATTAATTACAATTAATTAACCATTTAATTTAGTAAAATAAGTAAAACGTTAAATGTATGTACAAAATCTTTTAGTGGACTAATATTAATCTATTAGTATTTTTTTAATGAGTAATACATTTTGATGAGCCAATTTTAAGGAAAGGATGAATGAGCATACTTTACCCAGTCGTGTTTTAAGTGCCACAATAGTGTCTAAAAATTTTATTTTGTGCTGCCAGACTGGTTGCTAGACGACCGTCAAGGTCCTCGTGGAACCCGGCAAATACGCCCGACGATTTACAGTACGGCGTCAATGTCCCGACTGTCTGAACGGAACAAAAGAATGACCCAGACCTGCTGGAAAACTATTTTAACGGGTTCCTCTCGTTTTTCTCCCTCCTCCACAAATCTCATGTGTTGAAAGCTTGCCGTCTTTTGGTGAAGTGTGGGAAACGGTGGTGAAGCAGCATCGTGTTCGTGGAAGTTTTACGGCTGTGGTCTGGTGTGTGTTCACTTGCAGGGATCAGAACAAGTACAAGGAGGCGGCCAACCTGCTGAATGACGCTCTGGCCATCAGGGAGAAGACGCTGGGCCGGGACCACCCTGCTGTGAGTTCATGTTACCCGCAATCTTGTTATCATTGGTCTGGTCTGCTATACCATTTAAGCCTGTCGACAGAATGCGTAGAATATCAAAATATGTTCATACAGGATGTTTTGTGGATCTGGGAGCAGATCCACAAAATATATCCTGTATGAACAAAATATGTTCATACAGGATGTTTTGTGGATCTGGGAGGAGTATTACAATCGTGACTTGAGATAAATTTGTTCTGTGATCATGATATAGTGTAACACAAAACACAAATCATCTTTCCCCATGCAAATGAATAGAAATGCCATGAATCCCTTCCACCCCCCCCCCTCAAAAAAATAGCACTCTGTTATATTGTACTTTGTAAAAAAAAATACAATAATATCATAATTAAAAGAGTTCAACTGTTTTTGCCGCTTTTATTTTGTTTGCTTCAATTCAATGGACATTGTGCTGCTGCTTCTGCTGGAGGGCATTATCATAAAGATATACATGGAGACTCCTTATTCCCTATAAGATGTACTAATATTAGTCGTTTTATGCAGAGGATAAAGACTACATGCCTGTGAGTATTTTTACATTATATGCCTACATGTGTTGCTCCACCATTTATTTTCCAATATTCACTGGTTATAACACCAGCACTTAGTTGTTATTCATTAGCCCATCTATGGAGTTTTCCATCATGAGTTAGCATTAAGCTAGCTAGGGCTATGTGATTGTCTTAAGCAAAGCAAATGTATTTATGTAGCGCATTTCATACACAAGGTAGCATTTAGAAAAACATATGATAAACATTTAAAAGAAAGAGAAAAATACAATTAAAATGGCGTACAGTGCAAGGAAGATCGTTTGAAAGTGGAAATGCTCTAGAAAGCATGAGAAAAAAGAAGAGTTTTTAACCTGGACTTAAAAACATTCACACTTGGGGCTGATGTCACTTTTGTTGACAACTTCTTCCATTTGTGTGCAGCATAACAGCTATAAATTGCTTCACCATGTTTGCGTTGGACTCGGTGCGACACTATCTGATCTGAGTCTGCTGATCTCGGAGCCCTACTGGGTTTATATTCCATTAGCATTTCTTTTATGTATTCAGGACCTAAACCATTTGGGGATTTATAGGCCAGTGGCAGAACTTTAAAATCTATCCTCAAGCTGACTGGGAGCCAATGTAGAGACTTTTGAATTGGAGTAATATGTTCCGACCTCTTTGTTCTGGTGAGAACCCGAACTGCAGCATTCTGAATGAGCTGAAGCTGTTTAATGCTCTTTTGGGAGAGCCTAGTCAGAAGACCATTACAATAGTCAAGTCTACTTGAGATAAAAGTATGGATGAGCTTCTCCTGGTCTGCTTGGGACATGCACGCCTTCACTCTGGATACAGTATGTTCCTCAAATGGTAGAAGGCAGTTTTAGTCATCGATTTGATATGACTTGAAAATGAGGTCGGAATCGATCAGCACTCCAAGGCTTCGGACTTGGTCTTTGTTTTTTTATGATGCCAGGTATTTACGAACAGCAATCCTCTTTTCTTTACTGCCAAAAACAATGATCTCAGTTTGGTTGTGGTTTAATTGAAGAAGGTTTTAGCTCACCCAGTTATCTGTTTTAGACGGTGACAAAACACCCCAATTGAACTATAGTGATGTGGAGACACTGCTAGATATACGGTAACTGTGTGTCATCTGCATAGCCATGATAGTCAACATTGAGGTTCTGAAGAATTGGACCCAAGGGCAGCATATACAGGCTGAACAAGAGGGGTCCAAGAACTGACCCTTGTAGGACCCCATAGGTCATTGCCATTCTATGAGACTGAACAGTTTAAAGCCACAATGTGTAATTCTCTTTGGTTTAGTTTGGCAATATACTTCAAGTGGGAGGGGCAATAAAAAGAATGAAGCCTCCGTTTTGAAGATTTGTTCACTATCTGCCAAGCTGCTGCTTGTTGTCAAGACTGTTGAATCCCCACCACCAAACAATGCTTGCATCTGAAATCTTTGTCCGTGAGCCAAAGCATATTGGGTCGCTGATTATGTTTTCAAATATATTGTTCACATACTGTAGCATTCATTCTAGCAGTATTGTGACAATTCCAATCCCCGTGGTCATTTTGGTCACTACATTTTCCTGCCGTTTGATCTCCAGTCCCGCTAATGGGTTCCGTGTGTTTTCAGCGATGCTAACGTGCTACCTTCATGACTTAGTAGAAGCGCATCTTAATATTTGCCGATTTCGACCCAGGCGGGCTGAGTCATTGGCCTTGTTTGCCCAGCCTGTCATCGCCCTGACCTCTTTATTTTTATCTCTGTTCGCATTCAGCCAGTAAGGGAACCAGGACGCGCTTTCTGTCTTTCCGATCGATAATATTGATTTTAGCCGCCTCCCTCGCAGGCAACACGGGATTCATCATTCTTAGAAGCTTATTACAGCTTTTCGTGCGTGTGTACTTGAGCACCCTGACACTAGAGGATGATGATGATGATGATGATGATGATGATAGTCGCACACGTGTATATGAAAAGCAAACTAACTGTGTTAACCCCTTCAGGTGTGGACCTTCAGCAATCGCCATTTTGTGAGGTCAGCCCCCCATCACCTTTCACCTTGATTCCACAAAGTGATCCCCACAGAAAATCATCATCTTCCTCCTCACTCTCTCTTCCACAAACAGACCTGAGATTCAATTTCTCCTCTTCGATTGGTCAAATCCCTAAAGGAGACATATTATGCACTTTCTTTCACCATTTAAAGCTGTTCCCAGAAGTCTTACTAGCGTGTCTGTCACATGCGTTCATCAAAATGACCCAAGGATCAAAAGTTATAGCACATATGCACACACTGTCTTCTTGTTTTGTGTGAAACTAGCCTGGTGTGAGAGGGCTCACTGGTGGGTACACTTCTGTTACCGTGACGAACGAGGGCAGAGCGAGGGCACGGCTTCTGCTTGTGGGAGGGGGGGGCTCTCATAGACGATTAAAACATTTTCACTTGTTGAGGTAGCACTTTAAGCATTTTCACCCTGGGGGCACTTCATACACTACACTGTCTTCTCCACACTTTATGCATGCAACATTTCATACACGTCTCAATTACTGTGCGTACATGTGGCGCACGCAGCGGAGACATCGACAAACAAATTCCTCCACCCGTACTGCGTCGACAACTTCAAGTAGGTGCCATTTATCAGAAGCTAACACAAATCTACAGATCCAACAAAAGCAATTAAAAAGTCACATTTTCCATAATATGTCCCCTTTAAAAAAGAAAAAAGCACCCGCACATTCTATTATCTGAGCATCGCAACAAGCCGACCCTTCCTCCTCTTCCTCTTCCAACTCTGAAATTTCACCACCAGAGGGGATCAAATGACAAGCCGTCCTTAATCAATGACTTCCGTCCTTAATCAATGACTTCATCTCTGAGCGTAATCCGACTTTCTCCCCAGACCACAGAGCTCGACGTTTGACGCAGCGGGGCCGATTTGAGGCCTGCCGCCGCCGCCTTCGTTTTGAAAGCTGACAAAGGTTTGTCTCGTTCCCGACAGGTGGCCGCCACGCTCAACAACCTGGCGGTGCTGTACGGCAAGAGGGGCAAGTACAAAGAGGCGGAACCGCTGTGCAAGAGAGCGCTGGAGATAAGAGAGAAGGTGGGAAGTTTTCATTTCTAGTTTTTTTTCCTTAAAAAGAAAAAAAAAAGAAAATAAATAAAATGCCAGTGAAGTAACAAAAAAGTGGCTACCCTCTCGCCCACCGGGGTAATCCCCAACGTACAGGCGCCGAGCCGGGGGGGCACGAAGTATACCCACACCTGCTCGGCGCCTCTCACCCTGGGCAACTCCAGAGTGGAAGAGAGTCCAACCCCTCTCGAGAGGACTGGTACCAGAGCCCGAGCCCGACTATATCTCGTCGGAACTTCTCGACCTCACACACCAGCTTGGGCTCCTTCCCTGCCAGAGAAGTGACATTCCACGTCCCGAGAGCCAGCTTCTGTAGTCGGGGATCGTGTCAATAAATTAGAATGTGGTATTCAGTTCAGTTCAGTTCAGTTTATTTTTGAAAGGGGACAATGCAATTTCATAAAACACATGAAGTACACATGGTTAAAAAAGCCAGAATTAGCCAGAAGGCTAGTTTTCATCTGTAGTCCCCTGGCCATGATGTAAAAAAGCAGTAAAATACATCTACAAGACAATATAATACAGGATACATAATCAAACTATACTATTAAGAGAGAATAAAACCATAATTTTTTTGATCATAACAAAAAGACAACATAACATACTTGTCTTTTAGTGTTGGCAGCTATAGGTGTTAACTAGCCACATTTTCAGTTTTTTTGTGAAGGCCTTGTATGTTGTAAGCAGTTTAACCTCCTTAGGTACTGAGTTCCACTCACCAGCGCTCCTCACTGACCAGGCTGACTTACTGAAAGTGCTCCTGCGCACAGGAATGAGACAGTCACCTCTGACAGAGCCTCGAGTGACACGCTCAGAGCTGTTTCTTTGGCTGATGAACTCAGCCAGAGGAGCTGGGGCCAAATCATGCAGTACTTTATAAATCAAATTTAAATCTGCAAATATGTGAAGACGGTCCCAGTTTAAAAGACTGTATTTTTTTAAAATTGCACAGTGATGATAGTGCCTTGGTTTTTTATCCATCACTTTAATTACTTGTTTGTACAAAACTTCCAATGGTTTTTTTGCATTCTGACCAGCCTGGGACCAACTGGTTATGCAATAGTTAAAGTGACTAAGAATCATCGAATGCAGGTAAATCTTTGCAGCTTCAGTTGACATTTCATTCCGAATTGCACGAAAATTTGCGAGGTTTAATTTGATATTTTTACACAATTTGTCAATTTGGGCTTTAAAGGAAAGCTGTGAATCAATTATTAACCCAAGATATTTGTATTGGCTGACAATTTGCATTTTTTCTCCATTAACAAGTATGTCGGGGTCAGGTGATACTCTATTTGTTTTAGTGAGATACATGCCTACAGTTTTAGAAACGTTTAGCTGTAGACAGCACTCCTGCAACCAAGTTGTGACACAGGACATTGTATTAGTGAGTTTAGCAGCAACAGTATCTTTGGAGCGACCATGAACAAAGAAAACTGTGTCGTCTGCATACGTTACGCACTCTGCTTCAGAGCAAACAGTGGGCAAATCGTTGCAAATCGTATTATAGTTTTCAATTCAAAAAGTGAAACTCGTATACAGCGGTGCATTGAGACATGGCTTGAATTTGTTTCATGACCAAACTCGTAACTAAAGACACTCGTCTCGCAAATCTTCTTTCCCCATTGAAATGAATGGAAATGCCATTAATCTGTTCTAGCGTCCCCCCAAAAGTTTATTTTTTAATAAGAAAAATCGCACTCTATGAAACATTCTGTAACAACATAATAGAATGTAAAGAAATGAGGTTTTTTTCCACATTTTGTTGTTTGTTTAGTGGACATTGTGCTGCTCCTACTGGGGCAGCATAATTCATAGACATATGGATATACATCAAGAAGGTCACAGCTCCTCAGTAAGCCGCAGTAATATTAGTTGTTCTTTGCAGACCATAAAGAATATATTCTTATATTATGTTATCTGTCTACAAATTTACGTTGTTTGGTTCAATACACAAAGTGTAATTCTTTGTTTTATGTTTATTTTAACAGTAAACTGTTTATACTGCAATAAGTTTTTGCTCGCAAGTCAAAGCAAAAAATCGTGCGAACGATGGCTCGTATTTCCAGCCTGCCGCAAGTAGCGAAAATCAGCATTTAATTTACGCCACCTCAAAAAGATTTAAAATTGCCTATACATGCTACAAGATGGCAGCAAAGCACTACATGAAGTGCCTCAACTTGCTTCAACATAGTTTTTGGCACCCAGTGGCACAAAATCAACAAATGGTCTTTTCAGCAAATAACAGACCATGTGGGGAACACTGTAACAGCAAACAAAACACAAGGCTGTGTGTCTAAAAACGAGACAATGTGTTTAACCCCTCTGTTTGTTTGCACTGGAAAAATGACCTTCTCAAAACAAGTCAGCAAGCGTACGTTTGTTTCAAACCAGGAAACAAAGGCGGAACATGTGGTGAATGTAGCACACGTGGCGAACGGTTAACCAAATGGCGCACGCTGTCCAAACGTTTGCTCGGACCCTCGTCTTGAGCGCCCCCTGCTGTCGTTGCGCTCCAGGTGCTGGGCAAGGACCACCCGGACGTGGCCAAGCAGCTCAACAACCTGGCCCTGCTGTGTCAGAACCAGGGCAAGTACGAGGAGGTGGAGTACTACTACATGCGAGCGCTGGAGATCTACCAGACCAAACTGGGGCCAGACGACCCTAACGTGGCCAAAACCAAAAACAACCTGGTGAGGAGGAGTGCGTCTTTGGGCTTGTTTGCTAAATCCACCTTTTGATGGTACTGTAACACGTCGTCCGCCAGGCCTCCTGTTACCTCAAGCAAGGCAAGTTCAAGCAGGCGGAGACGCTCTACAAAGAAATCCTCACACGAGCCCACGAGAGGGAGTTTGGCTCTGTTGACGGTAGCTAGGCCGTGCGCCTGTCTCGATTGACCACACGCACGGCAACCCACAAACACGCACACACTTGTGGACACAAATGACGTTGTTGTTTACACCGCAGGCGAGAACAAACCCATTTGGATGCACGCCGAGGAGAGGGAGGAACAAAGTAAGGTGAGGAATTTGTCATCTTTGTAGCCGAGAGCTGCTTGTTTTGCGAGTGCTCTTGAGTCGGAGCCAGCAATTGGAGCACATTTGATTGATTTTCCAAATGATATTTTCATTCTTATAAACCAGATTAGTTGATATTTTTTTATTCTTGCTGAAATGGTGTGAGCTTTGAGGGGAGGTAGTCCTGTCTCAAGTAAATAAGCCAACACTCACTCCCAATGCCAATTGCGGCTTTCGTTTCCAGCAGGCTACTACTAGCTGAGCACAAACAAAAAGCAAAACAAGTCAAAATGTATTTATTGTATTTTTACTGGTGAAGGCAGTCCTTCGTCACCAGGCAGTCGAACTCTCGTATCAAGGAGTACCCGCCCCCTCCTCGTCTGCCGGGCCAGTGCCAAACACGGCTTTTGTTACCATGACGCCCGGGGTGGAAGTACTTATTGAACGCTGAGTCTAAAAAAAAATAACCCCACATTAAAAGTCGCTATTGGATTTCTGCAAGAAGATCAACGCTTACGTCTCGGACAGTCACGACATTGTGTCCATGTCTTCCTCTCCTTTGCCCACCTCAGTGCTGCGTTTCCTTGACGTGACACCAACTCCGCTGAGTTAAGCCCCACTGATGTTGAAAGCGGTCGCCGTGGTAACTTGTGTTACTATGTGCGTCGAGTGTAGCAGCTAAATCGTATACAGAAAAGCTGCAGTAAGAGTTCCTTATTCAATGTTTCTATTGCTTTGAATAAATGCTATCATCACATGTAAAAACCCAGAATATTTTGTAAAACAGTACATGAATTCCACAAAAAGAAGGTAGGCCTCCTCTTGTAATTTCATCACCTGGCAGCAGTGCCTGGTCGGAGCCACGCTCGCATATCTCTGCCGTCGCGCGCTAGCGCCAAAACCACCACTTTGGTCAATAATTACAAAATATAACATCCCCACATGGAGACTCACCAATAGTATTGATTTGTGATAAGATAGGAACTTGACCAAATTGAAACTTGCGAGGTTTCGGCCTGACGCCAGCGGTATCCTCGAAGTTCACGTGAAAAATCACTGAAATAAGATCTCTGAATTTTGAGTTTTTACGAGGGTTAAATTCATTGTGTTATTGGGGTGTGATTTGAAACAAATCACTATGTTTGAAATCACAATGCTGTGGTTTTCTCCCAGGGCAAGCAGAAGGACGGCTCACCTTTCGGAGAGTACGGAGGCTGGTATAAAGCTTGTAAAGTCGCCAGGTGATTTTAAAACCATGATGACAATTGAACAGTGGAAAGTGTTTGTTTGAGCTAAGGTGATGTGTTGTTGCCGCAGCCCCACCGTCACCACCACGCTGAAGAATCTGGGCGCGCTCTACAAGCGGCAGGGCAAGTTCGAGGCGGCCGAGACCCTGGAGGAGGCCGCCGTGCGTTCCAGGAAGCAGGTGCCGCCGACTGCACGCACGCACGCAAATGACACGTTCGGAACCATACTTGGGCCACGTGTGCCAATGAGTTTCTCATTATTTGTATTTTATATCAAGCGGTCAGTAGCCGCACACAAGAATAATAATGTCCAAAATGTCGCTATGTGCATATTTACAACATTGGGCAATGAACTGTATCAATGTATGTGGCAACTGTACATGAATATGAAATCATCTATCGTCGCTGTCGGGTATCCAAATATGATCAATTTCATATTTTTTCATACATCAATAATATTGGTCTGTCCCCATGTCCTCTGTTGTCCAATTGAAAGATGTGGAAACAGCGTGAGAACAGATTTATGAAGGCCCAACTGTCAGAGAAGGGTTGGTAAACTCCGCCTCTTCCCTCATGCTGCGGGAGCCATGTGACATGATGGCGCCTCAAAATTGAAAGTTAGAATCTGAATAATAATAATTTGATCGTTTTTATATTTATTGCATCACTCCTGCCTTAAAGACCCTTGAAAAAGTGTTTGAGAAGATAATGTATCCACGGTCAAAGGCTTTTTGTCCGGCGTGAGCGCATACTTTGATGTGAGTGGGCGCACTACAAAAACTCAAAAAGTTACCAAGAATACTTGTCTTATTTCTAGTCAAACCTAATAAAAACAAAATAAATGATAACACTTCAAAAAAAAAAGACTCATCACCTTTGTAGACTGCAACGAGCCACAAGCACAGTCGACCGAAGCGCGAGAAGTAGGAAGGCATTCCACGCTTCTATGCTGCATGCTAAGGGGTGGCAGCGGGAGGGCACATGCGACTTTGTTGTTATTCAAATCTCCACCTGGGCACGAGGGATGAAATAGAACATCATTTCTAGTTTCACTTGTTTCAAGCTAATACTTACTTGAAATCAGTCCAGGAAAAAAAAAATGCTAGTGGAGTTGTAGTTGAATCAAAAATGCTAAGAAAAAAAACAAAACTTACTCCACTTAATCCATTTGTTTCCCTATTTATTTCAATCAAAATGAGCTTGACACAAGGGAAAATTGTCTCAAAAATTTAGTTTTTGCAGTGTGGTGCTGGTGGCGTGGCCTGGCATTTTAAGCAACAACAGCGTGATCAATTGTTTTGTTTAGCATATTAGTGATTGAAAATGATTTTTGGGGTGGTGTTGCTGTTACTGCACAACGGTATATGATAGCGATACAAGGTATAATACCTGAACGGTGCGGTGCGCTCTTTGGTAACTCAAGCAAGATGACGTCCTTAAAAGTAGCCTTTTGGGGAGGACGGGTTTCCGCACAACTGCGACAATATACAGAAGCAAATTTGAACACCGGCAATAAAAAATAAAAAAAATCTAACAAAAATATGGGCTCAAGTGTTCTAAACGGCAGAATTTTTTTGTCAATCAATTTTCCTTGTATGTTGCTTGCATATGCCAACGCACTAAATATGCTAAGTAGCATCACAACTTCCTCCTGTTGCCCATGTAAGGGCGTGTGACCGTAAGCTGAAGTTGCAGTACATCGCAAATTGCTGCCATGCCACAGAAGACTGAATTGAAATCATTATTACGATTTAATTCCCATTTTCAAGTGTTCCTGCCCTGGGACAAATGTTTGAGTCAAAATCATTAGTCGTCATTTTGAGTATAAATAGTGCATTTCAGAGTACATTCTCAACACAATAATAGCTCAAAATGGAACCTTGAATCCTTTTATGGTTTAGGGTCTGGACACGGCGCACAAGCAGCGCCTGGCCGACGTGCTGGGCGAGCCGGAGGCCCGCGAGAAGCAGCGCAGCCGCGAGAGCTTGACCTCAGACACGGTCAAGTACGAGAGCGGGCCCGACGGCGGCGAGGAAGTGAGTATGAGCGTGGAGTGGAACGGGGTAAGTGCAGTACACAGCCCTCGCCAGCCATTATTGTTTACACTCAGCGTTGATACTTTATGGTCGCAGTCGTCAGAGTATGTTGTTGATTGACTGGTAGGAAGCTGCTGTAGCCTACTGTGGTACCTTGACGAACAACTTAGGATATTTTTCAAGTTAAGAGCCCTTGCTTGGTTGATAATGCTGTAATGCCCTCGCATGTGGGAAAGGGGAGCCACAGTTACCGATGCAACAACTACAAAATGAGAACACTAGTTGTAAATTAGTTGAACAAACAACTTTTTACTGGCTTCTTATTAGGGCTGCCACTATCGAATCATTTTAGAATCGATTATCCTATAGATTTCGTTGAGTAATCGCATTTTATTCTCATTGAGGGCTGGACTTCTATCCTTAAACTGGATATGTCGGTCCTGAGTGTATAGCATCAACCTTAGCGTTTGCTAAGGTAAAAAAACAAAACAAAACAAAAAACCGCTATGATGCAGCTCACTCATACATCATGTTATATGTACATTACACAACTAATAGTGTCTTAAAAATCACTTACAGACGCTCCTGTGTTGTTTTTGGCAAAGTTTTTCACTGGCCCAACACTGCACGCGTCTGCAATAAATGTCCTTACGGTAAACATGCAAAATATGCTTTTATTGATATTTGATTGAGAGCTTGGTCACGGAATCAATTCAACTTGCGAGTCAAGGTACCACTCGAGTTCCATCAAGCAGTACACTTTGCTTCCGTTCAGTATGGGACACGTTGCTTGTGTTTGGAAATCTTTTTGGCATCCTTATGTTGGAGTGCCAGGTACAGTTTTTAGGGTAACGCTATGAAAGGTTTTAGGGATAGCTTGAAACCATATCGTACCGTACTGAACTGAACTGGACTGCTTGGTGGAAACGTGCGCATAGATATTCGAGATGCTTTTTGTGCTTCTTGTAGCAAGTGTCAGCTCATCTAAGCACCAAATAACTTTTTAGTGTTGTTGTAGCTCCTTTAGTATTACACACATCATTCTTTCACTTGTGACTCTTTTCTGTCTAAAATGTCCACTAATGCCGAAAAAAATGCTTGCTCAGCTCTCAGACTGCTTTCATATCATCTCTCCACGCCACTAACGGCATCTAGATCTACGGCTTTCTTTGCATAGCAGCACTAGTCGTAGCTACGGTGGCCTGGAAGTGCAAAACAATCTAACAAATTGCAAAACACTTTTACATTTCAGAAAACAAATGAACAAAAGCAGAAAGACTTACAAAAGACGAAACAAATTACAATTGAGACAACCCGGAAAGGGCGGGTCCCATTTCACAGACATTCTTGGAAATTCCACGGCCTTTCTCGGCAACCGATCGGCCGCTCAAGGAAACGGTTGCCAAATCACGCACGCTGCGCCGTAGTTCAATCGGCTTCGGCGGCGGTGCTCGGTGTGCGCCAGCCTTAACCGCCATAACCCTCACCTTAACGCATCCTAAACTGCTTTAACCCCAACCCTCGTCCCAAACCTAACCATAATAAACGTCTTTATACATTTTTTTTTAAAACTATATTTGGGATGGACATCTGCGTAGCCTACCCTTCCCGCGATGCAGGAGCCAATCATGTTGAAGCGGGGGCGGGTCTTGCCGAGAAAGGCCATGAGAATGTCTGTGAAATGGGACCCTCCCTTTCCGGGTTGTCTCAATTGTAATTTGTTAACGTGTTTTCTGAAATGTAAAAGTGTTTCACAATTTGTTATATTATTTTGCACTTCCGGGCCACCGTACATAGCACCCCCGAGACAATCAATCGGCATCTCCTGCTGTGTCAGCCATGTTGTCAACAAACGGGGTGACTTAAAAGTGCCTCTGACCTTCATCTCCACTATGTCAACACGGGCTCTGTACTGTACGCCGACTGGCTGTTCGATGTGTGCGTGTGCAAGTGGCGTTTTCTTCCGCCTCTGCTTGACGTCTGAGCAGAAAACAGTCGACGGCTTGTTCGATGTCTGGCTGGCTGCTCGCGTCATCTTTTCATTTTTAACCCTCCTGTTTTGTTGCGGGTCGCGTTGACCTATTTTGAATTTGAAAATACCAAGGAAAAAAACATGTCTAAATAGAAAACAAGTTGGATAATACTACTACTCCTACTCTCATTTTTCTTCTTTTTTGTCTTTTAAGATATATTTTTCAAAATTCTATATTATCATGTCGTCTTCATACTTTTCACGTCTAACCGTCGTATTATGTTGTGGGACAAGTTTTAGATGTAAAAAGAAATGTTAGTAATACTTTTGCTGGCCGTATTTGAATGTTCTTATTATATACATGTTGCATTATTTATAATCAGGCTTTTCATGTTTAATCCTATTAAATTGTAAACATATCTTTTCTTTGTGGTACTCTCGTTTTTGTTATTTTTGTCTTTTCATTTTTTAATTTAATTAAAGTTCATGGAAATGTAATGTCAAGTTTTCCAAACGGTTAATCAATCAATCAATGAATAGTTGTCCGTTAGTTTGATCATCAATTAGTTGTACCTCTAGTTCATAGTAATAACTACTACTACTACTAATGCCTTCCACTTCTATAGCGCTTTTCAAGGCAATTTCACACATGATCGATCCCCCCCCTCGGTCGCACCAGGTGGGTGGTGGGACGCTACTTGTGTCGCCACAGCTGCCCTGCAGGGGGCAGTCTGACGGAGGCGCATCTGCCATTCTGCGCATTCATTCGTAGGCGTTGCGGGTTAAGCGTCTCGCCCGGGACACCACGACGACGACGACACACGCTCGTGCGGGAATACGAACCGGCGACCCTCCGGTAGCATAATTATATTTTCCATTTTCTGTAGCGCTTATCCTCACTGGGGTCGCGGGCGTGTTGGAGCCTATCAAAGCTAATTTCGGGCGAGAGGCGGGGTACACCCTGAACTGGTCGCCAGCCAATAGCAGGGCACATAGAAACAACCAGCCATATTGAAGGTGAATATTTCTTCCCAATTCGGCGGCACCACCGAGAGGCCGCTGCGCTCTTAGCATTTGCCAAATGGCCGTAAACATGTAGCGAGTCGCTTTGACCCTTGAACATCTGCGTCGTACCAAAGCAGCGACCTAACAGGAGCGTTAACCAACTTGATGTGCTGATGTGCTCCATCTCCAAGCCTTGCTGATAACCTATCTTCATCATCATCTTCCTGTCTGTCTCTCCTCCTCCTCTTCTTCCTGCCTCCTACGCCGCCGCCGGGTGGACCAGCAGCAGCAGCAGCAGGCCTAACCTTCAGATGCCTTGTAACGCTTGTAAATGCTCGTCTTCTGTGATGGACGCCTCGAGCCTTGCAAGCAGTGACACCTCGCTCTTCTTCCTCTTCTTCTTCCATCTTCGTCTTTTTCTTCCGCTTGGGGAGGGATGACGCTTCTTGTAAAAATGTAAAACTTGTAAGCTTGTAGTTGTTCTTTGCCATCCACTTGTCTCGACACGCTCTTTCTAGTCCACTCACTCGTGCGTGAACTCTGTACAGACCCACGTAGGTCCGGTCGGGAAACATCGCAACGCCCCCCGCTGATGACATCGTAGTCATGTGACTTATAGTAACGACTTGATGCATTCTGTACGATGTCAGCCGCCTTCAGTCAAACATGAACGAAAAACATCTGCTAAAAACGACCTTGTCTTTAGACGCGGTGAAGCAGCATGTGGTTCATCAGCCAAGGTTGTGCCAAGTAGCCGTAAACGGTCGAATTTGGCGCAAGTGGGCTGGCTGGTCTTGCGTTCTCGTCTAAAAGACAACTTTTGGTGTTTCCCAGTGTTTATGTCAAAAATATTCCTGCAAGAAGGAAGACCTTTGCGGTTTTTGGGCTTTGTTAGTAGCCAATAGTTCAAAACTTCCATCATAGTTTTCCATTTTTAATTAATCACATAATGCAGAGATACTAGATACAGCTAGACCAAAATTGGGTATTTAAAATGTCATTTTTTTTCATTTTGTACTCATTTTTCTGACTGAATAATTGGTTAAATGATACTAAATACATTACAATATTATAATTCATGATTATTATTAATACATTAAAAAATACACACTTTTTATTAAATCGATTCACTAATTATAATCTAATATTAAATAGATATCAATAAAAAAACCACGAGAATGACCTTTATTTTTAAAAACTATTTTCCATTTAGCATATTAAATCAATGCTGAATTGACTTGTGAAATAATACAATTTAAATGTTAGTAAAATTGAAGTATGTAGAATTGTTTTTCATTTTGAATGAATTGGTTACTTAATTGTAACTCAAGTAAATATTAATGAATATAATCCATTTTAAAATGAAACATGAGTGGTTTATTCTATTTTTACGGTAGTCTTTTAACTTTTTTTTTTTTTTTTTTTTTCCTCTTTACTTGACCGCTGAAATGCCACATTTGTTTCAGCACCAAACTTTCATCTGGCTAAATGAATGGTGAGCGCATTTTGCATTTTGTCCTTGGCAGAAGTGTGAAATGTACCACTCGCTAGTTTTGCGGAATGCGGCGCTCTTGAGTTCGTTCACCTTCACTCCGTTCACGCTCCAAGCTCTGTAAATAATACCAAAAATATCAAGTGACATGCGCATAAATAGGGGTTAGTGCGTGACGCCATGTTGGGATGTGTCCGAGATGTTTGCATGCGCACATGTTCGATATGAAAAATCTTAATACAGTGATTCGGGAGTAGGGACCCGGTCGCTGCGTTCGGAATCATTCGCTCATTTTCTCCTCCCGAAACACTAGAATGGGATTTTTTTTACATCGCAAATCTAGGTCATTCCAAAAATGTGCAGTGAAAATCCTTGTCGTGATTCAGGAGTAGAGAATGAGTGAATGATTCTGAATGCAGCGACTGCGTTCAGAATCATTCACTGGTTCCCTACTCCCCAATCACTACGAATGGATCTTTTTTGCGGCACGATCTCGGTCCCACTTGACTCAGATATGAATTGAAATGACATCCCATTCTTAATCCACATGGTTTAATATGACGTCGGTCCACCGACTCTTCTGGGAAGGTTTTCCACAAGGTTTAGGAGTGACTTTATGGGAATGTGTGTTCATTTTTCCACGAGCGCATTTGTGAGCTCACGCACTGATGTTGGAGGAGAAGGTCTGGCTGTCAGTCGCCACTCTTGATTCATCCAAAAGTCTTCTCTGGGGTTGAGGTCAGGACTCTGTGTGGGCCAGTCAAGTTCATCTACCTCAAACTTTCTCATCCGTGCATTTATGAGCCTTGATTTGTGCACTGATGCACCGCCATGTTGGAACAGGAATGGGCCATCTCCAAACTGTCCAAAATATTCAACCCTGAGTTCAGTAAAGGAACTCTGAATGCTTCAGCGTACTAAGAGATTTTGGACAGTCAATCAATTTGGGGATTACCCCTTTCTGTTCCAACGTGTCAGTGCACCAGTGCACAAAGCAAGGATTTGGTGTGGATGAACTTGAGTCCTGACCTCAACCCCGTAGAACACCTTTGGGTTGATTTGCAGCATCATATGAAAGCATACGGATTCAGAATGAGATGTCGCTTCAAATCAGATGTGAGCCAATACCTTTGGCAATATCGTGTATGTTGTTGTTGTTGTTGTTCTTCTACTAATCTTCTCCTGCTATGTATGTGTGCATCTTTCTTAACTTCTAATTAAACTTGAATTCTTCACTCACATCAACTTTGTGTGTGTGACGCCTCTTTTTCTTCCGCTATCGTCACAACAAACGCAGCGAGCATTACTTTATATTTACTTGACGAGGAACTGTCATCAGAAATCATCTCTTTAACTTTGCTATCGCAGCGATCGGTTGCTTAACTTACGTTGGGAGACCTCGGTGCTCCCCAGCCTTTGTTGCTATGGAAATTACAGCTTGAATACGGTCGAAAAGTTCATTCATTTCAGTACACATCCATGAATATAGATTGGGAAAATACTTTTCAGAGTGCAAATTCCTGCCTCGTTTGTACATTCACAATCATTGTCCTTGTCTTGATTGTTAGTCGTGTAATATTCCGGTTTCTTACGATGGTGAGGTGAATTTGGGTTTTCCTTTGCTGTAAGCAATAATCATCCAAATGATACATATATATTTACAACAACCACCAAAAATCCTAAACTATTTCACTCTGAGCGTGTGTCGTGCATCTCGAGAATATGAGAATGGGACTCCCTCACCCGAAAAGGAGCTTTTGACACCGTTGTGTAATTTATTGAGATGTCGCTCTCTCTTCACAATCACGAAGTGCAGGAATAAATGGACACGCAGTCAATAATCGTATCTGTTGGTTCCATGTTGTTGTTGTTTCTTTCATGACGTTTGGGTTGAAATCATGAATCCTGCACGTTGGCGTAGTCGCTGGCATATGTGACAATAAAGAAAGGAGATTGGCATTTCTCGCCAGGATCGTTCACTTCTCTTGCTCATTGATTCTTTTTCAGGCGTCGGCATAGCGCGCGCGCGCACACACACACTGTTGCGTAACTAAAGTAAAGTGAGCCAAACGACAAGGAAAAATTCCAAGCTTTATTTACTGATGTATTTAACGTTTATTGATCCAGGTAAGGCAATTGATAGCAAATGATCAACCTGGTTCACAAAGGCGGCCTTCACGCAAAACAAGTCTACTGCGGGACTGGTCTGGTCTCTCAGTCTGGTTTCTTTATTGTCACGCCTCGCGTATACGCCGTACGCTCACCGGCCACTTGGTTAGGTACGCACGCCATCCAATGCAAGGATGACACATTTGGCCTTTACAAATACAAGTTGGCACCTTTTTGTTTGAGACTTATTAATGTGACGGCAACGGCCGATCTTCCATTTGAAAACGGCTACATAGGGGCACTCTCGAGTCGAGCTAGCGCTGCAACGTATTCGAGGAGTCGTGCGTGTGTTCCTAATGTTGTGTCCCGATCAGGACGGCTCCGGCGCTCTGAAGCGTAGCGGCTCCTTCGGAAAACTGCGAGCGTCGCTTCGTCGCAGCAGCGAGAAGTTGGTGCGCAAGCTCAAAGGCGGCGGAAGCGGCGGCGAGCCCAAAAACGCCGGGTAACTATCTCCGAAACCTCTCGAGGCGCCAGGAGGGACCCGCTGGACCTCCCGGTCTGCAGGGGGCGCCTGCCGCACTAACCAAAAGCTAAAGATTGGCTACGTTTCTTTGACTGGAAGTCATATTTTCATGACTGTCCTGAGGAAAATAAAAATCTGCCGCTGTTGTCATGCCAATCTGCACAGGATCTGCTTTTATTTGTATGCTTTTGTTGTTATTCATTGTTCACTAATATTTATTGCTTCTTGTGGGCTTTTATTTTGAACGGAACACGCCGCACGGCTGTCGTTGTCCTTTCCATTTTCATGTTCTGTTTCATTTAAGAATAAATGACACTCGAATGTGGACCGGCATGTGCTCTCTGGTCTGCTTTGACTTCCCGCTTGGCGCGTCGGTGGCAGAAGGGTGACGCGGCCGGCTGCAACGTGATTGGCTCCCGTATGGCGGGGAGGGGGGGGGGGGGCGGGCGACCAGATCCATCCATCCATCCAAATACGTATCCCTTTTGTACAAAATCAATAGTTATGCTTCGGTTTAGGGTGAGGCCGGGTTAGAGTTAGCGGGCTTCATATTCACGCCGCCACACTTAACTCGCGTCCTTTCCCGTCTGGTAGCGGCAGGGCGCGTTGTGCCGGGATACAGCAGCCAATCATATTGCAGCGGCGCCGCTGGGATTCCTAATGAGGCGGAAGGGGGATGACGATGATGATGATGGCCTTGTCAATACCTTCATTATGAATGTCACTAAATTTGTAAATTTATGACTTTCATTTTTGCATACATTTAAAATGTTTAAAAAAAATTAAGACTGCACCGTTCTGACTTATCCACTTCAAATTAAGATATATATTTTTTTGCAAAGTTACGACTTTTCATGAATGATGAAAACATTTTTCTCATGTAATTACAAAGTTTTCCTTATAAAAGGACGACATTTTGAATGTACAATTTCGATGCTTTGATTCTCGTGTAAAATGAAACTTGTGATTGTTTTCTTGTAAGGTTCGGACCTTTCGTGTATCATGAAAACGTTTTTTCTCGTAAATTGGTGACTTTGTTGAGTCGAGATTACAACTTTTATGTAGGATGAAAACATTTTTTAAAATGACATTTTTCATGTCAAATTTTTATGTTTTCATGTTTATTCAAAATGCTAGAAAATTACTTTTCACATAGTTGTGACTTTCCCAATTCAAATTTCGATTTTTTTCTTAAATTTGGAGGTTTTTCTTATATGATGAAAGGTTTATTTCACACTGAGTTGTAACTTTACTCAAAATGACAACTTTTAAAAGTTTTAAAACGTCTTTCACTAAATTGAAAATTGAAAATGACAACTTTCAGGTCAAATGTTGCATACTTCATAAAGACTATCATGACATCATGACGTGGGTAATTTAAACAGACAAAAAAAAAAAAAACGTTCAGCTAAAATTCTAACTTTTGTCCACACATTTTTTCCCATGTAAAATTCAAACTTTTCAAATGATGGTGACGTGTGGCCTTCATCCCACTCCTCCTCCTCCTCACTCAGGTGATGACTGCATGTTGTGGTTGCCGACGTCAGCGCGCGTGTCCGTCCGACTAACCGAGTGTGATTACGCGTGTTCTCGCCCCCCCCATGCCGCGTGACGGCACAGCTTGAAGCGGGCCAGCTCACTCGGGGTTCTCAACGTGGCCCAGGAGGCGGCGCTCGGTCCGCGCGACTACCAAGTAAGCAAATTGACCACGTTTTGACAACCTACTTCCGCTTTGGACAAAACAGGTCGACGCGCTTCCGGCGCGTGACTCCGCCCTCCAGCAGGCGACCGGGACGAAGCACCCGTACGAATGTTAAACGTCTACAATGTCTTAAATATTTTTTTAAACACATCTTCACCACAGACGACAATATCCGATGTTTACTCCTTTACGGAAGCGTATTGCATTCACTTGGATTAAAAAAAATAAAGAAATAAAATTATGGGAGTAATGTTTTTGAGGGCTTTGTTTTTTTTTTCCCTGAGTATTTCTGTTTTTCTGACTCATTATTTTTCTCTGTTTTCTGAGTAATTTCTTTCCTGTTTTTCTGTGTAACAACTCTGAAAAACAGAAAAAAAAATATTCCAAAAAACAAAGCCCTCAAAAAAAGGACTGAAAAACATAATTTTTTTTTTTTTATCCAAGTGAATGCAATACGCTTCCGTACTCCTTCACGTTTACATATATTTGTATAAATAAATGATATACATGTATTTCAATTTTGCCCAAAGACAGCAGCCATAAAGAAACCGTTTGAGCAAGTTTGAGTTCAAACAATCACGTCATCGAGCCGAAGTCACGACCGTTAGCGTAGCAGGCGCAGGAAGTCCGTGAACCCGTTTTCCGGCTTTGCTCACTTGGAAGTCATGTCAAATGAAAACCTAAAATTAGGACTTTTCCAAAACCCTTTTCATGTGGGATTCAAACTTTTCTCATGAAATCAAACATTTTCTTCCTTGTAAAATAGTATAATGAAAACATTTTTCCCTTAAGATGACGACTTTCTTTGTGGTAACATTTGGGCATTTCTAACAAAAAAAATTCTCGTACTTACAATATTTTTCAAGTATGATTGAAAACAGATCACAAAGCTTTTCATTTTTCAGGTGAATTAAATTATTTTTTCCATACAATTGGGGTTCCCCTTTTTCTTTTCAAATGAAAACGTTTTCCTGTCTAATTCCGCATTGCTTCTGCTAAAATTCTCATGACGCGATGTCATTACGTTCTCCGAAGGCATTCAATTTGTTTTTTTAAAAATGTGAAATAACTATTTTCGCTTCAAATGAGAACTTTTTTGCATGTCATCGTAAAATAAAGAATCATCGTTCAACTTAATGGATTCAAACAGGCTGTTGCATGTTTTGTCTACCCTAACGTGTGTAATAAGAGTTGTGTTTCATATACTGTACTGGAATTCTCTAACTTGAAACAGTTTGTTATGCTCACGCTAACATTAGCAACTTGCTAGTGTCAAATGAGCCCCCGAGAACTAGAGTGGGCTAACTCCATTTTGGCCCTAATTTAGAGGGTTTGTTCGCCATTTTGCCGAACGTAATGATTTTGGACTCGGGACCATAGAGCTCGCACTTCTGTCCGCAACTGCGGTGCCGTCGCCATCTTCGGTTTCCTGGGTGGGTTCCCGCTCGGTATCAGTATCTTGGATTAGAAGAAGTTTAGTGTCATAGCGGTCCAAATCCAAACATGTCTGTCATTATGATTCGCTTTTACGACGATACTGAAGCACTACCGTAGGTACTTTCGGGAGTTGGCGCATTGTTACGCAGATGAATCAGGAAAAGTGCCGAGTGCCCGCTGTAGTTCCAAACTGGAAGTAAACCTTGCGTATTCACCCGAAATGAATAAATGTCATTTCTGCGCTGAACTTCAAAATGGCAAACATGGAGTTAGCCCACTCTAGTTGTCAGTGGCGCAAACGTTCCTTGATGTCTTTTCTTTTTGTTTTGTTTCCAATCCTCGACATACTTTTCGACTTTGCCAACACTTGTTATGCTTTCCTAGCATTAGCAGCTTAGCACAACGTCAAAAGCATTTTTAAATGACGTTTAGATTTCCTCCTAATTTTTTTGTTTTTGTTTTTGTTTGGGGGCATCATCCAGGAACGAAATTCTCGTCTGAAGAAGAGCCGCGACCTGAGCGCCAGCCACACCGACCTGGCGCGTTGACGGGCACGACGACGACGACGACACAGACGTACCGCTCCTCGTCCTTGTAAATACCGTACGTCTTTCCCGCTCCGATTGGATTGGACGTGAGCCGACGCGCCCGCTGTCCGAGTCTCCAAAACGTCTCGCGGTCTTGGAACTCACGCTCGATGTCGTAGTAGTCCGGGCACGCCTTAGGATGAAAAACGTTCGGTTGTTTTTGAAGTACCGCGTTCAATTGCAGTTGTTGAAACTTTCTGTGAACGACAATTGTCGGCCGGCGGCCGCACGAAGACGACGGACGCGCTCGTTCTCGACTCCAACTCTCACGCACTGACATGTTTGTTAACTTACAGGAGAAAAGTGATTTTTTTTTTTTGTTTGTTTTGGGTTTTTTCAACCCGGGAAATAGGTGTAATATACGAGAGAAAAGCTTTACATTTACAGCATGGAAAAAGTCGTCATTTGAAGACTCCAAATTGCAACAGCCAGCATAAAACAAAAAGTCGCTTCGAGAATTTGTCATTTGTGTATTACATGAATACAAATCATACTCATGACAGAAAAGTTAAGATTTCATAAGGAAAAGTCGGAGTTGTATTTTAAAAAAAGAAAGGAAAAAAAACTTTTCTATCATTTTCTGGAGAAAGTTTGTATTTCATGTGAAAAGAAGTCATAATTTTACAACTCCAAATTTCAACCACCACCATTAAAACGGTCAAACTATTACAAGGAAAATGTATTTTACATGAAAAAGTCTGAATTTTACAGGACAAAAAGGACACATGACAACAAATTGGAATTTCACAAGAAAAAAGTTTTCAATTCCCCCAAAAAGTATACTTATGCGAGCAAAAATGTTTGAATTTGACGTCAAAAGTTGTGATATTTCAACTCCCAAATTACAAATGTGCACAGCGCATGAAAAATGTTGGCGTATTACATATTTGATGAAAGATTGTGGACATACTTGTGGGTAGAGTTCGCACTCAGCGGCGGTGTGAACGTGGGTGCCGTCACGTGCTCGTCCGCGTCTGCTGGCGCTTCGGGGCCGGCGGGCGGGCGCAACCCCGCCTTTCGCCCCGAGTCAGCTGGGATGGCGACCAGTCACCGCGGATGCTTGCTTGCTTACATCACAACCAAGTTTTTGCCCCAAAAAAGGTCATTTCGTGACTCAAAATTACAAAAAAGTTGGAATATTACAAAAGTTCAGATTTTAGCAGAAGAAACATCTTATTTTGTCAGAAAAATGTTGTCATTTTAAAAATGAAAACTTTGAATTTTATGATAAAAAAGTTGTCATTTTGCATGAAAAAAAGCCCAACACACTTTTACGAACAAAATTGTGCATAAATCTATGATAAAAATTGAATTTGGGGATAGAAAAGAATCTGCCGATTTAGTTGTCCAGCGCGCTTGTCAAGATTTGACAAGCTTTTGACGATAAAAAAAAAAAAGAACAACTTGATTTCAAACCCGTTTACATTTGGACTTTTTACGAATGACGATTGTCGGCTGACTAGAATGAAGAAGACGAAGACCGCTGACTCGTTACTTTCCGGGAGAAACGTTACCGCGCCACAAATCAACTTTGTGTTATTCTGAGGATGATTAACGGAATGGCTGTTTGTTCTTTCGATTGTGATGACCCAAAGGCCTTTTTAAGGGCCGCAACATTCCCGAACACGCAACAATCATTTTAGGAGGGAAATGTCATCATTTGACGTTAAAAAGTTGGAAGATAAAAAATTTTTTTTTTAAAGTCTGAATTTCTATAATTAGACTGAATTTCTATAATTAGACTAGAAAACGTTGTCTGTTGTAATTTTACACACACAAATGTTTTTAAAGGAAACAATCATAATTTATGAGAATTGTTTTTAAATTTTATGTGACATATGCTCACACATTTTTACTTCGTACAAATGTGTTATATGATCAAGTTTACATTTTGGAGGACAAGTACAAATTTTACAAGAAAAACATTTTATGACGAAAAAAGTTTGTTGATACATAAAAGCTTTCATTTTACATGATAAAAACTGTCATTTTAAGTGTAAAAATTCTGAACAAAGATTACAAGTCGAAGATGAATTCAACCTCATCAACACGTGTCCAAAAGGCCAACGTAATGCTTTTATTAATATTTCTCTTGTTTTCCTAATAGAGATGTGCAATAACCCTCATTTTATTTGTTTGTATTATTTTCAAAAACAATGTATATGCCGTCTGTCATTCCTAACACTTGCTGTCCTTTCCAAGATTTGATATTATTATAGTTATTATACCTCATGTATTGTAATATATATATATATATATATATATATATATATAGCTAGATCTCAAATCTTCAAGTGACTGTTGATCGGTCTTATTGGCATCGACGCGCTGACAAACAGCTGCCGCACAGTGATGACGTCATTTCCGCCGTGAATGTATTGAAAACGACGGGAATTCCATTCATGTAAATGAAGTTTGAATTTCATAGAACTGCTAAAAGGTTCGCAAGTGGCAAAACTAAGACGTTTTGTGCAAATTGCGAATGACACGATTTAGTCACGTGAGTGAAGAATAAAGTTGTGGTGTTGTTGAAGTGTACTGTTGTGTTTGTTTGGTTTGCTGCACATTAGAAGTCACTACGTGTGCAACCTTTTCCTCTTTGTAAATGAAGGTCGGAAGTCTGGTTTATCTTTTGTGTCGTAATGGCAACTTTAGTAAGTTAACTTTTTTGTTGTTGTAGAGCTATTACCAATCCTTTGTGTGGAGTTTGACTTTTTTAGGACCATTGCAGATATTGTTAGCATAATAGCAATCGCAATTTTCGGAAAATAGGAAACATTTTAGGAAGCACATTGGTAGAAGTTATTGCTTTGGTAACAGTTCCGAATGACTTCAAGCTAATATTATTATGCTAACGTCAAAATTGTGGGGACATTTTTGCCAGCTGAACATTTTCCCAGTTTTCCAAATGTAAATCAAACCTCCAATACATGCCCCTCCCCTTTTTAACAACTATTACGTACTACTGTCCTTTGACTTTCTTTTTTTTTTAAATGACCAATTATAATCTAGAAAAGTTGCATTTCCAAAGAAAGACATTTCCAATACACGTTTTTTTAATGTATTTACAGCTTTTGCCAATCCTGTTTTTCTTTACGTTTTTCTTTATTTATTTAGTGTTGCAAAAGCAAACAAATACCCATATGTTGTATTCCTTTGTTTATTTTATTTATTGTTTTACTTTTTACACGACCAGGCTTTTCAGTTGTCTAAAAATGAAATAATGTTGTTGACAATTGACCTCTCCCCGAATTCTTATGTAAACAAAGCCCCAGGAAATGTTTTCGTGTCAAAACATTTCATGAGTTTCCACGTCACCCTGCCAACTGGAGAAAACAACAAACAAACGCAAAATGGTGACGTTTTTCCAACTAAATCAAAAGGAGTGCAAACGTGTCTGCTGGGCGCGGCCCGCGGCCCCAAAAGCAAAGAAGGGAAAAAAAAGTTTTAAAAGTAAAAAACAAAAAAGCAAAAGAGTGCGCTGGCAGCGCATTAACTTACGTCACTTAATATCTGCGCTCCCATTGGCTCACCGGCCTGTCAGTCCGGCGGTTTGGGAGCGTGTCTACAATCACGACTGGTCTTGCGTCGAAGAAGAAAAAAAGCAGCAGCCAACAAAATGTGTTCGGTGCCCGACGGCAAAAAGCTGGTCCGCAGCCCGAGCGGCCTCCGCATGGTGGCCGAGAACGGAGCCTTCAACAGTCCCTTCTGCCTGGAAGAGCCCCGATGGGTGCCAGACAAAGACGTGAGGCGTTTTCACCTCTTTTTCGTTCCTGTAAACTGAAGCTGCTCAAAGACAAGCTGGGGGGGAGGAGACCGCGCGGTTCCGGTGGGTGCTGTCAAAATAAAATCGTGCGTGACGCTGCCTCGATATTCCATCGAAAACTCAAATTCTATTCAAAGTGACGAATACTATCCCCGAATGTAATCGCACTTAACGCGTGTGTAGTGTTGCGTAATTGCTGCCCTGGAAGACGTTTTGTGGCGGTTAATGTGAAGCCTTATTTTGAAATTGCGAGACGGGCTTGTGCTAAATCAGGCGAATTTGACTCCTTCGGACGCCTTCGCTAACAAACTCAAATGTTGGCGAAATAAACCGGGTTTTTTTTTGTTTTTTGTTTTTAATCTTTGAACATTTTGTGTCGTTGTAATGCCAAAAGGCGAGCTCGTTTGATATGTCGTTAAAGGTTGTTCGTCTTGACAAAGCTGCTGGAGTTTTTGTGTGTGTTCTGGTACACACTAAAATCAAGACAAACACGCAATAAAGTGAATCATTTACCAAGCGAATGTTGCTTTCGTTATGATTTCAATGCAACATTTAGAAACGCTGACTTTTCCTTACGCTTTCCTGCTTACGTGTGTTGCTAACCATAGAACAGGAAGTGGCGACCAAAGGCAGCATTATGCTCCATTACATGACGTATTTCAGGTGTCCTCAAAGGATTGGTCGTTTTTACCTTATTTTAGTGCGCTGATTTCCAACCACCGTGTCACGGAAATGATCCGAGATATCACGTAACGGTCCAAAGAATTATTGATTGACTACAAATAATGCATCTTTTTCATCGATTGATGCCAGTGACGACACAATTGGTCCAGCGAGAGTCTGATGCGGCGCAAGTTGTTACGTGCAACTCTTGCAAAAGTACACGTTAGATTTGGCCCAAGCAAACAGCGCAAAGGCGAACACCGTTCTCACGTTTAGCTGTGACGGCCTTTTTTTTCTCAAGCACTAATTTGTTTAGGCTGCCCAATAACAGAAATTGTTCGTGAACCAAGAATAGTGCGGCAGCTGAGGACATTTTGATTGACAGATTTAGTTGGACAACTGAATTGTTCACGGACCGGAATTAGCGCGTGAACCAGGTACGTGCGCGCACGGCCAATAGGTGGTGCTCAAGCACCTGTCCCTTTTGCCCTGAACCAAATAAACACCCTCTCTGCTGCAGTCTATATTTTTCATCATGGATCAATATTTAAAAACAAACAAACTCTCGTCATCAATTGAAAGCAAAGTGTTTTGAAATCTGACAAGCATTTATTTGAGTTCTAGGGAGAATTGTACAGGGGGTGTGTAGACTTTTGATACCCACTGTAGCCTCCCCTTCTCCTTTTGCATTAATGGTTGTATTACTGACGACACGCGTTGATTGTGTTTAGACTTTACATCGATCTGATCGGTATCGGACGATAATTATCATTTTACGCAGATCGGCTTTAATGTCGTAATTCGCCTATCTCCGTAAAAAAACATTAACTCTGCGTCGCCGTCGTGTTATGTTTGAATCCAAAAGCTAGTTTATTTTTAGCCTTTTAGGCTCTTGTGACGTAGTACTGTAAATACCTGACAGCCAATAAAGTTTTTTTTAATCTTGTCGGTGAAAAACAACCCATCGGCGGCGTGGGATTTTTTAGCGGCGTCTAAGACAGACGAGACGAAAGCCTTTTGCATTGTGTGCAAAAGTGGAACTTGATTTGTAAAAACTGCTGTTTTTCCCTAATTGTATGAATCATTTTGGCGATGGTTGCGCACGTTTTAATTTGAGAAAGAAAAAAACAAATAATGCTTGACGCAACACGATTTGTCTTTTGAGGATTTGGTTATCTGAAATGTTGGTGAAGCCCAAAAAGCGCGTGATCCCGGCTCATTTTTGGTTGGAGGATTTAGTTCACAAACCAAGTTGCTTTGAAACCAAACTATTTGTGAACCGAGGTGATATTTAGTTGGCGAATAGAAATTGTCTTCGAACCCCAATATAATACTTCTACTGAGGGAATTTTCATGTTAGTAATTGTTAATAAACTTACATTGTTTGTGAACCAAAACTAGCACATGAGCTGAAGTCATTTTTATTGGAAAATGTACAGAGTGATTGTAAAGTAAATAAAGTGGTCCCTGTTTTAAAATATTGATTGGCATGTTGTAATATTTGTTTGTGTCTGTTCCATGATTGAAGGAGTTCAAGTCTTTTCTAGCTAAGCGCCGACTTTGGAAGAATGTTCTCCCAAGTTGTGTCTTCCATCCCACAGGAGTTCCTTGTGAAAGCAGTCGATGCGGTTGCTTGCCAGGCGGCTCGAGAAAGTGCCGGCGCCCGCATCCAATTTCAAATCCAACGCCACGCGACACACTTTCTTCTCGTGTTCATTTCTTGTAAGAATTATAGTTCAGCGCTAAATTGCAAGCAGTTCGAAATCGGGAGTTACTTTCCAATCACCCGGTAGTTGTCGAAGCGACTTGTCGGCGAACTGAATTGCGGTCGCGCCGTCGCAAGGGCTCACGTGCGCCGCAGCGGGCTCGGCGCACGTGAGCAGCGCGCCGACGCCGACTAAGCGTTTTGACTTGGATTTCCCCCGCTAAGCGCTTCCCGTTTGCCTCCCGCAGTGCCCCCGATGTATGCAGTGCGACGGCAAGTTCGACTTCATCAGGCGCAAGGTCTGTTTTTCCGCGTTTCGCCGCATCGGCAAAAATTTCCGAGGCGTCCGCCCGCCTAAGATGTGTCGCCCCCCCCGCGCAGCACCACTGTCGGCGTTGCGGCCGCTGCTTCTGCGACAAGTGCTGCGGCAAGAAGGCGGCGCTGCCGCGCATGAGCTTCGTGGACCCGGTGAGGCAGTGCGCCCGCTGCGCCCTGCTGTCGCACAAGGAGAGCGACTTCTACGACAAGCAGATCAAAGCGCTGCTGGCGGGTGAGCGTCGCGCTCGAAGAAAAGAAAAGACAACATTTGGGTTTGGCTTCAGAAAAGTCACGGCGGCTTTGTCCTCGAGCACACGTGCGTTTCGCCCTCTCAAGGAGTTGAGATCCAACGGAAAATGCCCCACGTTACGCGCTGTACATTGGCCACTTGCAATTCTCATTCTAGATTCGCTCGCTCGCTCGCTCCACTCCTAAAATGTCAAAAGACTCGTATAGACCCCCCGGCCCCCCTAGTGGCTGTGAGCAGAATAGCCGATGACATCACAGCAATCTGATTGGACACTTTGTAGCGACATCAACGAAAAAACAAATTGGATTGAGAGAGAAAATGAATAGCACGCTTGTCCTCGATGAGACGCACGTTTTGTCCTTTGCTAAGTTGGGAAGAGATCCGTCCGATCCCAAAATGGGGCTCATATTTCACTTGTGTGTCGTTTGTGTGCGTGCAGGAAGTACCTTCGCGGTCACCGTGGGAGCGTCCGACAAGTGTGAAACGATGACTTGCCGCCTCTCCAACAACCACAGGTCCTTTTTCCTTGCATTCATTCTTCTGCATCCAAATTGTTGGCGCTCCGTTTTGTGGGCTTTTTTTCCCCAACTGACGACAAAGCAAATTCGGACGATTGCTGCTTGTATTTTTCACACTTTCCTCCAAATTCGCACGTGAATGCAGACATTGGACACGTTGACCTCCTCCTCCCGCATTCGAACCGTTCCTACTTGAAAATGTTCCTTCAGCTCTTTTTCAACTATTTTTCACATTCCCCAAATTGCCGCGTTTGTCCATATTCTTATTCTCGTGCGGGTCGCGGGCGTGCTGTCGCCGACTTCGGGCGAGAGGCGGGCAGGCGGGGCGCACCCTGAATTGGTCGCCGGCCAATCGCGGGCCACATAGAAACGAACAAACAAACGACCATTCGCACTCGCGTTCAATTTAGTCTTCAATGAAGCTAGCGCGCATGTTTTTGGAATGTGGGAGGGAAGCGGAGTACCCGGAGAAAAGCCGCGCGGGCACGGGGAGAACATGCAAAAGTCCACGTAGGCCGGGCCGGATTTGAACCCGCAACCTCACAACCACCGTGAGGCGGATGCGCGAACCGGTAATTCATTAGAATGTAAAAAGTATTCAACCGTTAATGCATCGTGATAATTCAGTGGGCATTGTGCTGCTCCTTCTTGGGTGTTTGTGTGCCTTTTCCACCAGGGGCAGTATAGTATTCACACACACACATGTATATTAAATATATGGAGAGAGTCACAACTGCTCAGTAAACTAGTAATATTAGTTGTTCTTCGCAGAGGAAAAAGAATATATGCCTGTGAGTTTTGTTATATTGTCCATTTGTGTATAAATTACCAACGATTTCCCGACGATTTTGTCAAAATGCAACCTGAGTGCAATGCAGCAAAAATGTCGAGAATGGGATGATGACTTCCAGAGAAATTTAGCTTTTTTTGTAAGGGGGGGGGGGAAATGGCGGTGTTTTTGTGCAATATCGCCTGTAGGAAAAACGATCAAAAAACAAATTGAAATTAGAGTAAAACAGTATAACTTCGTTATTTCTCAACATACCGCTACAAAATTGGAATTTTGAAGTGAATTTCTTATGAAGATGCTCATCTAAAGTGGCTAATGAGCACAAATTGACAAGCAATGTTTGTCAAAATGATTTTTTGGAAATACATTTTTTAAGTTAAAATAATGAAGCTGAGCTATTCAAATGTGGACATAATCTATGAAGCTGTAAAGTACTTTGAAAAAGAGAAGATTTGAAAAAGTCGGCGTTGGTTGAGGAGGTACGACAATGAATTGACACCTGATCAATTATCAAATTAAGAACTGATCATTGATTCATCGTTGAGACGTTGTTTAACTTCAAACTGACCAAATCGTTACCATTTCAGCTGCTCAACAGTAAATATTCATCATTCGATTTATTATAATAATAATAATAATAATAATGAACTTTGTGTTTAATCAAAATAAAACTTTTGCAAACATTTGACTTCGGAAGACAATAATCAACATTTTTGCCAATTTGGACCAAACCAGGAACCGAATCAGAATTCAATTCAATTCTTATTCATTTGAAATGATGTCACGTGTTTGAATAAAGGATGGAAATCTCAAAAAGTTTTTTGATGCATTAAAAAAAAAAAGGATTTGCATAACAGATAGTTGGACCGCAAGGACGTGGATGCTAGTTTGGTTAGCTGGTCGCGAGCGGAGGGTTCGGATCGGATGCTAACCTGCTAACGTGCTCCACCTGACGTGCAGGTACCTGTTCCTGGACGGCGAAAGCCACTTTGAGGTGGACTTGTCCGCCATCTGCAGCATGCAGATCCTGACCGAGGCCAGCGGTCCAGGAGGTGAGAGGCCGAAAAACCCGTTCCCCAAGATCGGGTGGGCGGAGTCCAATGGAGGCTCAAAATGGAGCCCGTGGGACTTACAATTGTCCGACTGCGCTGCAATCCAAATGCCCTCAAAGTCTTTGCCCAGGTTTTGTTGTGCGTGTCGTGTTGTGTTGTGTTGTGTTTCATCCACAGACGGGTCTGCTCACTTTTTTGGGGGGTGCGGCGGTACTTTGACTTACGAGCGGCGTAACGACGAGATTATGCAAGTTCAATACAAAATGACGTGGGAGAAAATGTTGACAGTTGCCTTTGGAAACTTCTGTGATTACAATTTTTGTAACATTTAGAAAAATCGCCGCAAGCGCCTCCATTTTTTTCCCCTTTCTCTTCTTCCCCCCATCACTTCCTCCTCCTAAAACCGACGTCTCTCTGGTCGTGTGCCATTCTGCCGTAGTCTCAAACATGACACGTTTTTCCAAATATGACCATAAAGCGCCACCTTGTGGTACAATATGTCTGTCTGACATTTTGAGAAGGTTAAGATGTTTGAACACACAAAATAACTCCTTTTGGACTTTTTCATGCAACATGTCAGTCTCGTGCACATTCGTCATTAGGTCAGCATGGTGTCAACACGTTTCAGGCAACACGCATTTTTACACTTTGTAGAAGAAGAATTCCCAAATAATCATCAATGTTTGAGTCCACTTTTTGGGAGGAAACATTCCAAATGTCATCAAAATGCAATGATTGATCTGACTTTGAGAAAGTCATGATGCAACTTTTGCATTTATAACTGCGTAACTTGTAATTGTGATTGAGAACATTTGCAAAAAATTGCACAGCCATCTTTGCAACTTCTGAGATTATAAGATTCGAGGCATCGCTTGATCAAAATGTATTTTTTTAATTTTTATTTTTATGTCAGAGCAGCGAAGCGAGGTGGAGTGAATTCCATGAAAAATGCACAAAATGATTACGTTGTGTTTTTGAGGAGATAACCGTTCAGTTGAACGGGGAACATTTGAGTTACGAGCTCGGTCACAGGATGAACTCGGCTCGTAAGTCAAGGCGGCGGTGTCGTAACTCGTGCGCCTCTTCTTCTTCTCTTCTGCTGCTTCGTCCGGTCGGATTAGAGAACGAACGGATCGACACGTACGCCGGCCTGCTGGACGCTCAGTTTGCCTGCGAAGGTTTGCGCCACTCTTCCGTCCTTCCGCCTGCATGAAACTTGCCCTTTGACCTCTTCTTTCATCGTCACGTGAGGGGCCTGCGCTGCATTCTCATTTTTTTTGTCCTTTAGCATGAATGCTAATGCTAAATGTGTAGGATCCTGGTGTTTTTCTCGTTGTTAGTTTAAAAATGCACGGCAGCGTTCCTCTTCCGTCACGGCCTGTCTAGCGTTAGCGTTTATGCTAACGCTTCTGCTAAGCATGGTGTGTTTGTTTCAAGATTTCACGTCAGAGTGAAGCGTCTGTCTTGTGTTCACTTAGAAGATCTTTGTGTTCCGTGTCTCGTCTTATGCTAATGATGGCGTTCCCGGTGTGGCTTTTTTGAGGACGTGCCTACGTGGCGGCCATGTTGGGAGGTTGGAACCTGCTCATTTCGCAACCGATTTTCCCCAGCTTGAGCTTTTTTTTTTTTTTTTTTCCCCGAGTCAATGGAAAACATCTTTCACATATGTAAGGTCTTGTACGGTGTTTTCCGCAACCGTATGTAGCGCAATGTGCCGCCGTCCTTTTGATCTCGGCGACTCTGACCTCCTAGCTTAGCGTCGCCGTCGGCACGCAGCCGAAAAGGGGCGTGTCCTATCTGCCCGTCCCTATGTGCGTTTGGCCTCGTGTCAGCCTCGGCACTTTGTCGTGTGAGTCGTGATGCAAATACTAACTGTGTATTCTTCTTCTGACGCGCGCTTGTAGGCACGTCTCCGTGCGCTAGCGGCATGCTAGTCCGCTACAAGCCGTCAGGCTCGCAGGACGCGCAGCAGCTGCGATTAGACGGCGCCGCCGCCGGCGACCAGAAGGCGACGGCGGCGTGGCTGGCGGCCATGCACAAGGTCAGACGGCAAACGGGTTGGACTGCTTGCGGACACGTTCTGTTCTAACGTCTCTCCTTTTGCGACTTCCCACGCAGGCGACCAAGCTCCTGCACGAATCTCGGGAGCTGGAGTGAGTCCAAGAGGAGCCGACCCGCGCGGACGCCGGCGGCTTGCTGCTTCCGCAAAGTTCCCGCTTTCTCCGGACGCCATTTTCTACCTTGTTTACTACTTCAAACGTCGGCCCTTTTCTCTTGCCGTTTCTACTAAGAACCTTCTTGGAACTCCCGGAAAGCCGTTTGAGCATTTATTAGATATCGTACTAGTGCGCTGAATTGGCTCACTCGTGGCAAACGAGCATACCAGCGCCTCCGGGACGTCCAGCTGGATGAATGCACAAACGTTTTTCCAGCCGTTGCGTGCTGAGTGCGACGTTCTGTCCTGGTGAAGTCCAAACACGTCACGAACAAGAAGCTAATGTCCGCTTTGTGTCGTAGGACGGGAAAGGAATTGTGGGAAATGTAGTCCTGAAGGCGCTGGATGTGCATATTGCTACTTTTGACAGCGTTGGTCTTCCTCATTCTCGTGCTTTTGACCTCGGTCGGGTTTTAAATGGCCCCCCTGACGTAGCAGGTTGGGGAGCAAAAAAACATTTCCAGAGAGATGATGACGATGATTATGACGATGGTTGGGAATTTTGGAAGTTTCATGTTTCGGATTAGTTGGGGCTAAAATATTTGGATTGGGACTGTTGGGCTTCGTGTTTGAGTTAGGGTGTTTGTTTAGCGTTAGGATGCGAATGTGAGGGGTTAGAGTTGGGGTCAGAGTTCAGGCTACAGTTGGGCTTTGAGCACGGTTGGGCAAAGTATGGCACGGGGGTCCAAAAATAGCTCACTGCGTTTTTTTTAATCCGGCCCATCTTAATCAATAATTGTTTTTGTTTTTTTTGTATGAAGGACGGGACGGACGGCCCAAATCGGAGCAGCCGAATGAAGGACAACTCGTATTAATCGCGTTTGGCTGACAAAATGTCTTCTTCAGCTTTTAGCACTGCTGCTAAAGATGATTTTTCGATGCTTGGCACCCAAAAGTTGACCAGCTTCACTAAAGCGTGCGCGTGCGCCGAGATTCAATTGATTTGTACGCCGGCGCCTCATTTCTTGACGTCATTTGGAAATAAAAAGCATCGCTTCGACTTCCGACTCCTTCATTGCAGCATCTTTACACTGTTTCTGTTGTGACATTTGTTTGATTGCAATTGTAAGTTCTCTATAAAATTAAGTACACTTTTTTTTATTTGACACTCATGAGGCTCATGTGCCAATGTTTATGAAATATTTTTGCATTTTATTTTTAAAAATATAATTTGAATGAAATTAGTATGTAAATTAAAATACAAACATTTGGGCACTTTTTGAACTTAAACTTTTGAGGCCAATATGATAGAACGTTTTTAAAAAATATTTCTATTTCAAATTATGATGTAATATAATTTGTATAAATGACTGTTTCTTGTGGTTGATTACCATGACTAGACAATTTTTAAAATTGATAAATATTTATAATGCAAGTATGTAACCATAATTTGTTCCGGGTGATCAAAAATAATAATTTCTGGACACTTCAATTTAATTGAACGTTATGTATTAATGAATTATATATTCATCAAGGTCGATTAAAAAACCGTTTTACTAGTTAAATATGTTTTGATGAATGTCAAATTTCTTGGGTGCTATCGAGATCATTTTCTGGACATGTTTTTGAAAATTTAAATCAGTATTTAGGAAGCAAATGTGGTAAGTATGTTTATGAATATTAAAACTAAGAATTTCTTAAAGTTGATTGAAATTTAAAAAAAAAAGTCAACATCCATCAATTATACATGTTTTAAAACATTTAGAGCATGGGGCAAATGTGTAGTAAATATGCCGTAATGGATTTTGTCCTTTTAAAAAATACCTGAAAACCTGAAGCGGCGCCTCCTGCCCGAGGATGGCTGGGGTGGGCTCCAGCGTTCCAGGGGTCCAGCGTTTCAAGGCTCCCGCGACCCGCGTGAGGAGAAGGGATGGATGGACATTCACACCTCTGTTAATCCTGTATCATTTTGCGGTCGATGATAATAAATACAAATATATTCAAAATGGGGCACATTGATGATGCCGTCTTTTCATGTATTCAAATGACATTTGTTCAGGTCGGTTGGATTGTTTTTGAAATAACTTTGATGTTCGGCGGGTGAACTCTTTGTGACATAATGTCGTGCAAGTGTTTGACGAGCGGGAGGTTCCATGCGCGTCACGCGGAAACCCACGTCGACACTTTGAAACAGCAAAATAGCTCAAAGAAAGGCAACGAGCTTTGATTTAAGTTGTTGTGGGCTCCGAGCGTGGAAGTCGTAAACTTGAGCGGATTCTGGCACCCCTGCAACAGTTGCACTTGGTATCGTCCTGCAGAGTGCGCGTGTACAAACAAAGTGTTTTTTTTTTTTTTTGGTTGGTTTTGTTTTTGGGAAAACCAAATTTAACCAAGCCCACTTTTACTCCAAACACATACGCCCCCACGCAAGGTTTTTTTTTCTTTTTTTCTTTTTAAGGGAAGGGGGGGGGGGGGCTGCGTGCACGCGCACGTCACTCATCCACGCGAGTTGGAGGCAGGTAGCGTGCACGTGCGCGCCGTTTCATCAACGGCGGCCGACCGGCTCCATTGCGATTCGCGCGTGTCCTCGTGGGCTTTTCTCGGCTCGCCGAAGCGACGCCCGGCCGGAGAACGAAGAGCGGACGGCGGCGGTGCCACGTAGCTAGCCGGCTAACGGAGGTAGCCCGACGTCGGTCGGCGCTCGACGGGCTTCCGTGTTGGCTGCTTTCAATTGGCGAATTCCTTCCAAAGTCTCGTGGAAATGTCAATGTCTCGCTAATGCGAACTTGATGAGCCGTCACGGGAAAGCCGACCTAACCGCAGCGGCTCCGTGACGTCAGCACGGAGCGACGAAACCCAAGTTTTCAACCGCTAACGCGTTAACGTTGTCCCCGGTTGGTTACGACGTTCGTATGGAGTCGCTCGTTCGAGTAATAAGGAATGACGTTGTATCTTCCTGGGCTGTCGCGTGACGTCACGTTGATCATAGAAAGAAATTAAAATGACATTTTAGCACTGCCGTAGAAGTTAATAGCAGAAATAATACGCTTATTTCGCACAGCGTCCTACATATGACGAATTCCTGGTTCTGATTCTGTTCTTCTTAAATGACAAATGTAATATTTAAACATTCTAAATGCACGTACAAGTGTAAAAAGAAGTTAACCACTGAAAATGTCACTTTGCGACCTCCGTGGCCTTGATATGAAAAATGTATTTTTGGAATTTAAAAAAAACGACATACTTTTTGTGTCTAGTGCGAAGAGCGCGAGAGCGCCCCCCGTTGAGCCGCCGAGATGAGCCGGACGTGCAAGAACTGCGGGAGTTCCGACGTGGACGTGGACCATGCCCGCGGAGACGCCGTCTGCACAGCCTGCGGGTCCGTGCTGGAGGACAACATCATCGTGTCCGAGGTGGAGTTCGTGGAGTCGGGAGGAGGAGGGTCGCTCGCCGTTGGACAGTTTGTATCCTCAGAAGGTCGGAACCTGGAGCGGAAAAAAAAATTCTCAACTTCGTGTGGAACGTCGCATCGCGTTCTCTTGATGTTCGCTTTACTGTCACGTCCTTGTAAAAAACATTGCAGGAAACCAAAACTTGAAATATTCTTAATTGAAGATGTTTTTTTTTTTTTTTTTTTTTAAGGAGGTGTTCTCTAAGAGCCGCACTAGAAACGAAATACTTCAGTAGAGCTAAATGCAACCTGAGAAGACGAATAGTGATAGATCGAAACGAGAAGTTCTTGGAAATAATCAAAAGACTAGTGATCTTGTCACGTTAGTTTTCTGTAGGCGATAGTTCCAGAAGAAAAACACGCGACATTCTGGAGGTTCAAGGAGGTCAGAACCCCCGAAATGATCAATTGTCACACAAGGGGTTCTCAAGTGGACGTGTTTGCCTCTGCTAAAAATCGAAGCTCCGTGAGTTCCGGAGGAGCCATTCTAGAAGCCAAACTCTTGAGCTTAGGTAGGAAACAAATGATTCAGGATCGGAGTTGTTCCGAGAGAGAAACGTTTGAGAAGGTCTGGAAGAGAGATGCAAGATGTTCCACACCACAAGTTTTACTCGATAGACGGTAAATATGAAAAGTTCTAGAAGGTAGACAGACACATGATGTTCTAGAAGATAACACAATAAGGTAGGCAAGATGTTGGAAAAGGTAAAGACAAAGTTCTTGAAGATAGACCCAAGAGGTTCTAGAAGGCTAACATGAGGAGTTGTAGTAAATAGTTCCAAGATGTTTTCGAAGGTAAACATGATGTTCTAGGAGGTCATCGACAAGTTCTAGAGGAGAGGAGATGTTTCAGCAGTGAAACACAACAAGTTCTAGAAGAGACAAGATTGTCTGGAACAGTGATTCTCACTGCGGTACTGGTATCACTATTGGCACACGGGCTCCCTCTCGTGGCGCACAAATTAATCACTAAGTACAGTTCAGTTGTATTTAACTTTGACATGAAATACATTTGGCGGCGGTGGAAGACTGGTTAGAGCGTCTGCCTCACAGTTCTGAGGACCCGGGTTCAATCCATGGCCCCACCCGTGTGGAGTTTGCATGTTCTCCCCGTGGCTGCGTGGCTTTTCTCCGGTTTGCCACTCCGCTTTCCTCCCACATCCCAAAAACAGGCACGCTAGGTTGATTGAAGACTCTAAATTGCCCGTAGTGATGAATGTGAGTGCGATTGGTTGTTTGTTTACACGTGCCCTGCGATTGGCAGGGTGTACCCCCGCCTCCTTCCCGATGACAGCTGGGATTGGCTCCAGCACGCCCGCAACCCGCGTGAGGAGAAGCGCGACAGAAAATGGATGGATGGATGAATTCACTGTTGTACTTTTACCGTTTTTAAATTTTTACTTTCCTGTATTAAAGCGACGTGTTAATCTTCAAACGGTGCGTTTGTTCCAGTGGCTTACAATAATATGAAATCTACTTATTTGAATTGAACCTCGATGGTACTTGCAGAAGAATTTTTTTATTTTTTTAGGAAGTACTTTGTTTGAGAACCAATCTCCGTTTAGTAGCTAGATCCAAGTTGTACTAGAAGGTAAGCATGAGGAGCTCTAAAATGAAATGTTCTACAAGGCCAAGACTAAATGTTCCTAATGAAAGACAAGATGTTGCAGAAGTTGTGGAATATAAGTGAGCTGTTTTAGAAGTTCTTGGAGAAGGACAGATGATGTTGCGGACGGGCAACACGAGACGTTCTCGAAGATGGACGCTAGCGCCTTGCGGCTGAGCTCGAATATTGATTGATTGATTGACAACCAGGACGACTTCGTCTTGACGTCAGTCAGTTGTTTGTCCCTCACTGTTAACTACGAAGTTTGACCTCCAGCATCCACGTGGCTTGTATTTTGCGTGTTGTTGTAGTGGACTGAGTGTCCGCAAGAGGGCGCTGCCGTGTCACCGAATTTTCCGTGAGCTCCCCCTGGTTTGCCTCTTCAGTCCCGATGACGTCACATCACGGCCTTTATCAGTTTTCGCATCAAATGTCCACCTTTGTTGTGTTTGGGAGGTGCTCAAATGTTGTTTTTTTTGCGTGTGCGTGTGTTTGCAGGCGGCGCCAAGCTTCCGTCGTTCGGCGACGGTCATCTGGCCCACGCGGGCAAAGAGTCGCGAGCGCAGACTCTGCACAAAGGTGCAACGCTAACTTTTATTCTTATTGGCTCTTTTCCACTCAGGACTTTCTTCTCACTTCTCATTGGTTGAATATTGGCTGTCAATGGAAAAAATAGTTCATTCAGTCATTCTTTGACATTTGAGTGCCCCAACGTTTTCATTTTTACAGTTATGAACTGTCCACTTGGTCGATTTTATTTTTTTGTACTTTGTGTTACGAGTCCAAATTTAAGTTGAAAATTGACATTTTGCAGAAGTGATGTGAAATGAAATGGAGCAACTGTCACAGTTGTCACTGTCACACTCTCCTTGAGAGTGTTTTCATTTTGTCTGTCGAGTTGAAATGGAAGGTGGCGGCGGGTATTTATTTGTGTTGTGTGTTTTGTAGCGAAACAGCACATCGGCGTCCTGGGACACCAGCTCCAGCTCAGCCAGCACTGCCTGGACACGGCCTTCAACTTCTACAAGATGGCGCTGGCCAAGCACCTGACGTGCGGGCGCAAGGCGGCGCACGTCATGGCCGCCTGCATCTACCTGGTGTGTCGCACCGAGGGAACGCCGCGTATCCTTTGGCAAACGCCCGCGCCTAATTGCCGCTGTAGCATTAAGCACCGTCTGAACATTTTTTTTCGCGCACCACTAGAGGGAGCCCGGGCACCACATGTCGGCAATCGCTGTTCTACAAGGTCAGACGTTCACGTCGCCGATGAGGGGAAAAACCTTTGGCACACATTAAACACCTGATAAGCTGGACAATCTTATCACCTCAATTCCTACTAGCTCCGTTGACGTTCCCATAAGGTCAACGGCACCATTGGCGTTCGAGAAGACAACCGCTTGAGATGTTCTGACGATAACCAGTCTATGTTCCAGAAAGTCAAACATAATTGCGGAACAGCTTGAGATGATTTGGAAAGTAACACAATCGAGGTTCCAGAAGGGTTAGGGTTGAGGTGTTCCAGAAAACAACACTTGAGATGAAACAACAAATATTTGAGATGTTTTAGGTCAATAGCTTCAAATGTTCTAGAATCGAAATACTTGATGTTCTCGAAGTCAAATACATGAGTTCTAGAATGTAAATGTTGTAGAAAGCGAGCACTTGAGATTTTCTGGACTGGAAGTTGTAGAGGAAAAAATGTTTGAGATGTCGTAGCAGGCCAACAGCTTGAGAACCGCAACACTCCGGAAGTTCCGGAAGTTAAATACGCGAGAAGACGGCCTCTTGAGATGTTCCAGAACACAGGCGTCAAACTCCACATCATTTTATGGGGCCCGCCAAAGCAAACCGTGTGCGTCGACGTCATGTTTCTTGCTAAAACACCAAAATTGCAAATTGTCTTCCATTTCAAAAAACATTATGTTGCAAGCATATTTTGTTAGTAATCCCCCTTTAAAATAAATGGACTAATAGTTGAACCTTTTTTGTGGGGGCTAGCTGCTGATTTCAAAACGATGTGTTGCGTTGCGTCGCGTAATACGAGGCTTGGCAAGATGAGTTGACAATCATCATCGACGGCCCTCCGAGGGAAAGCATATGCTAAGTTTGGCTGCCCTCTCGATGTAGAATATTTGACGAGAGAACTCGTTCAGACGTTCTAGAAGGTAAACAAGGTTTGGCGCACAGCTTGGCATGTTTTTGACGGTGAAACACACGCTATAACGATTGATGGCGATGCCGAGGTGTTGGTGTTGTGACTTAACGCTTGCGCTGCAGACATGTTGCTGGACCTCAGCGACATCCTTCAGGTACGTCAAATTTACGTCTGCGTTTGACTCCGTGTCGCGAGTATAGACGAGCGCTGCGCCCGTCTGGATGTCTGAGTGGGCGTGAGTGCGTTCTGAGGCGCAGCCGGCGGGAGCGCGGGTATTTTGGTCCGAGCAGCTGTCCCGGCCACACCCGCTCCAAGCGCGCGCGTGTCATTAGTCTGCGATGACTCAATCAGCGACGTGGTCACATGATGGGTGACAGAGATCAGAGGCGGGGTCGCGACCCCCGCTGCCTTCTGTCCACACGTCACGGCGGTGCGTGCTGGCGAAGGAAGTCAAAAGGACGCCTCGCGTCTTTGTCTCGCGGCCTTTCACTTTCGGGCAGACGGGGGGAGAGGCGGGGTTACCGCCCCGCCTTCCGGATACGTCGACAATGAAATGTGTGACGCACGCATTCGTCACGCACTTTGATGGAACGCGTATCGCTTCAATAACGGGATTAAGAAATAAAAAAACAAATAATAATCTACATTTTTTAATATAGTTGCCAAAAACGTGAAAAGACTGACAACTATGTGTTACTTAGTTGTGGAGCTTTTAACCGTTTTTCACCGTCTCTGTTTTCCTGATTTTTATTTACTTAATTTTTTTTTGGGGGGGGGGCATGGCATGGCTAAAACGATGCCCACTGACAACACTCTTCTTTGCAGTGTCCCAACTTGATAAGATTTCGACTTTACAGGGACTTTAGAGAGTTTGAACTTTTGGAATGTTGGAACATTTTCAAGTTGCACGGTTGCAATCGGTTAAGAAAGGGGAAATGTGTTCAACGTATCCATTCATTTAACGGATGGCTTTTCCTTGTGGAATGTGTGAAATAATAGTGATGCGATAATACCAGAGTTCGACACAATTTCCTTAAACGTGATCCGCAATTGAGTCGTGTACGCGAGCTGGAGTTGAAACCAGATATTTATGTACACTATGTAAAAAGAAAGCTATCATTTTTTTCTCAGTCTGACATGAAATCCGACTAAAGTTAATCCTGTCTTAATCTTAATCCTAATTTCTATTGGCTAAATGTCAAAAATAATGAGGATTATTTTTTTTTTCATGACTTTCTTCAAAGTCAGATGTTTACATATATTGGTGACGCGACTCAAGAAGCAATTTGTTTCAGGTGCGCCTAGTTCAAATGCATCCACACCTGTCTCTAAATCACTCAAATATCAATAAATGTCTAAAGCTTCCAAAGAAATGACATCACAAACAAATTCTTTAAAAGCATAGTAGTATTCTCACTGCATGTAAACATCTGACAAGTAATGAAACGGAAACAAAATGCTTCCATTGTAGCAAATAGAAATAATTTTGGTAATCGTAATAGACCTAAAACAGGAAAAGTTTAGTCTTATTTCATGTCAGACAGTGAGGGGGGGAGCATACGTCTTTTTACATAGTGCATGTGAACGTCTCTTTTCAACTGCATAATATTCCTTTTCTTTGAATCGGTATTGACGTCAGTTTCGATATCTCTCGGCATCGGCAATACCGGCCTCCTTTTTTTTTCCTGGTATCGTATCGCTACAAAATCCGAAGCATCGCTTCTAACTAACAAACGAATCGGTTTGGACTTTAAACGCTGTAATGCCGATTTAACTACAGTTGTCGTCAACAGATCCTCAGGTTAGCGTGTAGCATGTTAGCATGTGGTCATCTTTTAGAAGGAAGAGTATTTCTTTCAAGCCTGCACACGACTTTCCCACTGGATTGTTGTTAAAAACTATTCAAAAGTATTAAACGGTGTTTATTTGTAGCATTGTCGCTGGCTAGCCCTTCTTCCCGTTTACATTCTTGCAACCAATCAGAGACAAGAGTGACATCACATGGTTGGTCGTGACACGCTTTTGGTTTACTGTGACGGTCTCGCTTGAGTGATGATGTCACCGTTTGATACAGGAAGTCGTGTATCGCTTGAGTGACGATGTCATCGTTTTTGTCGCCCTTCCAGGTGAACGTGTACACTTTGGGGAAAACCTTCTTGGCGCTCTCCAGAGACCTTTGCATCAAAGCTCCCGCTATAGGTGCGCTACACACCTTCTAATTCTTATCAATGCTACATGTGCATGTACGGGGGCGGGGGGGATGATAAATCACTAGAACATTGTCATTGATTTAGGAAGCAGATGAAATGATTAAAAAGCATAATGGGATGATTTAGGATGCTAACGACATGTAAATGTGTGTGACTGTTCAGACATTTTTCCTTTTTCATAACGTCCTAAATCATTTTGGCGTCAATAATCTGTGAGCACTTCATTCGAGCTCACGTTCGCCACTTGAGAACTAATGCTCGCTTCTGGTGTTTGGATGGGACTTGCGCTTGTTTAACTGCAGCGTTTACCGTTTTTGAATCGGCAAGTGTGGCGCGGAAAGCAGAAGCAAATCCACATGTGCACTTTGGATCACTTTTATATCATCCTGGTACATAAACACTTTTTCTCTCCTGTTTTGGCAACCGATTGTTTTGAAACAAGAACAAGTGCAAAACCCCAGGACGCTACTCGCCCGTCCGTGTAGCTTGTCGGTCATCTCGGTCACGGTAATCCAGAAAAATCCAATCCGGGCAACGGGACTCTTCTTGGTTGTTGAAATTTGGCTTCAATCAGTTGGGAGGTTTTGTTAAATTTGTCCGTTGAAGTTATCATTTTCTAATGTAAAATGAAGAATTCTTAATGAGTGAAGAAATGTGGAAGGGTTGTGGTAGTAGGAAAGAAAATGGAATTTTTTGGAAGACAGTTCTGGAATCTGCATTTTTGTACGTGAAAGTGGTCTTCAACTAGACTTTATTTGGCGAGGGACTCTTCTTGGTTGTACAAACGAGTCCAGTGCCTCCATTCAACTTTTGCGGCAGAACCGTTCACGGCATTCCGCAAAAGTTGAATGGAGGCGACCGAACTGTACAGTTGCCTCCTGACTCGTCTCTCGGCGCTCGCCCCCATTCAACTTTTGCGGATCGCCAGGAGTTGCCTCGACTCAACCATGCTTGTTTTTAGAACGGAAAGTAGTCCATTTGTGTTGTCAACTATTGCAGTGTTTAAATAAAAAAAACTAAGCTTAAATTAAATAAGGGGCGTTCCGGAAGAGTCTCTGTTAGAGGTTCGCAATGCTACACGACAGGATGTCCCGGCGTCCGTCCGTCCGGCGTTCAGGCGTAGAAGACGAGCTCTGGGATCTGCCCCCCCTGCACGCCGGTGCCGTTGGTGCTGTCCGAGGAGCACTGGAACTGGAAGGTGACCTTGCCGCACTGCACCTCCGTCACGCCCTCCTGGCCGAAGTAGCTGAGCTCGTTGCCGTCCAGAACCGCGCTGGCCGTGTAGAAGGCATCGGGCTCGATCTGAACCGGGTGCTCGAACCACACCGGGAAGGTCCCGCTGGAGCCGTCAGAGACAAACTTTGTGAGGCGCTGGGCCAGCACGGCGCCCTGCCGCTTGAGTTCTATGCGGACGCCGTACTCGGCCTTGCCGCCGCTCGATCCGTACAAACTCAGCCCGGCCACGAAGATCCGCTTGTCTACGGCGAACTGGATGCTGTCGCAGCGCCCTCTGTATCGCCACTGGTTGCTCCGGTAGGCCGAAGACTGGAATCTGTGGCACCTCTGGGGCGCCAGACCCGTCCTGGCGCCCGTCGGGAAGTCCACGTGGGGCTTGTTGGCGGCCGTGTACCACAGGAACAAGTTGCGCGTCTCCTCCAGCGTCAGGATGTCGGACTGCGCCGCCCCGTCGGCGAACTCCTCCAGGCTCATGGTGGGGATGCGCACCAGGAAGAGCGCCTTGCCCAGGACTCTCCGCCGGTTGCGGGCGCCGGGCCCCAGGCCCCGCCGCCGGCACTCGGCGGCCGCCCAGCTCGTGACGGCCTCGAACACCGCCGCCTCCTTGGCGTTGAGCGTCTCGCGGCGCAGGATGATCTCCAGCGTAGGCGCGTCGATTTCGCAAAACCCCTCGGACCGCAGGGCCGGCTCGGCCTGAGCGTCGATGACCTCCCAGCAGCGCTGCGTCAGCTCGGGTTCCTCGAACAGTCGGCTCTGAGAAAGCAGCACGCAAGCGTTCTTGGCCTCCAGGCTAGTCTCCAGGAAGTCGACGCAGGCCCGGGCCAGCGCCGGGACGATGTACTTCTTGGCGGCGTACAGGGTGGCCAGCACCGTGTCCGCCTCCAGCTCGATCTCGTCGCTGTACATGTACCTGTGCCGCGGAGGAAAGCGCATTAATTCACAGAAAATACTAGACCGTAAGTGAACGTAGAACTCTCGAGAAAAGTCGCAAAGTCTTTTACAACGAACCAGGAAGGAGCTTCAGAGTAAACTGTCTAACGTCTGTCTGTCCTGGTTGTCACCATTTGAGGCGGCTACCTCGTGACGTATTTAACTTCCGCGCACAAGGAATCTTGGGATACGTGTGGTTGTGAATCGTATGAGTGATGTAGCTTCCCCTCCAAAAACTGGAAAAAGGCCAAGTTTGAAGATTGGGACCGCTAACTGCGTTATGACGTTATCCGCCTTTGAATGCTAAATTTGAAGGTCTCCTAAAGGGAGGCTTGAAAATAATCTTGGGATGCAGATGGTTGCAAAGGATAGCGATGAAGCGGGAAAAGAAATCTGCATTTGAAGGACAGGGTTTATGTCATTGGCCTTCCAACGCGGAACTTGAAGCTCTTACACAGGGAATCTTTCGACACGACGAGAAGTAGCGACATCCTCGGAAAAACGGAAGGAGGAGGTCCCGCTGGAAGGATCGTTCAGATTAGGACTGCCTTTGAACTGTACGACATCGGCCGCCTTCAATTGCAAAGTTTTACGATCCCAAAAGGAGGCGCTCGAGGGTTCCGAGTGGTTGCTGTCTCGCTTCCCAATAACCTCAAATGAACGAAGTATCCTTCGCCTTGGGAAATGCGACTTAACGATGTCATTGGCCTTCAAATGGTGCCACCAAAGGGCGCGGATGAAACCTTGGAATACGAGTAGCGACGTGTAATTAAAAAAAACATTTGAAGAATCTTTCAACTTGTGACCACCTTCGCTTGGCATTATGACATTCCGTCTGCCTTCAAATTATGGGAAGCCCACCGTCATCCCGCCAGATCGCAATTCTCATCGAGTGAACCGCTGCAGCCTCCCAGCATGCTTTGCGGCACTGCAGGTTATTTTTAACCTTCTGCTCTGCAACATAATAGTCAGGCTTTTTTTTTGTGTGTGTGCGTGTGGTTCGAGAGGACAAACAAAGAGCGGCAATCGCAGACGAGTCTCGGTCGGTCAAAACGAGTCATCGGGAGCGTCTCAAGTCTCCCTGTCCACTATATAGATTGCCCCACACGATGCAGAGCGAGTTGGCTATTTTGCAGACAAAAATAGTGTTTTGGCACCATCTTGGTGTCCAGGAACGATGTCGAAGTCAGTTGAGGAGTTTCAATTGGATAAAACTACCGCTTCGCTGCCATCTAGGTGCCGAGGAACTATGTTGACGTGAGTTGAGGCGTTTTATTTACACAAAGATGGTGCTTTGGTGTCAACGAACTTTGTTGAAGTGAATTGCTTTGGTGTCATCATCTTGTCAGGAACTACGTTGAAGTGATTTGAGGAGTTTCATTGAGGAAAAAATGCTCTGCCACTATTTTGGTGTCACGGAACTACGCTGAAGCAAGTTGAGGAGTTTCATTTCGACAAAAATGACGCCGCTGTCATCACTAACTGATTCCCTACTCTGTAATCACTAGATATGAATTTTGAATGAACGTTTTAGTCATCTATATAGTTCACTATCAGAAAGTAGTGCAGTCTGGACTCACTTGAGCAGGATGAGGAAGGCGGCGGGTTCCACGTCCGGGATGTGAATGTCCGCCTCCTCCTCGGCCAGGTCGCCGTAGAACATGGCGCAGAACACCGAGCTGCCCACGGCCAGCACGTACTGCCGACACCCGAGAGCGCCAGCGGCTCGTCAAGGGGCGATCAATGAAAACGAGCGAGCCGACGCGTTGTCGTCGCTTCTTCTTTCCTTACCTTGTGAGCCGGGACCTTCTGCCAGCCTCCCGGGGGGCCCACAACGAAGTGGACGTCAGCCATCAGCTCGTTGTTGAACATCAAGGCGTTCCTACATTTGGAACATTTGTTAATCGGAATGTTTTCGGAGCGACAGTGACATGAAAAGCAACAGAGCAATAATGCCCCGGCAGGTGGGCAAGGAGAGCCATCCCAAATGAGAACACCCGTAAGGGGCTGCCGGAGACCACGACTCGCACGTGCGCCGACGAAGCTGCTAAAAACTACTGGCATGCGCAATCTTTCCCTTTTATTGCTCATTTACGGAACATTCAAGCACTAAAACTCATTTTTCCGTTAGCAAATGTCATCATTTGCTATTTTTGTGGCTTTAAACAGTACATTTGAGCATAAATGTACTACTGATGTCGGACCACTACGGAAACGATGATTCGGAGCATCTCGTATTCCGATAATGTCGGTATCGATACTGATCGATTTTCTTGTCATGAGATCCATACTTAAGTTTGTTTGGCTCCCGTTTGCACTGCTAGCTCCAGCTTTGATGCAATACATTTACTGAGATTTAAACACATTTGGCAATATCATACAGTGCAGATTTGAATGTTACCTGTAAAAGGGACACTGTATACTATTGCAAGTAAACAAAAACAAATCTATTCACATAAACTTTGACCAAATCTTTTCCTTTTTTTTTTTTAAACAAATCAAAGGGGAAAAAAACAGGTCATGTGATGATGTATCAACCTTAGTAATTAAAACGTATTGCCACGGAAATCGGCGACGGTGTACAAAATGTTGTAGTATTGCACACTACTACTGAAAACTCATCATTTGACCTCTCAAGCAAGAAAAAAATGGCATACTTGACTTTTTGGGGGCGACAAAGCAGTCAATTTGAGCATAATTGACGACCAATACTGATGCTATTGCAGCATTCCGAAGCGGTAGCGGTGCGTGGCGTTGGTGTGGCGTTCGAATAGACTTTAAAACCCATCTGATCGGGCCGATCAGTATCGGCCGATATTGAGCATTTTATGCCGATCGGCTTTGTTATAATTCGCCGATCCGATCAAAGACATTGACTCCGCGTCGCCACCGTGTATAGTATATTTGAATCCAAAAGCTAGTTTATTTTTAGCCTCGCCGCGTGTCTTTTGATGCAATACTATAAATATCTGACCACCAATAGTTATTTAAAAAAAAAAACATGTCGGCGGTGTGGGACAGACAACACGTAGTAATGCCCGCCGGATCCGACTACAAGACGAATTTGCTCTTTCACGATTGCACTATGTCAGACTACTGCAATAAAATCTCGTATTCCAATACCACCGCATCCCGTTTTTTTACGATCAGTGGGCTTTATCAACTCAAATGCGACCGGATACACTCGTTACCGTGGCGACGACAACAATAATGGATCGCGGCGTGTGTTTGTAAGAACAAAATGGGGGGAAAACGCGTGCTGGTGGTCAGCGGTGCTCAGGACAGGAGAGGACGTTGGCTTGAGGGACGTTCACGTACTTTGAATACGATACGGCTACAAAAACGTTATGTAGCCTAGCAAGCTCGCGGTAGCACATAAACATGTTTCGGTGTGGGTGAAGTCATTTCATTAAAAAGAAAGTAATTGAATTACAGTAAGTTAGCAGCCATTATTTCTGTCACGTTGTAATGTTGGTTTGACCTGACTGATTAGAATACACGATGTGACGAGATTTAGTGATTTCCAACCTTTATGGAGCCAAGGAACATATTTTACAATTGAAAAATCTCACGGCACACCAACAAGCAAAAATGTCACCAAAAGTGGAGACATCAATTACTGCGTTGACTTCCTGCCATCTAATAGAAGACCATTTATCATTTGTTCTGTCTTTTGTTGGAGCAATGAAGTACACAAGTATATGCAGTAAACGAACAGGCTATTAAAATGGACACATTGCTTCAAATCCCGAGTTCGGTCGCGGTCGTTACCTCTCCCTGAGCGTGGGGTGGCTGCCCTGCCAGCTGCGGGGCTCGGCGGCGGCGGCGTCGTCGTCGTTGCTGTTGCCGTTGCTGGTTGCGGTTGGCCGGTCGCCGCCGCTCGGGCTGGTGGCCGCGGCGGCGCAGGCTTGTCCTCCGGCGGCGGCGGCGGCCCGGCTGAGGGTCGCCGTCGTCGCCTCCTTGGTGGCCGCCTTGTCGGCATCCGCCACCGCCGGGGTGCCGTCGTTGGCGGCGCGCAGCTCCGCGGCCATCTTCCTGTGCTTGTCGTAGGACGGCAGCGGGAGTCTCGCCGGGAGTGCGCCGAGCTTCTTGGACTTTCGGATGGCGTCGGGCAGCAGCGGCAGGCAGCTCAGGCACCTCATGATCCGGCCATGACGGAGCAGCCGGCAGTCCGCCGCGGGCATCGGCGCGCGAGAGCCACGGGAGAGAAAGCGGCGTGACGGCTCCCCGGAGCGAGTGTTGTCCCGGAGGCTTCGGCCGCGTCGCCGCGCTTCCTGTCGGCCGATCGCGGAACGGCGTCGGCGGCGCGTCTAAAAATATCCTCCTCCTCCTCCTCCTCCTCCTTTTTCGTCTTCCTCCGCACTTGTTTTTTTTTGTTGTTGGTTTTGTTCCACGTCGCTGCGTCGTCTGTTTCCGTTTTTTTTCCCTCTCTCTCAGCCCGAGCTGCTCATCCGTCTTCCGACTTCCTTACATCGGCCCGATTGCCTTTATTTTCCTTTTTTTCCGCTTCTCGATCTCTTTCCCCCTTTTCCCTCCGCCCTCCTCCCTTCGCCGTCGACCAATCAAATTCACGCATGTCTTTGACGTCAGACGGAGCGAAACCTCCGCAGGATGCGTCACCGCACAAAGCGCGCACGAGCGCTCCCCCCTCCGCCTCGCGGGTTAGTGCCAAAGGAACGAGCCATTATTTATAATAGAAAATGACATTGTTTGACTTTGAACGTCACATTTAAACGATGACAGTAACACTTAAGGCTGGGACATATAGAGCATAAAAGTACTGACAAAGTGGAAATAAAATGATTCCGTTTCTAAAATACATCCAAGCAACAAACTCGTGAAAGGTCCTCGTAATTACAATAAAATAAAAAAGGGAATGGAGACCTATTAAAATTTTGTATGTGACTACAAAAGTTAACATACATTTGTGCAGGTGCACTTCTTCCTAAACATCAAGAAAAATATAGAAACCCACACATATTTCGCAAATTGTATGTAATAATAAATGCATGTACATATTTTTTTGAAAAGTTAGCTGCATGTCGCAGAGTCGCTTAGCAATGAAGGCTTGCCGGTGACGTGGCCACGCTGATACAGTGTCAATTGTGCAAATGGTGCAGAGACATCACGCAATTTAGAGCACTTTGAAAAAACAGTGCGATAATCTGGTACAGTGACAATTGTATATAGACAAAAGGGATGGTTTTTCAAATACTAGTCTTTAAAAACAAATGAGGGATTTTGGTCCACATTTTCTCGTTTACAAGGCTTGTGCTGCATTTTTTTATGACTCAATTATTATCAGTTTTTTTTTTCCCGACTTCCCGTGTCAGCAGACCCGTGCCTCTACATTCCGCGCTTCGCCCAGTTGCTGGAGTTCGGCGACAAGAACCACGACGTATCCATGACGGCCTTGAGGCTGGTGCAGAGGATGAAGAGGGACTGGATGCACACCGGACGAAGGCCCTCTGGACTCTGCGGGGCCGGTAAGTGCCGGAAGTCCGCCGGCCGCCTCAAGTTAACGTTCACGCATCGGGGGTCTTAATGGCTTCCGTTATTGCCTCAGGATGACGAGATTATGGAGAACACGCCAACCGATAAGCAAAATATCACAGGACAAAAAGTAACAACAAAGATCAAGTCAAGATATTGCAATAAACTAAAGTTGTTCTTTTTTTTAGAATTTGAGAATAAAGTCCAACTATCAGAAACATACAAAAGTTGCAATTTGAATTTTAAAAAGAAGAATAGAGCTTAAATAGAATACAATATATAGTTTTGAGAGTGAAGTTAAAATATCACGACAAAATATTAAAAGAAAAATGTCATTTTAAAAGTGTAATTATGCAAGAATAGAGCTGAACTATTTCATGAAAAAAAGTCTTCATTTCATTTTATCAGTATGAACTCAAAATATCAGAAAAAAAAATCATAATTTTATTAGAGGGAAAAGCCTGTTTTACAAGTCAAAATTCTACCGGAAATGTTTGTAAAAGAAAAGTCATAATTTTAAGAGAATGAATGTGAATTGTATATTCTTATCATATGTAAGTTGCATTTTATCATGGAAAAAATAAGTTATTTTACAGGAATCAAGCCAAATTATTACAAGAAAGGAAAGTTGTAATTCTACACGAAAAAACAAATCAGAATTAACTGAAGATATTATGAGAATAAAGCTGTAATTTAACCATATTTTGAGTTGGGATTTTACAAGAAAAAGTCATAAATTTATAAAATACAAAGGGAAAAAATACCATTTTGTGGGCTGACCAAATACTTATTTTACATGACTTAACCAAAAATATTACACGGCAAAGATTGTAATCTCACGGGAACAAATTCCCAGAATTCAGTCAAAATATTACGGGTATAAAGTTGTAATTTTTTATGAATAAAATTGTAATACACAACAATTATATATGTCTAAATGAATAAAATGGTCAAATCCAGTTCAAAGTTCGTGGATGTTGACTTTTGTCGACCTGTAGGAACTTGATCTTCCTCCATATTGTGCGTGTGCGGGTGCGTGCGTGCGTGCCTCTACTTCGGTTGTCCCGCCTGAATGTTGAACGTTCCTAAAAGATGGAGACGGATGCACCTGCTGAGGGATGTTTGTGGCAAAACTCTTGATTAAAAGCCCAAATGAAGTCATTCAATATCCTTGCACTGAAACAAGATCAACGGAGCGAATCATCATGGTAACGAGGATTCCGCTGATGGCGGGATGCTGTACGAAAGTGTTAGTTTGAAGTTGGGCGCATGCAGGTGGAAGTGAGAGCCCGCACTATGTATCTTTTAGCAGCTCAGCCGCCCTAATGACGCTTATGTAAGCGTTCGCCTTCAAGGCTCGCTCTGCTGCTCATTACGCAACAGTCGTACTCTTAGTCTACACACACGTGGCTTTTATTGGGGGGGGGCGCATGCGTCACAGAGCAGGTTACCACCTACACACTCAATCATTTATGCTGATGTCAGGAAAGTATTTTTATAACAAAAGCAGGCATACACTGACCGGACACTTCGCTAGGAACACAATCTAATGCGCGCGCGTGTGTGTTTGTAGCTCTCCTGGTCGCCGCTCGCATGCACGACTTTCGCCGCACGCCCAAAGAAATCATCCACGTGGTCAAAGTGTGCGACAACACGCTCAGAAGAAGGTGGGTTGTTCCAATAACTTGGGAAATTGTTTCAACAGTTCGTAGCAGCAGATGAACATGTACAGTGAAAAATCGGTCAAAAGTAGAAAAACGAAGTTTTCTCACACGACCAAAGAAATCACTGATGTGGTGAAAGTGTGCGATGCCACCTAAAGAAGAAAGCGGGTGGAAGAGTATGACACCACCCTAAAACGAATGTGCATGACAAACTTGATGTAGTATGGGTTTTATGGAGATTGTATAGTTTTATATGTGGTGTTCATTTTTCTGGGGCGTGTTAGACTGGCGGAGTTTTCAGAAACGCCCACGAGCTCGCTGACGGTGGAGGAGTTCATGAAGGTGGACTTGGACCAGGAGTGCGACCCTCCCTGCTTCACGGCCGGACTGCGCAAGAAGAAAGCGCAGCAGGTCACGCTCAATTACGGCATACTTGTTTTAGCCAATCGCAAGCGGCAAGAAAGGCGTGAGTGGAAAAGACGACAATAACGATAAACGGTCGTAAAACAGCAAGTCAAACCTCAATGGCACGCTCCCATTCAATAGTAATTTGGAATCAATGAGGGCATGCTGCCTTCAGGGAAACAAAAATCAGACCGTAAATTTGAAATGGCAGCCTCATGAGAGGGAGCACAGGAGTACAAAACTGTATCGTCATCATGCATACACTATGATAATGGGAGGGATTTGATTTACCACACACGTTATTTACATATAAAGGAAAGAGAAACGGTCCTAAAATTGAAACCTGTGGGACCCCCTTTTCTTAGGTGATAAGAACATGCATACAAGTTAGCAAATCAAAAGAATAAATTAATGAAAAAAATTAAATATGTAAATTAAGTGCAGAAATAAAAGATTAGTACTAATTAAAAAAAAAAAAAATGATGAATCATACAAAAAATCAAATACTAAAGGTAGCAAAGAAATAATTACACGTTAAGAATACAAATCCATACATAAATCTGAAAAATTGGGAATAAAATTACCTGTGAATGTACAAATATGAAATTATTTATTTAAATAAAAAAATTAAGAATATAAAATCTAAACATAAAAATAATTATAAAAAATAATTAACCCTCATAAATTAAGTTAATAAAACATTAACAGTGCAATGAAATAAGAATTATAAAATGAGTAATTACATGTAAAAATGTATAAATAAATGCAAATAAATAAGGTAAATTAAAATATTGGATTATTAGAAAAAAAATTGTTTTCTCGCACTGTGTAAACATTGGTTCTGTCTGTCACATATTGTAGGCATTTTTTTTCTCTTTATATTAGCCTTCAGTATGTCCCCAAACAAAGTGAAAAGTGTGAGCGACAGTGTTGTTAGGACGCCCAAATGAAGAGAGACAATGTGTGTCGCCTCAGTATTCTTGCGTATCTTTGTGTGGACGTGATGAACGTGTTGTGTGCGTGTTGTTGTTTCAGCTGGAGGTGGAGCTGAAGAAGAAGATGGATGACATTGAAGGTATTATTTAACATGAACACTTATGACTTATTTTGCTCAAGTAAGTAGTCAACAGACGTCACAATATTTTGCAGGTGAGATCGAAGGCTACCAGGACCAAATTGACGCCGAGCTGGAAAGCAGTCGACCCAAACTCCGAGGAGTTTACGCCGCGTACGCCAAAGAAGGTAGTTGAGTTGGTTGACAATTGCATTTCAACAAGGTTCTTTTGCTTAAAAAAATATATATTTTTTTTTTCTATAGAGGAATTTTTCATATGTAACAGTTTGTATTGTTCATTTAATTTCATTCAGTCATTGTTTTACAATTAAATAAAAAAAAAAACAGGAAAATGTTGAAATTTAACCCTTTGAATTTGTGTTTTTTAAAAAAAGTGTAAAAAAACGCTTAACCGTTGAATTTAATATGTTGAATTGTTTTTTTAGTCAAAATTTTAATTCTATAAAGAAAAAAATGCTCATTCATATTTTTGATACGGCGAAAACATTTTAAATAATGCAAGCATTACTTTAAATGTTCATCATTTTAAAAATGTTTTTTCAGTTAAAAAATAAATGATGTAGAGGACGTTTCCACATATAGCCTGACTAATAATCATGTTAAAGCAATATTTAAAAAAAAGCTTTACATTATTATTATTATTCCAAAGTGGAATTCTTCCTATTTTACCATTTTTAGTTTTTGGGAAAGAAAATCATGCTAGTATTCATAATTTTTTTTTTTTTACTGAAAATGTTGTTTGTAGAAAAAAATATAAATAGTTTTTAAAAATGTGTCTGTTCTGACACTGTTAAGCAAGCATTATAACAAAATAAATTTTAGTTTTTTGTTGAAATTTTATTCTATAGAGGAGGAATTTTTCATATTTTACTTTTGTTTTGTGAAAAAAAATCATGCTAGCAGTATTTCATTGAAAATGTTAGTTTTTTATTAAAGCAATTTAATTCATGGAAGCATTGTAGTAAAATTGTTTATTCAGTTCGATAATAAATCATGTAGAGAAATATTTCCTATTCAACCATCATGTTGAAGCACACAAGCATTAATCAAAAAAAATGTCAAATGATTTTCTATATTTCTATAGAAGAGGGATTTTTGTTTGTTTAATCGAAAAAATATTTAATAATAAACAATTGAGCTTTTAATTTTGGGAAAACAATTCAGTTCATGTAAGCATTATACAGTTTTAAAATAGTTTGTATTTTCCCCCCGTTAATCCAATGTAAATGTGTAATTATTAAACCAACTTTGTTTGTCAACTTAGACTTGAAGAAGCACCTGGACGACGTCATGGGCACGTCCTCCAAGACCGAGGAAGAGCAGGAGGGCGAAGAAGATGACGCGCTGGAGGCCGTGGCCAAACACTTCGGCAAAGATGTCACCGAGCTGACGCTGGAGACGCTGATCGAGCTGGAGCAGGGAGGCGGCGCCGATGAAAACCAGGACCGGGACCCCAAGAGGAAGGGACCCACGCTCGCGTCCATCTTGGGAGCTAGCTTACCCACTGCGGCCACGCTAGGTCTAAACGATTCCGTAGGAAGCTGCGCCAAAGAGGAACAAGATGACGGTAAGAAACTCATCTAATTGATTTTGGCCTGCTACACACAGAAGAAAAGGTTTTTATCTGCTACGGCTGTCACACATGAAGATTTAAAAAAAATTCCAAATCTGTCATTTAACAGTTTTGGTTGTATTGTGCTCTGATAATCTCAACGCAGAACACCACACGCATAAAGATTCCGTTCCACCACCGATCTCGAATCGAGTCCGCCAAGACCGAAATCTCTTAAGAAAAATGATCTGAGATGAAACATAGCAACCCAACGTTGAAGAGGACACACCAGAGGAGGAAATGGTGGTTTGGTTTTTTTTCTCAGAAAAATCCCGAACAACAACCAAAAAAAAAAGACAGATTTTTGGTTGTAAATACCGAACACATTGAATATTTCAGATTGTCGGTTCCGACCGGTTTTGGACCCTATTATCGGGACAAATGCACTCTTAACACACCTGAGAGCACAGGATGATCTTACAAGGCCTCTGTCGTCCTCGTGCGGGAAGCAAACGAACCCCCACTAATCTTCACGCCCGAGTGAGTTAACACCTCTCAATGTGTTAGTCGGTATGAGTCGCTGGCGTTGTTGCTACGATTCGTCCGGCCGCGAGTGTGATTCCCTGCGAGCCGCACCCATAAATATTGACTCACCGATGCACTTCCTGTCTGGGGAAGTCGCCGCAAGCAGCCCCTGACGTCCCCGCTTTCCTCCCGATGGACCCCCACGGCCCCCCCTTATTGGCAGCGAGCTCACGCTAAGACCGGAACCGCTTTTTCCCAACGACCGCAACTCATCACAGCTGCGCATTACGCTGAACACATTTTGTGCACGTGTGTGTGCGCAAGCGAGTGTGTGTGGTTGCAAGTACGTGCATGGGTGAGTTTGAGTGAGTGTGAGTGTGTGTGTGTGTGTGTGTGTGTGTGGTTGCAAGTGCTGTGAGTCGTTAAGTGCAAGTATGTGAGGTGTTTTTGTGTGTGTGTCCATGTTGTGAATGAATGTGTGCGTGTGTGAGTGTCCGCGTATGTGAATGTGTGAGAGGTGGCGTGTGTGTGTGTGTGTGTGTGTGTGTGCGCGTGCGAGTGTGTGAGTGTGTGAGCGCACGTCTTTTGAAGTCTTCAAGCTGAGCGCCGCCTCGCAGCCTCACATCTCCGCGAGCGTGTTTGGAGTCGAGCGAGCCAGGAGCCTTGCTCGGCTGCTCGAGGCTTGTTGGTGCAAGGCTGCCGTAGCTGTCAGGTTAAGCAGGTTAACTCGCTTCTAGGTTGCTAATAATCACTCATTCACTACAAAAGGGCTTTTAAATAGCAGATCTAGTTACTTCCTAAATTGTCCACTGAACGTCCCTTTGTAGTGATGCGAGAATGATTGCAGCGACTGCGTTCAGAGTCATTCACTCATTTCCGACTCTGGAACAGTTCACCAAAAAAGTCCACTAAAAATCCCTATCTTGTGATTCGGGAATAGGGAATGGGTGAACGATTCAGAATGCAGCAACTGCGTATCTGGATTGGGATTTTTGTTTTGTCAGTGCACAGGGCACACTACATATGAGTGAGTCCAAAGTTTTGAAAGAGCTGATCGGTGGGAGCTGGAATCAAAGCGGTGACTCGGGGCTCGTTAGCATAGCAAAGAAGAGCGAAAGTGGACGGAAAACGTCAGTCGTCGATCTGACAGGTGCTGCTCACGTGCTTCTCGCTGAGTCGGCACATCCCGTTTACACATGACGCTAAGCTAAGTGCAGCTCTATGTTTTATGACGCCATCAGAGTGTAAAAAAAAAAAAAAAAAAGATAATTTGAAAATCAGGTGCGTCTGCCGACGAGGGGCTGTTCGGGACATCATTCGCATCTTTTGCTCCTGCATTTGTCTCATCAATTCAGCTTCGGCGCGATCGCGTTGTCACGTCTGCGCGTCCGTCGAGCGCTGCGAACAGTCCGTGCAAATGGCTAAGACTGACCCTCAAATGGCCGCTTCAAACCAAAACGACAGACTTCCCGTGCATCGCCGGCATGGCCTTTTGAGACTTTTTTTGTTGTGGGTCTCCTCATCATAGACATGTCTACCAAATAAATGTTCATGTTGGCGAGGATGAATTTTCATCACATTTCTGGTCGCGACCCAACAACCTCGTCTTTGAAGGGATCCCCTGAAATGACTGCTTCAAAGATTTCCTGTACCTTTTAAAGCGTAGCTTCTTGAGACTTTTTTGTGGGCCTCCTCATGATGGACATGCCCACTAAATTTCCTGTTGCCAAGTCAAAGTGTTTCCGGGGGGCTGGATTTTCCAGAGATTTCTGGAAGACCCTAGCGAGTCCATTTTCGGGGCTCGGGCCCGCGATGAACAATAACGATGTGGACACTAAGACCCCGAAAGCAACAACAAGCGTCTCCGTGGACGCATTCTCAGTTAGCCGCCAACCTGAGTTGCATGATTAAAGTATAACAACAACAAATATTGACTTGTAGCAATTCACATAAACAAGTGTACTCCATCGGGCCTCGGAGGAGGTCTGCAGCGGGTATTTAGCTTAGGGGGGGTCGGGGCGGTGGGTGGTGTGTGCGTGTGTTGAGCAGGTGTTTGAGTGGGTGTTCGGTCGGAGGAGTCTGCTCCGAGGTCGAGCGGGTCGCCTTTTAATGGGCCCGCGTCGGCGAGAATCTGCCACGCTATTTATTGCCCGGCTGGATGATGGTTTCGTCGGGGGGGTCTGGTACCGAGCCTGAAGGTTTCGCACTCCGACACCTGCTTTTCTTTTTTCTAGCCACCTAACATAACACGAGATAACATAACTGGTTTAGTCTTAGCAGGTTGCCTGCGCATTTTTGAAGATCATTTTACAAAGCCTTCATAGGACACCTCGTGGGCATAATCTTATTAAATATGCATCAAATAGCCTTGCAAAAAAGTCAGCATTGTGATCTAGAGCAGTTATTTGATCTTTCCAGGGGGTAAAAAAGACATCAGCGATAAACATTGTCCACACAAAGGTGACGGTTTAGACATAAAACACAACATAAAAGATGTGAGATCAACATTTTCAGTTTGTTTTTGCCCGTTCGGCTGCTTGGTGGATGTCTAATGAGCACGCGATAAGTCAAGGATCACAAGCTAGGGGAAAGACCAAAAAGAGGAAGAGGAGCAGAAAAGATGGAGATGTTGCCAGATGACAAGAATCAATGCTCATGGAAAAGAGAGAAGAAAGAAAGAAGAAGGTTGAGCAGTTTATGGAGGAAGAGACGCTAGCAGGACCACATTAAGAGGAGCGAAGATCAAATGGACACATAACCAAGGGCAAGAATCAGAGCGAACGGTGACGAAGTGAGAAGAAAAGAAGACGGAACGAAGACGGGACAAAGGAAGTTTTGGGGCTTAGTGGAGTTTTTTGTTTTTTGGGGTTGTTGAGGATGAAGAAAAAAGCTCAAACAAGCACATTAACAGCACACATACAAAAGGAGCAGCAGAAAATATGTCGACTCCAAGAGTAGCAAAAGCTCAAGACTCGCACTGAATCTTTGTCGTATTTCTGCTGTGCAATCTTTGAATTGTTTTTCCGGTTGGGAGGAAATGAGCGCGTGACCTCCTCCAAGGCTCATTGGTCTCGCGGCCTTTTATCAGTTGGAAGTTCTCGGAGGGCCAGATAGCGGGCGGCTCACCCCAATTCTTTTTTGGTTGCTTACCTTTGTTTTGCTTGTGTATGTTTGTGCGACAGATGCTTCCGCTGAAGGCGGCGAGCTGGACCTGAGCGGCATCGACGATGGCGAGATTGAGCTGGTACGAACCCCTTTCACACTGAGCCGGTACCGGTGCCGTTTTTACACGATACCTCATCATATGACAATATTTCGGCGACATATGCGGAAACGCCTCATCGAGACGTTGAAGTTGAGGCGCGACTCGATGTGATTTTGCCACTTTGGCTCCACAGTGGAAAATCCACGTTTGGGTGGTTGTGTCATCCTATGAGGACATATTGACAAAATACTTAGCGGTACATCTCGTTAAGACCGCTAATTTCAGGTATGACTTGATGTGGTTGATTGTGATTTTGGACTTTTGTTACTTAGGAGCTTTGGCCAGTTTGGCTTCACACTGGAAAAAAAAAAAAAGTTTTTCGGTTAATACGTCATCAAATTAGGGTAGCTACTTTGTTAGCTACTTGTGAAGTTGCCACGTCTTGACCACGCGCTTGAATTCGTTTTCTTTTTCTGGGGTTGTGTCATCAGATGAGCCTATCTTGGCAACGTGACTGCCTATCTGAAAAGGCCTCTAATTTGAAATGATGTGGTTTGTTTGCATGTCATTTTTGACTTTGCTCGGCTGCAAAGAGCAAATTTTGGGAAGAAATGTTTTCATATGAGGATAGCCTGACAACATACGCTATCTGAAGTGTACTCATCAAGACTATTCATTGATGTATGACTTGAACTACTTTGGGATTTTTGACCCTGTTAGTCGGGAGCTTTGGCCAGTTTGGCTTCAAACTGAAAAAAAATAATAATAATTTGGGGCTAAATGCATCATCGTATGAAGGTGTAACTATTTTAGACGTCAACATCACTTTCAGAAATCCCTCAAAACATCATTTGAGGTGTGACTGGACATGGTTTTGTTTGCAGCATGATTTTTGACTTTGTTACTAGCGAACCTGTGCCAGCTCGGCTACCAACTCGGAAAAACTATTTTTGGGTGATTGTGTCACGTCAAGACTTTTAATTTGAGGTGTGACTCGATGTGATGATGTTTGTTTGCAATGTAATTTTTGACTTTGTTACTTGGGAGGCTTTGACCAGTTTGCCTTCAAACAGCAAAAAACATATTGTGGGTAATACCATCGTCATATAAGGATGGCTTGACAACATAGTTACAGGACTGAAAAGCCCTCTTCAAGACTTTTAATTTGAGGTATGACTCCATGTGCATCGTTAAAATGTGATGTTTGACGTTTTACTGGTGAAATTCAAGCTCCGCTATCTCTTGAAACCCAAGAAGCTGTATGGTGAATATCAAAATGTTTTGGTGCTGATGAGCGAAAAGCAATAAACGTGGATGCTTTTGGTCTGCAGTACCTGCTGAGCGAAAACGAGATCAAAGTCAAGACGGCGCTCTGGATGGCCGAGAACTCGGACTACCTCAAAGAACAGAAAGGTGCTTCATCATGCTGACGCAGTAACATTCTATTTGTTTTTGTTCTTTGTTGTACCAAATGACTGTTTTTGTTTGCAGAAAAAGAGGCCAGAATTGCTAAGGAGAAGGAGTTGGGCGTCTACAAGGAAAGGAAGGTACCAACTCTTGCCTTTCTTTGCCACACTAAACAACTTGATGTTAGCTCAAAATGCTAACCCTACACTCCAAAACATGCTGCATTATCTCCCCGAAACAGTCAACACTTTGTCTTACGAACACTGAAACAACGATATACGATGGCTCAAAATGCTAACGTTACGCTACAAACGAGAGGCCTAGTTGCTCTGCGGAGTCCCTAAAAAAAAATCCAATGCTAGCTCCAACTTGCTTCAACATTGGTATCAAATTTTGAGTGCTAAAGTTTCACTTCCAACGTTGCCTCTGTTGTTAGCTTCCACTGTTAGTTTTCAACCTCACCTTATACTCATAAGTTGGCGTCTGAAGTTAACTCCCAACGTTACCTCACAACTTAGACCTCACCAAGACAGATGTTAGCTTCCAAAGTTAGCTTCAAATTTGGAATCTGTCAGACGCTAGTTAGCCACCAACATTACTTCTAACTTTAGCTTCCAATGTTAGTTTCAACGTTGCCTTCAAAAGTAACTTCAACATTAACTTAAGTTCGCTTTCAGCGTTACCTCTAACATTAGAGCTAACTTAGAAAGACTGATGTTAGCTCCCACCTTGGTTAGCTTTAACATTTTGTCCAACGTTCGCTTCTGAAGTTAGCGCTCAACATTAGCTCTAACATTAGCGCTAAGGAAGATCCACGTTAGCGTTAGATTCCAACTTAAGTGTTAATGAGAAGTATTCTCTTCTGGAATATTCCAATCTGCTGGTGTTTGCTGTCAAAATGCCCGGTGTTACAGAAAAAAAACACCAAAATACGCAGACAGGTTCGAATAGGTTTTTCCGCCAATAGTTCTATCGAAAAATTTGCATGTAGATGAAGCTCGAATCGGTGGGAGTTCACTGTACAGTAGTTTCAGATTTCCCACGCTCTTTGAACACATCGTCATCCGTCCTTTCCCAAACAGCGAGTGACGCCTCGTCGGCGAGCGGCCATCCGGGCCGACACGGCCGACGAGGCCATCGAGAAGATGCTGGAGCAGAAGAAGATCTCCACCAAGATCAACTACGACGTGCTCAAGGACATGAACGTCAAGCCCGTAGCCAGCCCCGCCCACAAGGCCCAGTCCCCCAGAAGACCCACCCCAACCAGCGCCACCAGACTGAGCGGCCGCTGCCAAAGGCCGGGACGGGCGCCGCTCAACCTTAGCACGCCGCTCAGCTCCCTGGGAAAAAGGTCGGTGGGAGCAAACTTGAATATGCTGGCCGAATAGTCACTTGAATTGAAAATATATATATTTTTAAATTCAAGAATAACAGTTAACAAGCTACTTGTATTATGCTAATGTTAGCTCAAAATGCTAACGTTATGCTAGAGACATGAAGCCTTGTCCTTCAGTAATCATCATCATCATACCTTTTGTCTGCTCCAAACAACTACAATTATCAAAGACAATGCTAGGGTGACTTTAGCTCAAAGTGCTAACATAAGGCTAATGCTACGCTACAAACGCAAGGCCTGGTCGCTTTGCGGTTGGCTCCGCAGTCCTTTGAATCGCAAAAATGAGCACACATTTTGTCTTGTATTGTCTGTAAAATCAATGTCATGCTGATATTGGCTCAAACTGCTCACGTAAGGCTATTGTTATGCTACAAAGGCAAGGCCAAGTTGCACGTGTTTTGTCTGTCCAAAGGTAAACAACTAGTACCTGTAAAACAATGCTATGCCGAGATGATCTCAAAATGCTAACGTAATGCTAATGGTAGGCTATAAACGTGAGCTCTAGTTTCTGTGCAGGTATCCGACTAGTCATTTGAATTCCTCGTTTGTTTGCCCCAAAGTAAACAACTAGTATGATATATACAACGGTGCTAATGGTCATGTTAGCTCAAAATGCTAATGCCACAAACGCAAACGCAAGGCCTAGTTCCTACGCGGTCGTCCACATAATAATTTGCATCCCCTGAAAATCAACACACCTTTTTTTGCAAAATGAAGCAATATACTTGTCAATTAAAATTTCAAAATTACAGTTTGGTTGTATTTAACTTTTTAAGACAATATACATTTCCATTTAGTCTTTTAAGAACTAAGTTTTTTTTTTTTTTTACTTTTATGTGCAATGCATTTTTATTGACTGATTTAAGTCCATGTTTTATTGACATTTATTTAAGCACAGTGTTAATGTTGAAACTGTGCATAATGTTTTGTTTTGAAGAGTGGGCGCTCAGGAGTCGTTTTTAGTGGCCTAAGAAAGCGGCTTGACAACATGGCCGTCGTCTCTCAATCCGACCAAATGCAGCCTGGGAAAAAGCCCGAAAAGACGGCACACGGTCGGGGGCCCAGACGGGCGGCCTTTGAGCTTGTTATTGAAAGGGCGGCGCACGGTGCGGCTCTGCTGACAGTGCGGCCATTGTGCTTTGTTACTGAGGGGGCCACACTGAGGCATTGTGGCGCCCCCCCCCCCCCTCAGCCTGGAGGTCGCCCGGTTTTTACGCCCTTGTGACGTTCTCATTTAGACGAGCACTAAATGTTGTCGTTGTCTTACATGAAGAAGCGGATCCAAGGATGAAGTACGTTCGAAAGCGAGTCAGTCCAGGTCTGACGTTAATGATGTGTTTGAGAACACTGGGAAATATCTTACTCTCACATCTGAGCAGCCAAACGTTAACAACAACAAAAAACCTGTCTTGCATTGTAGCTGTATTATAAGTCATATGCTAGCTAACTAGCCTGACAAATGGTGTCAGAAGTGGGATGCTTAGCGGCGAGGAAGAAATCTGTGGCAAGCCTAGACTGATGGGCTCTTGGGGAAAAAGGGGCAGGACGCTCTTGCATCCGGTTGCGGTCGCCGTGACTCTACGATCAGTGTACATGTTTTCGATGTCAGAAGTGGGACACTAAAGGCAGAAAGTCGTTGGAAAAGCTTGGAATGGGTTGAAGTTGTACTTGTGTACATGATAATGCAGTTGATGGGACTTCTCGTTAGGTGTGTATGAGAGGGTGTCAGAAGTGGGATGCTGAGGTTAGATTTCTATATGTTGCACATTCTTGCCATGTTTTCTTTGTTTTGTTGCGCTATTAAAGCTGCTCCTCCACTTGCCAAACATCCCCGCCCCCCATTGGAAGCGGGATCCAGAAATAGCGCACATAATTGCCCTCTAGTGCTGTTCTCCCTCGCCCCTCTGGAGCGCTACCGTCTTCCGTCTCTGCCTTTTTTTTATTGCAGATAGAGAGACGAAAGAGAATTCCTGACAGGGTTTGTTTCCCGCCGGGATTCTGTGTTGGTTTTTGGCCGTGGAAAAAGCTCACAGCTCAGCAATTTTGCCGGCAGACGTTTGCCGCCGTCGCCGACGGTTGCTAGGGCGGTGCGGCACGGGGAACGCTGACTTTTTGCCCCAGGCGGCCGCAGCGGGTTTCCGTCACGAGACGCAGGCTTAAGTGAGCCGTAACAGAAGCGAGTTGTGCGAAAGGGGATATTGGCAAGTCGGGACCGGGGTGTGAAGTTTGAACACCCGACGCGCACCTCTTTCGCCCCGTTGTGTCAAAAGCAATCGTTGCTGTCCGACAAGGGCTCAATTTGATCGTGCCATCAGTTCTCGTGAAATCGTTTTGGTTTTTTTGTCCTGTTCGGCTGTTAAGTCGAGCAGAATGGAGGATCTGTACCCCTTTGATGCCGGAACAGTTTTACTGCGTCGCAGTGGGGTTTTTAAGCTGCCGCTGTGCGTTCTTAGTATTGTCATTGATGTTTATTGAGAATCAGAGTCGATCAGTCGAACAGAGCAAAGTTTCTCGAGGGGAGAGAGAAACGAAGACAAAAGACAAAGCGCTCATTGTAAACAGGAGGAGAAAAGTAAGCCATTACGTTATCTACAACAAGGAAACATTCAACATGAGTGTTGCGTGGGGCTGTGGCGGACGGGACAAGATGGAACAGGACAAGGGCAGTTACGAACATGTTGCTTTCAACACAACAGGACAGGAGAAGTGCGTGGGCCGCCTCTGAAGAAGTCACGCCGCCGCTTGAACCTCGCCTTCCGCAGCAGTCGGTACCTTTCACACAAAAGGGCGAGACGGGGGGGGGGGGGGGAAGCGGTCTTAGTCAAAATGGGGATTTAGGACTGCTCGCCTACTTCCTCTTTTGTCCCTCAAACTCAAGTCTCCCTTTATATAAATGAACTTTTTCAAATATATTCGTCTTTCTAAGTCTTTCTTAGCCCAGCCCCGCCCCCTTTCACACACGCAACCCAGCGGCTAAACTCCGTCAGCCGTCGCTCGCCTTCGCGGCTCAGGTGGCGTCTCGCTGAGCGCTAAGCTGATTAGCGCCGCCGAAGCCAAAGCCGGCAGCTACTGATAGCCTATCACGTGGGAGGCGGAGTTCAAAGGTCGTCAACGGACACTTCATTAGGGACACCGGATCATCATGAACTGCGTGTGTGTGCGCGTGTGTATCTCTCTCTCTCTCTCTCTCTCTCTCTCTAAATTTTGGGGAAGAATAGTAGTTTCCGTTCCTCGCTAGGTACTCGTATTTTGGTTAGCAACACAGTTGAATGTGTTGGGCGTTCCTAATGTTGTGGGTGTTGCTTGTTGTATTTTGCGTGTTGAGCAGCAGATGAGAAAGAAAAGCAGCCGGCGGAGGACGCGACTCAGCAGAGGATGTTCGCACCGAGTCGAGAACTTCGCCGGCCTTGAGGCGAAAAGCCTTCCTGCCTGCCTGCGCCGCAAAAATTGACACTCGGCACTGAAGTCCAACTTTTAACAACCAACGTCAGAAACAATGGCGACTATTTTTTTCTTTTTTTTGTTTGATTTAGTGGGAAGAAAGTCATAATTTACACATTAAAAAAAGGTTTAATATTACCGCAATGGAATGAGTAATACGTCTCAATATTGCAAGGATAAACATTTATGAGAAAAAGGCACAATATTGCAAGAATGTCATTTAACAACAAATAGATCATACCTGGAATTTCGGCGTCATTTTTATTTATTTGTTCATTTTGTAAATAAAAGGTGTGGTCAGGCAAAATGTTGTATAATGAGGGCAGAACAATTTTGCATTGAAGTGCAATATTGCAAGAATAATGCAATTTAACAAGAAATAAGTTCTCATTTGTATTTCCAGACTAAACTTGGGTTTGTTTTTTTTCCAAAGAAAAAAGGTCTAATTAAAAAAAATGTAGTTCCAAAACAGTAAGAGTCATCTTTACTTGCCATGTTTGTCAAAAATTGCACAAGGAATTCGTCTCCGGGAGTGGGAGCCGCTCTCGTGCGACAGCGAATTGTGTCAAAAAATACTTGAGACCCAAAAACCCGCTTCGGAGAGTCTGTGAGCAATGCAAGGTCACCGGTAACGCGGTCGTGCTGATGCGGTGGCAATTGCAAGCACTTTGAGACCTCTAATAGAGCAAGAAGCTGCTACAGTGACAATTGTGCAAATGGTGCACTTCTAACGGGAAATGTCTTATGTCTTACTGTATTAAGATCGTAGTTGGAATATTATAGAATAAGGGTTTAAAGAAAAGTGTTGGCTAAAAAGACCTGATTTTACTAAGTCGTACTATGTAGAAAAAAAAACCATCATGTACCAAGAAATATGTCAAAATACTATAATAAGATCGTGATTTTACAAAAATTAATGGTATCCTTTAAAGAAAAAACTAGTCATGATTTTACTGTAAAAAGGTGTAGTACATATAAAACATTGAATGAGAAATGTGTAGGAATATTAGAAAATGACGATGATATTTTCGGCCATGTTCCGCGGGTGCCGCAGCGGTACCGCCTGGCGCCCACCCGGCGCGTGCCGGGTGCCCGCCCGGGTCCCGCCTGCGTCCCGCGCTCTGTCTGCCGGTGGGGGCGGCGGGGCCCCCTGTCGCTCCTCGGGGGCCGCTTTCGCCTCTTCTCTCCGTTTCTCGCGTCCCGCTGCGCTCGCGTCTTCCTCTTCCCGCGGGGGTAGCGGGTGCTGGCGGGAATATGGGGGGCATCCCGGGGTCGGCGCCGCGGGTCTGCGTGGGGCAGGCCTCTTCGTCGGCGACTGCCCGACCTGCAGGAGCATGCGCTCACACCGCTTACTCTATATATTTTCACATATCGAAGCGTTCCAGGGGGACCGGTATGGGGTCGGACCGGGTTTCACCACGTCTGTGCCGTTTCCCGGTCCGTGCCCCCTGCCCGCCCCCCTGGATTTTAATTGCATCGCACACACTCGTCCCCCCCCAAAAAAGATCATATTTTTTAAATCTAAAGTATGTAATTTAAAGACAAAAAATACTAGACTACATGTGTATATAATTGTATAAATAAAGAGATATGTATTGATTACTGGAACGATGAGAAGAAAGAAAGGCCTCGGCGACGCGCTCAGCGAAATCCGTCCGAGTGACGGCCACGCCGCGTCTGCGAGAGGGCCGCCTACGCGCCGTCCTTGTTGGCGTACGCCGCCGGCGCCGCTTCGGATCGGTCGCCATGGTGATGAGGCTCTGCCCAAAAGTCTGCTGCCCTTTGACCTCTGAACTCCACCGGTGACTCCCAGTGAGTTGAAAAGGTCTAACAAGTCACAGTTGCTATATTGTCATTTTCCTCGCAATAATACTACATTGTTCCCTGACCCCAATCTTGATGGTATTGTTAATAATAATAATAATAATAATATAAAAAAAGAACCCAAAAAACCAATTTAATGGCCAGAAAATAGCATGAAAAGCGCTTACAATGGTGTCGTTGCATCTCTATGCTTCAGCCCTAATAATAATAATAATCTATTTAAAAAATAATAAGAACAGAATTTGCAGTCCTTGCAGGTTTGTGCTCAGGCACTAATGAGAAGAAGAAGAATCGGTAGAATAGAGTAGAAATGAAAGCCCCCCCCAAAAGATGATACATAGCAGTGAGAATGCGAATAATTACAGTAATAAAAAAAACATTTTGAATGGCGTCGTAGTAGAGCCAACAATAGTTAACAATATGCTGTATATTAATGAATAATAATGTATGACAACAAGAAGAATTGAAGCCATGAAATGTGATTTCAATCGAGCGGCCGAGTCGCGAGTTGAAGAAATGAGCCGATTTCAAGAGGTTGCAGAATGTGAGAAAAAGATGAATTCATAGAAGGCATTTGGGAAAGCGCATGTTTAAGCTGGACCGTCCATAGGTGGGGGGGGGGGGTCCTTGCCGTCTACCACCCCCCCGCACCACCTCCCTGGCTCAATGCGGATTAATTAGCGTTTATCGGCGAGAGTGAGACATTTACTGTAAGCTCCCGAGGGGGGGCTAGGGGGGGGAGGTCGGTCGGAGCTGTCGACGACTTCCTGGAACCACTTCACGCCGTCTCTTCACAATAAGGTCCAACTTATTATTTCAATCAATCAATTCAATATTCACCGGTGAGCTACTGAGAACCCGAGTGGGCTAACTCCATTCTTTTGTCAGACAGGAGGGAATATTGTTCCAAATTGAGATTTAGTTATGATTATTTTGTGGGCAGACGAGGCGGCTCGGGCATCCGGGGACAGACGAGTGAAAATGAACACGGAGGACGCTTCACCCTACTTGATTGTGCTGCGACAGTGCAAAAAGAAGTTAGTTCCTGATGTTTGTTTGTTGTCAGGTTGCAGCCGTTTGTGACCGGGCAGCCCAACAAGAAGATGGCCATGCAGCAGGTCAGATGATCTTCATCCTTCAATCATCATCATCATGCACATGTTCATGAAGACTTTTTTTTTTTTTTTTTTTTTTTTTAAATCATCATTGAAAAGCGTTCTAAGCCGCCTCCCGCACATAATCCATCAAAAACTCCTTCAATCTGCCACATTTTTCTGGCCAAACCCACAAAGGCCTCAACAATGACAACTCGCGCAACATCCACTTGTGACACTCTGCTGGAAATCGCTCGGTTTCGGGGGGCGGGTCTGTCTCACGCCCAAACCGAGTACGGCGTTTGTTACCATGGCGACCAGGGGACTTTGGGGGGGAGCGTTCGAATGGTTTTAGTTCACTTCTTGTGAGGGGAGTTTCCGTTTTTGCCCTTCACACTCCCCCCCCCCCCCCCCCCCCAACGTGTTTGATTTTGGGCAAGATGGCAGCTGTGTGGGGATGGTGGGGGGGTTGGGGCGCTGGGGTCCATCCCCTCGCTATTTGTTCTTCCTGTGCAGCTCCTGCTTACTTCCTGCGTTGTCCTCTTTCAATTCTCTTCTCCTTAATCACGTGCCAGGAGAAAAAGCTTTGCCGCGAGTGGTGGGGTCAACAAGCCTTGTTACTTAGCAACTTCCCCCCCCCCCCCCCCCCCCCCCCCCCCTTGGGAACGGGAAGCAATCGTCCGTCGCGATTGGCCGAGGCCGCTGCCCTCTTATGTAATCTCGCAGATTAGATGAGATGAGTGCACTCTGCTCACTCTCTCCCAGGAATTAGACCGTAGCGCTCTTCCGTTACACATCCGCTCCGTGGGTTTGACGGGGAAACGGTCCAGTCTAACTCTTGACACCTTTGGAGTTCTCGTACCGGGAAGCCGCAGAAGCTATTCCCGTGTGTTTCTGTACATTTTTCCTTTTTTTTAAATCTTAGTTTAGCATAACCTGAAATTAAAACACACTGCGGGCTGCTCACGGCCCATTTAGCAGCGCTCAGCTGCTAAAGATGTTTTGTTTGAATCAGCAGGCAGGAAGGAAAGAAGAAGTCACGCGTTGTTTGTGTAGAAGGGAGAGGATGAGGCGGATGAAGAGCACAGGAAGGCAAAACAAAGGAAGAAGTAGCAAGGAAAGATGGAGGACAACGAAGGAAACTTTATGCTCTTGACCTCAAAAGGGCTGCCGTGCTGTCTTTTGAAGACTTTTGGTGGGTCTACTCATGATAGTCGTGTCTCCAAAATTTCCGGTCATCCGGTGCATCTACGGTCCGTGTGGGCTGAATTTTCAAATCATTCAAAGGACCAAACTGACTCGAACGTGCTTCCGCTTCCAACCGAAGTAGGAGGCTTCTCGGGTCTTTCCCGGAGACTTTTTGTGGTCATGATAGATATTACTCTTCAATTTCGTGTGACCGGAGGAAACTGAAGGACCCTTGAAAATCCGCACAATAAGCCTAAAATGGCAGTTTGCAAGCAAAATGGCAGCTTTCCGGTGTCTCTTCGGGCGTGGCTTACAGACACGACTCACGTTGGGCAACCCTACCCAGAAGGTCAAGCTGGCTTTTAGGGGCCAAATGGTCAAAACATTCTAAGGACCCCTGGAAACGACCAAACCGACAGTAAAATGGCCGCTTCGAACCAAAATGGCCACCATTCTGTGTCTTTGCGAGTATGGCGTCTTGAGACTTTTGGGGTGGGTCTTCTCATGGTAGACAAACGTACCAAATTTCAAGTTTCCAAGTCAAACCGGCTTCAGGGGCTGAATGTTTCAAAACAGTTTTTTTTTTTTTTCTTTCCTCTTGCTAGCCAACCACACACGCGCACGCGCACACACAGTCCATGTTTAATGAGTTGCGTCACTGCGGCGTCGGCGACGTCATCTCAAATATGACCAAATGCCGCAATATTTCCCCGTTTGCTCAGCCCAGCGGCGCAGCCCCCCTCCCCGCCGCGGCCCCCCCGGCCACCTTGGTGGAGAGCGGCCCGGTGGTCTACGACGACGCGGCGGCCGAGGAAGACGAGGAGGAGGAAGAGGAAACGTGCATGAGCGCCATGCGGCTGATGGGCGATCGAGGTCAGTTGAGCGCCGCTAACTCGCTAGCCGAGCTTTTTTTGAATGAGCCAAAGCTCCCGACGACTTTGGCCGAGTGCCGCCGCTCACGTTTCCTCCGCAGTTTGCGCTTTTCATGGACGTCACGCTGACATTAAACTGACCTTCAGAGTTTGACCTATAAAAGCTCAGAGGGCAAACAAGCCGCGCAATCAGTTTCAAGGGCTTTTGTATTGATTAGTGACTATAAGAAGCAGTAAAGTTTGGTGACCTTCGTCCTCGTGAACCTTTGCCAGTTGGACTTCCTACTTATTTTTAGAGTGACATCATCATACGAGCACATATTGACGACACGGTTACCGGTCCAGAATACCCGCATCAAGATGATGAATTGAGGTTTGACCTGCTGTGTTTTTTATATTGTGAGTTTTGCTTCATCCTCGCGACCTTCGGTGGGTGTCGGCGTCACGATGCGACGGCACCGCGACAGACGAAGATCTGTCATTCGAGTGCCGACTTGATGTTATTCGTCGGTTCTGAACTTTTTCACACTGGGGGGGGGGGGGGGGGGGGGGGATGACATGTTGGCAGCATGGTTACATATCCGGAAAGCCGTCAGAATGACTTTTTCATCTGAAGTATAACTCGGTGTTTTATTGTAATGTGATTTTTTTAACCTTGACTTTTTCCACCAAGTATGAAGACGATTGGATAAAAATTGCAGAAAAAGACGTTTTGGGTGTTTGACTTGTTTGACATTGCTGTAACCTTGACATTTGACGTCGACCTTGATATTTTTGCGTGTGCAAAGCTGTGAATGTAAGGAGCATACTTGCTGAATATCAAATGTTTCGCTCTTGATTGGAGCGCATCAGAACCGTACGGAATACGCGGATTTTATACTACAAGACGACTGCCCGACCGAGCAAATGTTGCGATCCAAAAAGTGTTGCGGCAGCCATTTTGATGGACCTCGCGCTGTTGTTGTCGTCCAGCAGATTACGGCTGCGACGATTACGACGACGGCTTCTAGCGGCGGCTTGTTGTTTTCTCCTCCGATGTCGGACCGCTTCGCACTCTCGAAGGGATCCTGCCTTTACGGACATCGGCTGCCGAGCGATCGAGATGGCGGCGGCGGCGGCAGATCCCAGATGACGACATCATCGCATAAAGTCGCCGTGATGATGCAGACGTGTGTCAAAGTTGACTCCGGGGGGAATCTCAGTGGTAAAAGAAAAAGCTTGTACTTCCTGTTTAGACAGGAAGTGGCTTGAAGGCAAAGACAGATGGCAAAAGTTGATTTCTGACTTATAAACTGTTAAGCCGTCAGAGCTCCTCAAGCAAACGTGTTTACTCGTCAACAAAACACAGGAATTCGTTTTTTTGTTAATTTATTCGCATGTTCGCTGCAGCATGCCATACTTTAAATTAATATCTTTGAATTAGGCAAAAAATGTTCAGAATGCATTCAAAGATGGCTTCTGAGCAGTAAGCATTTTTGTTGTTTTTGGGGGATTTGATTTTGGATTTATCGTTTTGTGTTGGAAAGCGGCCACCGGGGGTGCCGGCGTCACGTGACGTGCCGCCATACGATGTGACGCATCACCTGTTGTGACGTTTCATGTTGTCACGAGTGTCGTCATTATTCAATGTTAACATTGACGTTGAGAAAAGGCGGAAAGCGAGGTGACGTGCAACATGTCACACGTGATGTTTGACGTCACCGGTCACGGCGACAACACGAACCGCGATGACGGGAACGTGTCGCGTTTCACGTCGTGTGGCGTTAACTCGCATCGTGACATGACCCCACGCGACCTGTGACATCACGCAACATGTTGCCTCGTGCGACAGGTATTTTTTGACACGGTGACATGAAATGTGACCTGTTGCACGCTGTCACCTTTCACGAGTCTCACGATGTAACGTGACGTTATGCGACATAGCGTGCGACGTGGTGCGACATTTTGCGATGCGACATTTCATAATGTCGCATGTTCGACAACATGAAACGCGATGCGACATTCGGCGATGACGCGAGCAGGCCGCACGATGTCGCATTTGATGTCGCGTGGGATCATGTGACATCGTCAGACACGAGTCACGCGAGTGCCGGCGTCCGTCGAGATGCGAGCGAACGCGCCGTCGCGTTGCCTGGCCGCTCTTATAACAATGAAAGCGTTTCTTCTCCCGCCACCGTGTCACCTGATCGACATGTCAGTCAATTTCACTTCGTGGCTCATCATGAAATTCAATAAATGATTTTCACGCACGCAAAGCAAACGTTTAGTTTTGGCTCTGAGCTGCTGCTTTTGTTTTTTGGGAAAGGATTTAAAAGTCCACCGAGTATTTGTACCGCGTCTTCCTCATCCTGGCCAAAGGTTTGCTCCTCTTCCTCAGCCCCCCTTATCTCCACGGTTGCCCCCACCCACAATTCTTTTGTGCTTTCTCACTGACCTTTGCCCTACTCGCCCTGCGTAGCACGCAAACGGATATTTCATTTATTTCTGAGATGATATATTTACAGCCACACACAACTCCCTTCTGTCTTCATATCCAGCTGCGTGCGTGCGTGCGTGCGTGCGTGCGTGCGTGCGTGCGTGCGTGCGTGCGTGCGTGCGTGCGTGCGTGCGTGCGTGCGTTGTAATTACCTGCAGTCAGGTGTGTTGCTGCGGCGCAGGTGGGGGAGACAATTTAATTACAGGGAGGACGAGGTGACTGCTGCCCACCTGCGTGCGCGTTGCGTCGTCTTGTTTGTGCTGCACAAATACGTTCCGGTGTGTCGCGGAGGGAGGAAAATGTCACGTTTTAGTCCAAAAATAGGATTTTTCCAAGCTGTAAAGTGGTGCTGCTGTAAAAAAGCTAAACTGTCTCATCTGTTCCAACCAATCAGAAGCCTGAAGAGAGTCCTTTCTGGAAAAGACGCAAGCGTGCCCCGTTGATGAAAACTGGGAATTCTGAAATACGAAAATGCCAGACTGTCGAGTGCATGCCGAAACAACAGGTGGCGCTGTAGCCAAAGTGTAAGATGTTTGGGGCTCATCAGAAGTCGTTTCCAGAAAAGGTGCAATTGTAACGCTTTCAAGGAAACGGAGAATTGAGAAATGTCGCTACATGTTGACCCTTAAAGGATGTCAAGTGCGTAACAGCAGCGCACCTGAAAAAGCAATTTAGTCAATGAGAAGAAGCTTGAAGAAAGTCACTTCCGGAAAAGGCGCCATCACGCCGCGTTGAAGGAAAGCGGGAATTGCGAGGCGAGCTCGTATCTTTGCCGCGTCTCCTCCCTCCCGCAAGCTCCAGCAGAAGGTCGCGAGCCAAAACGGGACAAAGTTTCTGCCGACGTGCACGCGAACGCGTCTGTGTTTCCCGAAGGTTCCCTCGATTTCTCGACGCCCTGTTTCCATTCTTCCTTCTTTCCACCGAGAGGTCCCGACTTGATGTTCCCGAGCTTATTCCGCTTTCGTGTTCAGGGAATTTGGGAAGGAACATTTCAAGGAGACGCTTGATGTTTTTTGTTTCAAAGTGGTTCCCATTTGTTCATCGGTCAGCTCGGCAACTTGCCGCGTTTTCACCCCGAAGCCGCCGTGAGCTACTGGAACCAAATTTCCCCCATCGCCAAACACTACGTACAAACACACAATTCAACGTGAAGGAATTGAACACATCATTTCAGACAAAGCAAGTCAACTACTTCCCGGGTGGTTTCCATGGAGACGACGACGGATGCTCCCAACATCGGGGCCGGAACCGACAGAGAGACAAACAATGGCAGGAGAATGTTGATTGTTTTGTTTTTTTATTTGTGTGTGTATTTGCGTGAATTCGTGGGCCCACCCACCCACGTCAGCGTGGTGAATTTTTTGATGATTTTTTTTTTCGCCTCATCTTCCTCCTCGTTCCCGACGTTCAACGCCCCGCGGCCGGTGCGTGCGCGAACGCATACGTGGAGAAATCAAAACGAGTCGGGCCAGTCGATGCCCCTTCGGCCCGCGCTCGACGCCCACGCCGTCCGCCGGCCCGAGGGGACCGGACGCGCCCGACGAGCCGTCCAATAGGATGCGAGAAGTGGGGGTCTTTCTTCTCGCTCAGGGAAGAACTCGGGCTTCCGGTGGGGATGTCCGCGGACGTCCTCGTCTCCTTCTTCCGTTGGCACCTTCGGAAGCTCAAAGATAATCGCGAATGCCGGAAGCAGCCAACGCCCCAAAACACCTTATTGCTGTTACTATTCTGCCACTTCGTGCTTTATCTGCTTCCACCACATTTTCCCACCCATTCAAACTGTCGCCAGCTTCAGTATATTCCCAAAATTTACTTTTTTCTCATTCCAAAAACGTCCACAATTCTACATTTCCTCCATCCTCCATTTCCAACAACAAAATCCACATTCCTTCCACTACTGTCCATTGTTCACCCAAATTCCACATTTGCCCGTCTTAAAATTCCCGACATTCTACGTTACTCCTTCCTCCAACTTTTCATGACCCATTCAATCCATTCCCGCTTGCAACATTGCAGAAGTGCTCACATTTGCAAAATTCCTCATTTTTCCACATCAAAATTTGCCCGTGCGGACGTTATTCCGTCGGCATTTCGTGACTGATTTCTGATTTCATCTGGTTTCATTGCGCGTTCACACGCCGTTCGGTCTCGTTGTTCGGTTATTGCTGAACTTGTCGCCCCGTTCAGATCGCCGCTGATGCCGAAGACGTCGAAATTGAGGCTCGGAGAAGGCGGGCCGGATGCTTTGCGGGCGAGTGGACGAGATCGTGAGAAAGGTGCCGAGGATTTAGTCCGCTCGCCCTGAGAGTCGACGGATTGATTTGGGGGGATTTAGACGGTGGCTCATTAGCGCTGATTTCGGAGCCATTAGTAGTTCCTTACTGGTCCGCATGATGGAATCGATCGGTTTGCTCTGCTTGCGATTGGAATGAAAACATTTCCAGTACGTTTGGCAGGAGTCCGGTAATTTTTGTTGCATTCATTTGGGCTTTTTTGTTTTACTATAATTGTTGAGTTAAAATCTATTTATTCACTATTTGAAAAAAAAAAAAAAAAAAAATCTCCAAAGTATTTGCTTAAAAAATCTTCAGGTTAATTTATTTAGCCATATTTTGTATTTATCTCATTAAATGATTGATTGATTGAAAACTATTAATAGAATAATTTTTCCATAGATTTGTTTGGTTAGAGCGTCAGCCTCACAGTTCTGAGGACCCGGGTTCAATCCCTGGCCCCGCCTGTGTGGAGTTTGCATGTTCTCCCCGTGCCTGTGTGGGTTTTCGACGGGCACTCCGGTTTCCTCCCACATCCCAAAAACATGCATTGATTGGAGACTCTAAATTGCCCGTAGGCGTGACTGTGAGTGCGAATGGTTGTTTGTTTGTATGTGCCCTGCGATTGGCTGGCAACCAGTTCAGGGTGTACCCCGCCTCCTGCCCGATGACAGCTGGGATAGGCTCCAGCACGCCCGCGACCCTAGTGAGGAGAAGCGCCTCAGAAAATGGATGGATACTAAATCATTGGTTAATTGCATTATTGTAAATACAATCTGTAAAATGCATTTTTTTTTAGATACACATTTTTTTTATTACGTTTATTTATTTTTTTTGTTTTATTTCCCATTAAATAACTGACTTTCTATAAATCGTAAAACATTTAAATGAGCGAAATAAACATTGTATTTATTGTATTAAATCATAAAAAATGCACGTAATAAAACAAGTCTTTGATCCAATCAGTCCCTCTGACAGAAACGGGTTGAAAAAGAAGAATCAATGTATTCCCAGTCATCACAGTAACGCCATCAGCAGTCCGGTCCTGATGCTGAGAGCATCTTCCCACATCTCCGTGGAAACCACTCGGGAGCTTCCTAAGCAATTAGGCTTCCCGAAATGATGCTGCGTTCAGTTGCCTCCTGTTGAATTAAGAATGAAGTTATATTACGCTAATAGACAATCATATAAAATGTCACGAAGTTTTCATATGTCAAACGAGGTGATGACATGTAAAATGAAATTTCAAGTCAGATTTAAGAGGTTCTGTACAGTTTCATTGATTTCATTAATTATGTTTAAATACTCTTGTAGTAATGTTCATGAGCTGGTCCTGACGCTGAGGGTATCCTCCGTCGTTTCCGTGGAAACCACAATGAAAGTTCAATTGCATTCAATCGGGCGGTCTGAAATCACGTTGCGTTCAAGTCCCTCATGTTAAAGTAAGTTGCATTTTATTATGTTACTGTGACAGTAAGTCAGGTTGTTACGTTAAATGGTATTACATCATATCAAATGATTGCTTTAAATCCTAAATCAGATCAGTTCATGTCATATTTCCTTTTGTTGAGGTTATTGACATCACATTGAGACTGGATTACTATTAATTTAGTTTAAGCCTTTAAAAAGTTGAAATAAATATTCTAGTAGTAATTTTCTGGTGTGGTCCTGATGCTGGGAGCAGCCTCCATCGTTTCAAATAGGACTTAGGCCACCGCGGTACACGCATAACGGCAGTCGGGCTGTTTTTGTCCCCATTTTGCCCCTCCCAGACAAAGCAGGTCAAACGGCCCAAGATTCTTTTTTGACCTGAGCTGTGTTAACTGTGGATCTGTCTCCATGTTTGATCAAGCCATATTTCTGTCTTAGCGGACGAGATTCGAGATCGCGGGGGGAATATTTACGGGCGTGGTTTTGTTGGTGTGTTGAGTTTATCGGAGCGCAGCGCGCACACACGAGGACCAAGACTGTTTAAGGTCCGTTTTGTTTTTTATCTTCATGTGTGGCGTCTGTAGCAGATAAAAAAATAAATAAATTAAAAAAAAAACATCTCTGAAGACTCAGGCAACTATGCTATTCGGCTAAGGCCTGATGTCGATTTTCCTTCGTCGCCATCTCACCCTCAAGACTTCCTGTCGAGGGGGCTGAACTTCCTGTCGGTGCGGGAAGTGCTTTTAATCTGTGTGGCGCCTCGCCGCCATTGTCTGGCCTCCTTTGGCGGGAACCACACTGATTGAAGACGCGCTAAAGGGACGCGCGCGCACGCTAACAGGAAGTAGACGAGCGAGGCGAATGTCGCAAACGACGGCTGCCGCCTGCCAAACGTTTGTGCGAGGACCGCCTGGACGTTTTGCCAGCGTTTGAGATTTCAACTCTCGCCGGAACTGACTTTAGTTTTTTGTTGCGGCGTGCTGGTTTATTTTGCCGAGTGAGCCTCGTTTGGCGTTGATTCATAAGCCAGCCGCGTCCTCATCCGGGCACGCGCGCACAATGCAGACGTGACTCAAACGCTCGTTAGCTCACGCAGGGAGGCAAAGGCGGCAGTCGTGCGTGTGTGCGTGCGTGCTAGCAGACGTTGAGGACATTTCAAAAGGGCGGTATGGGTTAAGGGTTAGGGTCAGCGCAGTGGTGTCCAAACTACGACCTGAGGTCCTTTTGTGGCCCACTGTCCATTTTTTAGTGGCCTGTGGCATATACAAAAGATAATATTGGACACAGAGTGTGGGTGTTGAAGAAGTGTGTGTGTGTGGGGGTGTGTTAGCACCCGCATTCCCAAAGGGTGTGACGCACCTGACAATTACTACGACTACCACCGCTGCTATTATGAATAATAATGATGGATAGGGTTCGTGCTCATTTTAGCTTTAGGTTTCAAGACATTTATGTCGAGGAAAACAACGTAATGAAGATCACAGAGATGCTAACAATGTGTTGCGATCTGCTAGCACCTATCACCAAAATTAACAAGCAGAGATTCTTACTTTCCCGTCAGGATTTTGTTCTATTCCGAACTTTGTCGCAGTACGGCTTTGCGTTGGGGTTAGATTAAAAGTACGTTTCCATTCTTATGTTTTATGATTCCACCAACAGCGAATCTTTGCACAGAGATTTCATTTGCCGCCGAATGCCGTCGCTTTCCCGCTAACGAGCGTCGCGAGAGCAATAGCGTGTTAGCTTGCGGCGTGCCCGACGTACTTGGGCTGCCTGCGCTGTTCTGATGAACAAAGATGCGCTGTGATCGTCCCGATTTGATCCCTCGGGCTCACGACGATAAAGACACAATATGATGATGGTGACGATCATTAGGACAAGCTTTCATCGGGCTAATTCTCTTTTCTTCCTACAGGCTCATTGAATATTCACATCGATATATTTCAGAGCTTTGTAACATTGATAAAAGTGACTTTACACACCAAATACATTTTTGATGTTCTATCACAGAGCATTTTCAGCGTAATTGTTGCATCTTCATTTGGAAAAGCTACCAAAAGGAACAAGATCTTCTTTAAGTTGAGTAAATTCGCTTTTTCTGTCAATGGGAGAAGACGCCACACACTGCCACCTAGTGGCTCGGCTGTGGCAGTTTGACCTGAAAGGGGATTTGAAAAATGCTCTCATTTTGGCTTTTGTTGACACGACCAAACCCCTTTCAGCCTCAATTCGAAAAATTACACTTTTTCAAAAAAAAATATTTTTAATGAAGCCATATTTTCTGAGACTTTTTTTAAATCTTCAAATTTAAAACAAATTTAAAAAATCATAATCTTTCAAAAATAAAGTCGCATTTTCTGGGGGAATTTATTTATTTATTTATTTTTAAACAGCGATTCAGATTCAAATTAACTGGTGAAAATGGGATCTTTTTTCTTGTTAAATTTCAACTTTAATCTTGGTAAATATTTTATTCATTTCAATTTTTGTGCCATTTTTCTTGTCGTGTTATGTGTTTTGTATTTTAAAAAACGGACCTTTTGTCTTGAAAAAAATGTTTTTTTCACAATTACATATGATTTATTATCTCTACAAATGACTATTTTCTTGAAAAATATTACTTGTACTCAACTTTTTTTCTTGATAATACATTTTATCTAGAAAAAAATCCTAACTTATACGTAATACAAATACGACTGACTTCTCTATGAATTCTAACATCTTCAAAAAAGTGCACAGTTTTCTTAAAAATGTATTTTTTCCCTCAGTTTTACAACTTTTTAATTTGATGCAATGAAATAAGACTTTTCCTCGCTCGAATGTTTCCGTTTTGTATTTTCAACATGACTTTCCTTTTCCCCCCCGCTCCGTCTTTTCCTTCTTCGTGTCCCGACAACGTTCATGAAAGTTGTCCGTTCATGAAAGTTTTGTTGTCACGTAAACGTACCTTTCGCTCCAAGATGGAGCCAGTGGATTTTCATCGTTATCTGCATTATTTTTGGTTTTCCTGAGAGGCTTTGTTAGTGTGTGTGTGTGTGCGTTCCACAACAAATTGCAAATCCTGGCATACTTGTGAAGTGTGTGTGTGTGTGTGTGTGTCTGCAGCTGAGTTCAAAGGTCGCTTTGGTGTGAGGCTGGCACATCTGTCTTGGAGGAGGAGGAGGATCACGTGCCTCCACACGCTTCGCTTACACGCGAGCACACACTTACGCCATCTGGCGTGTGTGTTAGCAGATGCTCCTGACACACACACACACACGCGCGCATGTAAATACATGCAGCTGCTTCTCTTTTTCTATTTCTAAAGTGAAATTTGAGGACAATTCAGCCCTCAGAGCCACTTTCACTCAGCAACGTGAAATTTGAGTAGGCTTGACTGTGACGAGCAGACCCACAAAGACGTCTCAAGAAGCTATCCGCAAAAAGAAGCAGGACGTCAGCCATTTTGTTTCGACGTGACCGTTGTGGGGTAATTTGGGTCATTTTCCAAGAGTCCTTTGAATGTTTCGAAAATGTGGCCCCCGAGCTCAGTTTGACGCAGCGACATGCAATTCGATAGGCTTGTCGCCTCAAGTGGCCGTGCCCCAAAAAAGCCACAGGAAGTCGTCCATTTCGGTTGGAAGCGGCCAAGTCGGAATGCTCACTTTTTGACTGACGCCGTGAAAAGGTGTTTATTGTTTCGTGTTTTCAAGTCATACGCAGATGTTTTTCTGTTGTTGATGTCGATGTCGGGTGAAAATATAAGAACGCGTGCAAATGATTGCATTCCTAACTACTAAAGTATTTTCGCGGCTGGAGTGGAGCCGGCGCTGTCGTCGTTTGCCAGGCGGTGAGTTGTGGAGGGAAAGCGCCCCCTTTGTCCCGCCCATCCCTTTCACGCGTCCTCCGCGGCGCCCCCTACAGGCGCATCCGAAGCCTCCGCAAACTCGGGACCTCGCGTCGTGCATCTCGTTTAAAAGTAGCACACAATGCGCATTGTCATGAAAACATCTTCATTGGCCTCTCGCGTTGTCTGTGCCGTGTTCTGCTGTTGCCACGGTGACGCGGCGGGAACAATGGAGGCTTTCACGCACAGATGGCGCTTGGAAAAAAAACCAAAGAAAAAGCTCCGAATGAGCGCGTCTGAATATTTGCGTGTGGTCTTTGTTTGCGACAAGACTCCACATCTTGCATTTCAGATTTGTTTTGTTGAACTGTAATTCCGCGACTTCACCACTAGGCAGCGCAGCTCAGCGCCACTTGCGCTAAATGTCCACGTGGCGCGTGTCGACACCCGGGCCTCCTTTGGAACTCCTACCAGCTCGGCGATTTGCTCCCTTCGGAGGTGACGCCGGCGAACGTCGGCCGGCGAAAGTCGAGACACACACTGAAAGTGGATTGTTGCGTTTGGATGACAATGGGAACACTCTGAGTTCCCCACTTGATTCTCTGCATTCGGAGTCCAAAGAGTCCAAATGATCAAACTGTCATTGTGAGAGACGTTCAAAATATTGACGAGCTGCTGTTTTTCTGAGTCGCGAGTTTTGCCCGTTGATTCCCGCCTTTTGACCCCCGTGGGCAAAACCTCATTATCGAACCTTCTGTCTGCTTTGGGATCCTCCGCCTCAAGTCTCCTCTCCCGAAAGATTCGAGAGCTGCGAAGCGTGCCCGGAGTTCCGATGAGATCTCGGTGGGCCCCCGTCAGACCCGACCCCCGACCCCGTCGCCGTGACCGGAACGGTTCCGGCAATTCTGTTGTTCTGTCCGCGTGTTCAGGACCCCATCAGAGCCCCCTCAGATCCTTTCACCCTGCTGTGTGAATACGAAAACGAAAACATCAATGAGGTCGTCAGTGGGAATTTGCATTGTTACAATTCCGACTTTTTAGTTCCAAAACAAGAAGTCACGGCAGAGCTTGTTCGCTCTCACACATACAAATCAGCACCAAAACCGTTGGGGGTTTCAACCTTCGGACGTGTCAAAGCTTAAAGGTCAACCTCAAAACTGAAGGTCAAAGGAGTCAAATACGAAAACAGGTAGATTCTCTGGAAAGTTTCATCTGATCGTCTCCGAACTTGGTAGACGTATCGATGGGCGATAGTTTTCGGGTGAATATTTTTCATCTTAATGAGATCGTTTGACTTCAAAGTTCACGAGAAACGAGGTCAAAAATAACATTGCGCCAAAGTGCACCAAGTCGTGCCGCAAATGAAAGCGCTTAATTAGGGTTTAACACGTCACTTATTACTTTGTCAATGTTGATGACGTAATAATGAAAGAAAATCATGGTTTTGTGTGAAAAAAGTGCGATCTTGAGGCGCGGTCCGACACGGCGGCCGGCGCCGCGTCCTCGCGTTTCACGGCCCCGTCTGGTAAAACGCGGCCTGCGGGCCTGCGGGCCTGCGGGCCTGCGGGCCTGCGGGCGCCCGGCACGCGTCGTGACAGGCGGACGGCTGGCGTTTTCGCTCGCATGCGCGCACGCAAGCACGCTGACAAGTGTGTGTGTCACTTTGAATTTTTATTTACTCCCATGATGCACCGATTCTCGCTACGCGTCAAAATACTTGAAATGCTTGTCGCTCAGTATGTGGATGTAATAGTGCTTTTCATCCCATTTTATGAATACGTCTACTTAAATGAACACATGAACATCCTTTGTAAAGGCAGACTTGCTTGACAACCCATCCATCCATTTTCCACCCGGCGCCCGTGCCGGCCGACTCCGGGCGAGAGGCGCGGTGCCGCCTGAACCGCTGGCCAGCCAATCGCGGGGCACGTGGAAACAAAAACAACCATTGGCACTCGCATTCACACCTACGGGCAATTTAGGGTCTTTAATGAACCTCACATGCATGTTTTGGGGAAGTGGGAGGAAAGTGGAGAACATGCAAACTCCACACAGGCCGGGCCGGATTTCAACCCGCAACCTCACAACTGTCAGGCGGACGTGATAACCGGTCTGCCGCAATGACAACCGTGATTGTAAAAATACTCATTGTTATATTGAGCAAAGTAAATATTACTAAATAGTTTTTAAATGCAGTCTGGGTGAAATGAAATGAGGGCATCCCATAATAAGGATAATCATAATGAACATAGCACCAAGATGGCTCTTGGAGCACATTGAGACTCTCAGCCGAGGAGTGAGCTTTTAATTAACTAAACACTCAAACATCCGAGAAATGATGATTTATTTATTTTGTGTTACCATGGAAACGCACTGTTTTGCTGGGTTGGGGTCGGGGGGTTAGGGTCAGGATTGGGCCTGTTAGAAACTGGACTAATAGCGCCATCTGCTGACATAATGTGCACTTGCCTCCACTTTATGCCGTGCTAATATCATGAGTGCTTATCATGATATAATCATGGTTCATTGCCAAATAAAGATGATTCTGATTCTGATTCTGATTCTGATTCTGAGTCTGATTCTGATTGAACCGCTCGTTTTTACACTGAGTGAATCCAAAAACATCTGCGAATCCGCAGTGGCCGAACCGCGAATACGCGGGGGCACTGGGCCACTATTCCGGGGGACGTTTCACAAATGTCTTTGTCAAAGTTAAGAACATACTGTTGGCAGGATAGGACCTATGTATCATTTGAAAAGAAATGTGTATGGAAGAGTCCATATCCTTTCCCAGTATAAAATGTCAACAAAAGCAGACTCGTAAGCAACAGAACATGTGATAATGTCACTCTCAAAAGAGGAGCGAACATTGCGATGAGATTTGTCATGGATGGAGACCTCGCAGGGTCCAGATTTGGCCAAGACAATTGGCTCTTTCCGCCCTTTCAAGAGACGCAAAATTCCACAGGGAATAGCATCGACAAACTTAGCAAACACACAGCTTGATTTTGTTTTTTTCTTCCGAAATTCGGAGTCATTTGAACGTAGTCCATCACCATTGATTACTTGATTGACCAGAATTGTGTTATTTTTAAAACACTTTGATAAAAAAAATTAAGATTTATTCTTAAATATATGTTTAGTTGTAGAGTGTCTTTGAAATATTCATGTATGTATTCATTATTTTTTGCATGTATTTATAAATGAATATTATTATTTATTGATTTATTTAGGGCGGCACGGTGGCCGACTGGTTAGAGCGTCAGCCTCACAGTTCTGAGGTGCGGGGTTCAATCCCCGTCCCCGCCTGTGTGGAGTTTGCATGTTCTCCCCGTGCCTGCGTGGGTTTTCTCCGGGCACTCCGGTTTCCTCCCACATCCCAAAAACATGCATTAATTGGAGACTCTAAATTGCCCGTAGGCATGACTGTGAGTGCGAATGGTTGTTTGTTTCGATGTTCCCTGTGATTGGCTGGCAACCAGTTCAGGGTGTACCCCGCCTCCTGCCCGATGACAGCTGGGATAGGCTCCAGCATGCCCGCGACCCTAGTGAGGAGAAGCGGCTCAGATAATGGATGGATGGATGATTTATTTAGTCATGCCATGCAGGCGGAGAGCAACGGAACAGTGGGTGCCCAGGAAGTCTGTGCTGTAGTAGCGCAGGATGTCCACAAGTGGCAGAAAGACATCTTTATGAAGAAGAATTGCAACGAAGAAGAAGAGGACCCGGAAAGAGAAGAGGCGCAGCCAGAGGAGGGACAAGGCAACCAGTCGGAACAAGATGGCGGACGTCGACGGTGAGTGAAGTCGACGCGCTCCTGCAAACACTTGATTTTTTTGGGGGGGAGGCTAGTCAAATCGAAGTTTGTTATGGATGTTTTTTTTTTCTTCCCTGAAATAACACCTTTGTAAGAGGGGAAAAAACAAATAGTCGTGGTGACGTAATACGTAGCCACGGGGACTGTCCAAATTAGCCACGGAGAGCTTTTTAAGACATTTCTTCAATGAAAAAGACAATCTCTTAATAAGGTCTGCAGTGTAAGTATAACTATTTAAATATTCAGACGTAATGGTGGTCGTCGATGGTACTTTGGGGAAACCACGTGTGGACCACACGAGTAGGAACCCGTAAAAGTTTTTTGTTTTTTATTTATTTTATATCTATATTATGAACATTCGCACTTGTTCGTCGTCTTCTATTACTACTACTTGTTCTTCTTGGTCGTCGAATTCCGGATATAAGCCCCAATTTTGGGTTTTGTAGCTCGGCGGGCCTTTGGGCGCTCCACATGCTGTTAGCGCGTTAGCGTTAGCTGAACGCTAACATTAGCATTGTTCGCATTCTGTTAGCCACCACTTGCTAGCCGGCACGAAAGGCCACGTGGGCTCCTCTAAAGTCAGTAAAACAATTGGTCAATATTAAGGTCTCAATATATGCGCTTTAAGTACTGCATACATTGACCTCAATGATACTTTTGTTAGTAGTGATTAACTCGTGCGATTCCCCCCATAGAGTTTTAGTACGTTTCAAATTTCCATTGTGGGCGGGAAATCAAGTTTCGCTAACTTGCAAAATCCCGTAAAATGCTCTGTGGTGCCATCTCGAGATTTAGGAAATAAAGTTGTATCTGGGTCAAGTGCGTACGATTAACGATATCCTGGCACACGTGGTCATCGTGACGACACAAATCACTAAAGAAAAGAAGCTGTCTCGCATAAAGGGTTTTCATTTTGTGCGGGGAATTAAAAACAGTCAACTAAACAAGTAGTCAGGCATTTTGGTATTATGGTGATCATTTTGATTAGTGTTGCTTAATTTCCTTTCTTTCTGACAAATCACATTTTTGTAGCACCCGATCTCATGACATTTTGTCCAGGTTAAGCTTCTTACAATTGTGCAATTGTTTGGTCGTGCTGGCAAATATTAGCATCCGGCACCAGTGAGTCTGATCGGCACAAAAACCAACGTGGTTTTTCACAAAGCTAGTTTGGCGCAAATTCGCTTTTTGCTAAAATACACAATTTTGCAAATGATTATCCCACTGAACTTTTATTGCTAGGGTCCTGTAATATTCTCCCTGTGCCTGCGAGGGTTTTCTCCGGGTACTCCAGTTTCTTCCCTCATCCCAAAAACATGCGTGGAAGGTTAATTGAAAACTCAAATTAGCCCGTAGGTGTGGATGGTTGTTTGTTTCTGTGTGCCCTGCGATTGGCTGACGTCGGGTTCAGGGTGTACCCCGCCTCTCGCCCGAAGATAGCCGGGATAGGCTCCAGCACACCCGCGACCAAATAGTCGACCATTTCGGTAAGGAGGTTTAAGAAACAAATTTAATGGATTTAATTGTCAACTTCGGTGGTTGTCCAACTTTCTAGCGATTCTTTTGCGTAGCGCCGGGGGTGGCCACACTTGGTACCACACTTGGTCACTCGAGCAATTCTTGCCTGGGAGAGTTTCTCATACGCGCTTCTTCGTTGTTCGCAGATTCCGCAAAGAAGAAGAAGAAGGCCAAGAAAATGGCTGAGGATGTCGGGGTGAGTTTCAAAAGAATTGTTTTTAGCTTTTATATAAAGATGACTTTGCTAATGGCCTTTGTTATAATTACAAGTGACCCAGTTGTAAATGTAACAGTGCAACTATTTCCATGATGACTTAGTTTGAATCAACAGGGCCTTTGGATGTTTCCTTGAAAAAGTGGATCCAAACTATAGATCATTATTTGGGAATTAATCACATTTGTTCTTTACACAAGTTATAAACTAATCATAAAACACGATGACATTAATTTGATTTTTGGGTACAGCATGTGGAAAAGATGATGGACCTAATGACAAATGTGCACAATTTAAACAATAGCGCTTCATAATAATTATAAAGATTAAGGTGCTCAAAAGTCAATTTGGTTTTGTGTTCAAAAGTTTATCTTTATACCTTCAATTACAAATCTCAGACAAACTAATAGATTGCACCAGAAGGTGGCACTTCAAGGTCATATTTGGAAAAATGTTTAGATTTGAGCAGAATGACCAGAGAGCCAATCACAAGCTTGAGGAGGAAGTGACATGAAAATGTGTTTCAAATGTACCAAATAATCATGCAACTTTCCAAAAGAAACTCATTTGATGACACCTTCCCTATCAAGAATGCAACGGATTACAACCAGGTTGAATTTTGGGATGAAATGATTTCATGTCGCTGCTCGCAACACTGAAAGAGCGCTCTACGAATGGGCGCTCTACGAAAGGGCGCCCCCGGGAGGCAATCGGCTCGTTTGCGGATGCCCCCGAAATAACGAGCTGCCCGACCGTCTTCCCGCAGGAGATCCAGCAGAGCGGTGACTTCCTCATCCGACCCGAAAGCAAAGTGCCCGTGCTGGACACGTCTCAGTGGCCCCTCCTCCTCAAGGTGAGCGTGCGCCCGCATTCGCCTCCCCCCTCGCCCGCGTGACGTGATGAACCCGTTTATCCATTCGCTGAGCGGCGGTCCGACCCGGCCCTGCGCCCCGCTCCCGTTCCGGGGGCGGGGCCTCTCCGCTGCCGTCAATGCGCGCGTTTCGGCGTTCTGCTGAGACGCGGGCTTAGACGGCGCGGTGACGGGGGCCGGGCGGGTCGCCTCAGAGATTCGCTTTTCGATCTGATCGCGCTGCCCCTGCGTGTCCTCGGTCGGTCGCCCCGGCGTCTGGGAAGTAACGATGCGCGTTTCCTGTAGAACTTCGACAAGCTGAACGTGCGCACGGCACACTACACGCCGCTGCCCAACGGGAGCAACCCGCTCAAGAGGAACCTCCAGGACTACATCAGGTGAGACGGGAAGGTGCGCGCCAGTCACTACAGGGGGCGCTGTTGTTGTCGTCCCGTACGCTGACCGAATTGAAACGCGCAGTTGACTTTTCAGGGCACCTCGCTGTAGCAGCTGATGTGACGTGCATGCTACGACGGGAGGAGAAAAGTTTTGAATGGCTGTCGTAACTGATGTGAAAGTTTCAAGTCAACTTTTGGTGACGCGTCCTCTGGGGTGATTGCATGCTACGAGATGCAAGGAAACAACTTTTGGATAGCAGACAGGAGCCGCTTTTCAGTGGCTGTTGTGACTGATGCAAACATTAAAAGTAGACATTTTAGAGGACTCCTGCTGTAGTGACTGTTGCGCTACTTGCTTGCTAAATGTGGATGGAAATGACTGTCTGTTTGCAGTTCATTTCACATGATTGGAGAGACGTATTCCAGGGTGTCCACAATTCAGCCTGGGGGCCGTTTGCGGCACGATACGTTTATGAAAAAATATGTAATTAAATTGGCCCACCACATAAAGGTGAAAGGGCGTCTTAACGCGAGCTCCTTTGCCGTTCCCCCCGCAGATCAGGCTTCATCAACCTGGACAAGCCGGCCAACCCTTCGTCTCACGAGGTGGTGGCGTGGATCCGCCGCATTCTGCGTGTGGAGAAGACGGGCCACAGCGGCACCCTGGACCCCAAAGTCACCGGCTGCCTCATCGTGTGCGTGGACCGAGCCACGCGATTGGTCAAATCCCAGCAGAGCGCAGGTACGGCGGGGCGGCGGGATTTTCCGTCGGCGGGGCGCGGGAGGTCGATCCCGGCGGGTCGGACCTCGCCGAGCCCTCTGGGCGCGCCCCAAAAAATCAGCAGCCTCGCCCACTCTCTCCGCTCTGCCGTGTGTTGCAGGCAAAGAGTATGTGGGGATCGTTCGGCTGCACAACGCCATCGAAAGCGAGCACGTGCTGGCTAGAGTAAGTCGTGCTTTGCTACTTAATGGCCACCGGGTGCCACTCTACGCCCACACGAAGAGCTTTGTTCTGAAGATGGCTTTGAAATAGTCTGGTCATGACGTTATTTTGGGTTTTGGTGTGAATCGCCACAAATCTGATTTCTAACTTGAGTTGGTTTATTTTTTTGTTTCTTGAAAAATGTTTCTCTCTCGCTCTCTCCCCCCAACCTTCTTGAATTTGCTTTATTTCTCCTGATACAAAGAGTTTTACTTGGAAATAAGAGCGATGATAAAAGTACTCAATATAGGTACGAAAAGTCACTGATTGTCAGAATCGCTTTAAGGTGCCGCTGAGACTTCCCCATCTCGCCCAAAAAGTTGATTTTCCACTCAACTGCATAGTCACTAAGTGGATTTTAAAGCAGCTATGAAATGCAGTGGACCCCACCCCACCAGTCGCAGATAAAAATGTCCACCGGGCCTGAGATGAATAGCCAAAATCTGTGATTAAAAAGCTGCAATAATTGCCATGAAAAAGGTCAGCAAAGCAAGGGATCAGGTCAGAATAGCGCAAATAAGCGAGAAAAAACACGAGCAAGCGAGGGATCGGGCCAAGAAAATTTAAGCGCTGGATTGAGGAACAAATGTCAGAAGTAGGCAGGGGTTTCTCAATTATGGGGGTTAGGGTCCCCAAAAGCTGCAAATGCCAAACCCCGAGTACGTGGGGGTTTGTGGTTTTACAACTGATTATTATTCTACGGGTCATCATCGATTAATCACAAAAATAGTGATTGCAAACCATGCGTGTGAGGTGCAGGTAGTATTGTTTTCCACGTGGGGCCGCCATCCTCGGGTTGTACACTGTAGCATGTGACTTGAAAAGGCGGGACCTTGACCGGTGAGTGACGTGGGAGTCGGAGATTACACCGTTTGGAAGAAATGATCCATGGAAAGCTTCGAGGCATAAATTTCGCTTAGACTTTTTCGTAATTACTCGTTGGAGCCTTTCCATTTGGAGTTTTGACTTTTTTTGTTTTTGTTCTCACATTTGGAGGTGTCTGGTCTTTTGTTTTTAGGCATTGGAGACTCTGACGGGTGCCCTGTTCCAGCGCCCGCCGCTCATCGCCGCCGTCAAGCGCCAGCTGCGAGTGCGAACAGTCTACGAAAGCAAATTGGTGGAATACGATGCCGACAGAAGGCTCGGTAAGGTCAGCCGGGCGCATGTCGCAGAGGTCGGAGGCTCGGAGTTGACTATGGCGTCTTTCAGGAATCTTCTGGGTGAGCTGCGAGGCGGGCACCTACATCAGGACCCTGTGCGTACACCTGGGCCTGGTGCTGGGGGTCGGGGGCCAGATGCAGGAACTCCGGAGGGTCCGCTCCGGGGTCATGGGGGAGAAGGTGGGTGTCGCGCGAGAAGACGGCCGGGTGTCCTCCCACCAAAGTGTTGAGTTCAGTGCGACCGGCGGTGTCGCACTGCCAATTAAACTTTGGAACAGCAAAAGCGCAGCTGAAATTTTATTCGTAAAGTCTCACTGCTGACAGCGACACTTTGAAACGAACCCATTCTCTAACTTTGTACACAAAGTACCACCTCAAAAATTGCCACCATTCAAATGTATTGAACGTCAAAGTTAAATTGCATCTGTTTTACAACAAACTAAGAGTTTGAATGCAATTGAGTTGGACTTCAAAGTTAAATGCAACTGAAGTGCACTTACCAAATATACTGTACTTTATTAAAAACAAACAAATGAAAGCACTGCCATTATGCAGTTTGAACATTTCATTGATTAGTGGCGTACTATGTACGAGAGGGAGCCCATGTCGCATACTTTGACAATCGCTGCATTTGAGTTTTGTATTTTTCAAAGAAACAAAGGTGGATTCGGACTATTTAAAATTGTGGCCTGTTTTGAATGGTGTATACTGCACATTACATTTTTGGATATGGAATGGAAGTCATATTGGACAAGTATGTTTTGCTTTTTTATTTTATTTTTGGCTCCCCAATTTTTAAATGGGTTGTATACGTTTTTGCAATAACTTGTATTTTTCCGGAAAACCTATTTTTGACTGTGTACATTTGAATGTAAATTTTTTTAGTTTGCCAGTTTTTCTTTGCAGTTTTGTAAATTTTGCCGATAAATATTGTACCTTTGGTTGAATGTTCCCCCCCGCTTAGGACAACCTCGTGACGATGCACGACATCCTGGACGCGCAGTGGCAGTTTGATCACAACAAAGATGAGTCATACCTGCGGCGCGTCGTCTTCCCTCTGGAGAAACTTCTGGTGTCATACAAACGTTTGGTGATGAAGGACAGCGCGGTGAGTCGCGCCCCCTCCATCCCCCGTTGCGCCGCCGCCCGCGCTGACTTTTGCGCCCGCTCGTCTTCAGGTCAACGCCATCTGCTACGGCGCCAAGATCATGTTGCCGGGCGTCCTGCGCTACGAGGACGGCATCGAAGTCAACCAGGACATCGTCGTCATCACCACCAAGGGAGAAGCCATCTGCACAGGTGCCGCCGCGTTGTCCGCGCGCGTGTAGCATGTCCGCGTAGGAGGCCACATGATGACGCGTATAGATTCAGGAGCCTTCGGGCCGTGGTGACCTGCTATCTATCACCCTTGTCTGATGGCTCACAAGTTTGATCTTTGACCTTTTTCATCACATCCAATTTATTTTGGGCAGGGAAAAAAGTTTGCAGAACACTGTTGTAATTGTGTATTTTGATAAACTTAAGAACATTTTATATTTAGATCATAAGTTATGGTCATAAATGTTTTTGTCAAGTCATATCTGAAGTTGTTTTTACTGAATTTTTTGGTGCGGAAGTTTTTTTTCGCAGGGAGAAAAATGTCAAAACCTTTAATTCTTTTTGAGAAATGTTTGCAAACTGTATTTGGGAATATTTTAAAAACCTTCCCCCTAAAGAAATTTGTAAGAGTAGCAAAACATATTTTTTATTTTACTTTTTTTTTTTGGAGAAAGTGAATGTGTGAAGTTTTTTGAGGGGAGAAACTTAAGTATAGCAAGACAAGGTAAATGTTGATGTAAAATGTGTATTTTGAGAAACTAATGAAAGTCGTACATTACTTTTTGAGTGAGATTTGCTTACATTGTATTTACTGGGGGGATTTTTTTTGTTTGTTTTTCTCCCTAGAAGGAAATATTTCACTTGTCATATTTGCCAAGCAAAGTGTAGCAATTTTTATTCTAGACTAATTACTGTTTTGTGTGCGTCAGCCATGGCCCTGATGACGACGGCGGTCATCTCCACGTGCGACCACGGCGTGGTGGCCAAGATTAAACGAGTCATCATGGAGCGAGACACGTACCCTCGCAAGTGGGGGCTCGGACCCAAGGTACCGCACCCGCAATCTACAGACCTCTTTAAAGTACCGTATTTTTTTCCGGCCTATAGAGCGCATCGGATTATAAGCCGCGCCCACTTTGTGTAGAATTTTAATTTTTTTACATATTAGCCGCACCGGACTATATGCCGCGGGTATATACATGTTGTGAAATTAGATATTTACACGGAGATTTTGTAAATTGTTTCCAAACAGTGCCTGCAAAACGGCTCTAACATAACAGAAAAGTCATTTTCTTCATCCCCCTTTTCCCTGAAACCACTGAAGTCGTCGTCTTCAGTGTCCGAGTTGAGGAGCCTCAGAACGTCTCCGTCACACCATTTCAGTCTCTCTGTCGCTCTCCATGTCATCTTCATCTCGAGACACAGTTGCCGCTGAAGTTGTGCTGTTCTCCTCACGTAGCAGTCCAAGCCTTTCGAAGTCCGTTGGTGATCGTAGATTCCTTCACACTGCTCCTTCGCTTTTAAGATCCACTGGCAGACCTCAGAAAAGGATAAGTTTTTGTGAAAGATTTCTCACCGCTGGTCGTCCAAGCCTCCCGCTCACCTCGGAGTGTCGATTCACACTGATGTCCGGTGGCGGCAAAAACTTTGTACCTCCAGGAATCACATCTGGACTCGTTTGATCTCTTGATAGCAGTTTTCACAGAATCTGTTACATGGGCCCTCATACTGTCCAAAACAAGCAATGCTTTTTTTCCGGTGAAAAAATCCTCCCGGGCGCCTACTGTAACACTCCGCCAGCCATTCACTCATTACCCTTTTTGTTTAACGACTACGCCTTTTGGGAGTTTTTCTTTTGGCATAGTCGTCCGCTTAAAAATCACGATTGGTGGAAGCTTTTGTCCGGATGCGTTGCAGCTCAAAACACGTGAAGTGCGTTCTCTCGTGGCCAGTTGGTTCCACGCTCCTGTCTTGTTAACAGTTGGAGTTAGAGGCAGGTCGAACGTCAAAGGCTCTTCATCCATATTTATGTCGCCTGGTCCGATGGAATCCTCGGCTATTTTTGTTGCGATGAATTTGTGGAAGTTTGCGACTTTTTCCTCTGAGTCAGGGGGGAGTTGCTGACAGGCGGTCGTCCGCGCCCTGATGGACAAACCTTTTTGTCTCAGGAATCGAAAACACCACGGCGGTCCACCTTGAAAACCTTCAATACAAATTGTATTTATTTATTGATTAGCTTTCAGTCGGACCTGCACAGTGGCTACACCTCGGCCGTCCGTCTTGCTCTCTGTGTTCACCCAGTCCTCGAACATTTTCAAGTTCAGGCCGTCTGCTCTTATGACCTGAAAGCCTTTGTTGTCTTTTGGCATTGCTTTAGTTCTTCACGCTGCCATCTCCAACGCCGAGCTTACGTACAGCCAGCTCGATTTCCCTCCTGGATTGACAGATCGATGGCTTTCAACTCAAAAGCTGCATCATATGCTTTTCTTGTACTTTCCATGATGAGGGTGTGAAAAATAAAAAATAAATGTTTTGCTTCGAGCGCAGCAAAAACTAGCGTCGTTGTCTTCTAAACGCTGGAGGCATCTGCGCATGCCCAAACCCTAGAGCATTATGGGAAACTGTCATGTTTTAAGCATTACGTTCGAGCAAGTTTTTGTTGTGCGTTTAAACAAGTTGGGCCTGTCTTGTTTTTGCACTTATTGCGCCCCCTGATCGCTGTTTGCGGGGGGGAAAATATATATTTTAGCCGCATCGTTACATAGGCCGCAGGGTTCAGAGTGCATGATTTTTTTTTAAACAATTACCATTTGTATGCTAACCGCCAATGATTCAAGCGCTCTCAGTCAAATTGATTTGCAAAGTGAAATTCAGTGGGCCTCGTCTGTACTGTTATTGATCAAATGATAGGAATCATTCATTCATTCTTGACTCTGGAATCACTACAATGGGATTCAAATGGCAGATCTTGTTAGCCCCAAAATTGTCCACTGAAAATCTCTTTGCAGGGAATGAGAGAATAATTAACAAACGCAGCGACTGCGTTCGGAATCTTTCACTCATTCCGACTCCCTGATCACTACATTCGGATTTTTATATCGTGAACTACATAGTTGACAGTCTTATTTTTGTCCATCAGGCGAGTCAGAAGAAGATGATGATCCAGAAAGGACTTCTGGACAAGCACGGAAAACCCAACGGGAGCACGCCCGACGCTTGGAGGATGGACTACGTGGACTACAGGTGAGCGGCGGGCTCGCGGCGGTCCGGTGGCGCCGCAGAGGGTTATCCGTGGTTGAGGTGCACCGTCCTCTTCCAGGGAGTCGCTCTGCTACAGTGACTCTCCGAGGAGCTTCTGGGCTCTGCCCGCGGCTGCTCGGAGCACAAAATGTGGTCAGAATTCTGGAACGGTGGGGCAACAATGAAAGAAAACGGAATTAGAAGCATTTTGACATATCAGTGTCTATTAACAATCTTTTCTGAATATCTTAAATTTTGTTTTTCAATTAAACAAAGTTTTCAAAAAGTTATTTTACTCAGAAAATCATACTTTAATAGGGGTTGTATTTTAGAGCGGAAAAAGATTTACAACTCACTGGGGGGGGGAAAAACCAATACAAATTCTTGATATAATACACTTTCATCAATAAAACCTGTTAGTTTTTTTTCTATTGCCTATTAGAGTTGAATTATATATTTTAGAGGAAAAGTTATGGATAAAAATGTCACTCAAAGAAAAAGTTGGCTTTTTTAAGTTGCAATTTGTGATTTTACTGAAGTCTTGTAGAGCAGAACTAACACTAAATTTCCAATTTGTAGATTTACTTTGTCAAGACAGTTTGTATCCTATCAAATGTAGATTTCCCCAAGTCATAAAAATGGCGTGTTGATGGATGAAAATGACATAAAAAGCCTACTTGAACAGCTTTATTTGCAGTTAATTGGGGGGACTCCAAATGGTGGGAGGTCCCTAATTATAGGCGCTTTTTTTTTTTTTATAATAAACTCCCCTTGCAAAAATTTCTTTTGAGTCGGGTATCTTATTCATTCAATGAGAGGAATTTAGAAATGTGGAGATTAAAAATGATTAGTTGTAAAGGTTACGTTAATGGTGGAATGTTTGTGATTTGTCATTTTTATATCACAAACCTGACATTTGAGCAGGGGTGTGTAGACTTTTTATATGCTACCAGCCGTGTAAATATATATTTTTTGTATTTCCTGACCCCAAAGTGTCGCTGCCAAGGAGGCAGATGCGAGCGTCACGCCAGCCAAGGTGAGTCCCTCGCCGACGTTCCATTAAGCCTCCCAGCCTGCGGGAGGTGCTCTCGCTCAGCTTTTTTCATCGTTGTACAGAGGAAGAGGGAGGCCGCTGACAGCGAGGTGGAAGCCACGCCCTCCACGCCGGCCACAGATGAGACTCCCAAAGAGAAGAAAAAGAAGAAAAAGGAGAAACGCGCGAAGATGGACGAAGCGACAGCAGAGGCACAAGGAGAGGTTAGTCAAAAAATGCATTTTTTTATTTTTATTTTTGCCTTTTTTTACTTGGCGACAAATGTTTGTGGTGTGGATTTAATTCCCTCCCCCAACGTGAGCTCTTTAAAGATATCAATATTATTCTGTCCCTTTCGGCTCTATTGTTGAAAATGAAAAATCGACTGGCCACAATCAAATGTCGATTTTTCGTGTTTGCAGCTTGAAAGTGGCAAAAAGAAGAAAAAGAAGAAAGCCAAAGATGACGATGCTTCGGAGTGACGCTCACAACCTCCGCCCATTGCAGGACCGAGACCGTTGGGTTTTTTTTTGTTTTTTTTTTACCTTTGCTGTTTGAATTGTAAATAATGCCTTTGAAAATATATTTGTTCTTTGTGACATTTTAGAAGAATCTAAAATGAAAGGTTGATGCCATGTATCAAACATTTACGTGAATAAAAAACACTCTTGTAAGTGACTTAAGTGATTTCAAACTACCACAAATGACAAAAAGTCATCACATTTAGTACCCACAGAACTGTAGCTGTGCCTTTAAGAGCCCATCGCTCGTTTCTATAGGCCGACCGAAGAAGCGTGTTGGCGCGTTCAATTCCGATTCAGACAACTATTGATCCCGGTGTGGGCAATTTGTTTAGAGCTTCCGGGCCCACGTGCACATTCCCCTCAACGGGCAAACAGAATAAAAATGTGCTGCAGGACATGGCAAACAAGTGCATAAATAAGAACGGCACGATGAAAGGAGTGTGATTGTATTGTTGCCAAGACGCTCAGATCGGGAAAACTACCATCCACCCAGACTTTCCAGCATGTAGTTTTGGATGGGATTTTAGAAAGCATTTCAACAACGAATATCTCAAAATTGCAACAAATGACCCAAACTGGGATACAGGGACTTTAGATATGGACTAATAAAACCTTTGGAAATATTGTGGTTCATCTATTGCAGCTGCAGTGCTTTGTATTTTTTCTGCATATTCTATTGTGCGTAATTTGCTGTATTGTGGAATTTTGGGTGGTTAATACTTCCTAGTCTGTCACGAAACTAAAAATGCATTAAAACATGTTACAATTAATAAAATGTACATAGTATTTATGGGCATAGGTGTTTAAGATTATATAGTGTTTCTAAGAATATGGTAGCGGTTAATAGTGTGGGGAGGTTCATGAAGCATGTATAAATAATAATAATAGTGTATGTAGTTGCGACTTGCGGATTTGATTTATTGCGGGGTGGTGCGGAAGCCAACCCCGCAATAAACGAATTAGGATTACTGTGTAACACCCTGACTATTGTTACTAAAGAATTTAGCCATAAATGCAGATTCACGAAATGTCACCCGCTATATTAAGTTTGTATGAATGAAGCAACGACCGCCCCCCCCCCCAAAAAAAATAAAAAAAAACATTGAAATGGGTCAAAACCGGATAGGCCTTAACGTTACGACATTGTTTTTTTTTTCTTCTGATTAGAGCTCACTTTTATTGAATTTTCGACATCTTGTTATATGTAGTGTTGTTAACGTTTTTTGTATGTCGTTTTTGAATTTTGAAGATTTCCTTGCGGGATGTTTATTGAATTGTAATGTTAGACTGGTTTGCATAGCATAAAGTTGAAGGGGGGGAAAAAAACCGAAACGATGTAGTACATATGTCCGTCTGTAAGCGGCGCTATAGTTCTGTCACAAAAACCACCGACGCCGTTGAGCATGCGCAGTGGAAAAACACCCGAAGACGACTACAAACATGGCGTTCAAATGAAATGAATCAATGTATTTTACTGAGCACTTTAAAGGGTAATCAAAGACGCTTTAAAAATAAAATTAAAACATTCTAGGGTAAAAACAGAATTGGGGAAAAAATAAAACGGCAAATTTTTCACAAAAGCGGTTCTTAAGAAGTGGGTTTTCAGTTTAGCTTGTGTGGACAAAGTCGAGCTTGTCTTTCGTGTTTATTCTACAACTGTGGACCAAAACTATCGCCTAATATTTAAACTACACGATTGACTAACTGGAAGTTAAACTAATTAAAATTAGCCCAAATAATGGAAGGTTTTCTGGAGTACGTGAGCCGTACCCGATTTGAGAAAATGCTGGTTTAGGAGCTGACAAAACTGAATGAATGCAAGATAACCACAAAGCGTTGACCCAAGCGTTTGTGCCAACAGGTGGCGGTAACGGCACTTGGACGCTCAGAATATCACCAACGAAGAAGAATCCCGGTAGTCGTCCTACAGCGTCTGGAGAAATTTTAAACACATGGAAGGTAAAAAAAATAAAATAAAATACATCATCACGTATGAGTGCACAGATGTGTGTTTAAGTGAGGGGATATTGTAATTTAGTTGTAATTATTTTTATCTAACACTAATTTCTGAATCAGATTTTTTTGACCAGCTTGTTCAACAGAATTCTAGCGGGTGAGAAGATGCCTGAGGAATGGAGGAAAAGTGTGCTGGTGCCCATTTTTAAGAACAAGGGTGATGTGCAGTGCTGTGGGAACTAGAGAGGAATAAAGTTGATGAGCCACACAATGAAGTTATGGGAAAGAGTAGTGCAGGCTAGACTCAGGACAGAGGTGAGTATTTGCGAGCAACAGTATGGTTTCATGCCTAGAAAAAGTGCCACAGATGCATTATTTGCCTTGAGGATGTTGATGGAGAAGTACAGAGAAGGTCAGAAGGAGCTACATTGTGGTTTTTTTTGATCTAGAGAAAACAGATGACAGTCTGGAGTGGCAGAGAAGTATGTGAGAATAGTACAGGACATGTATGAGGGCAGCAGAACAGTGGTGAGGTGTGCTTTAGGTGTGACAGAGGAGTTGAAGGTGGAAGTGGGACTGCATCAGGGATCAGCCCTGAGCCCCTTCCTGTTTGCAGTGGTGATGGATAGGCTGACAGATGAGACTGGAATCCCCGTGGACCGTGATGTTTGCAGATCAGAATCAGAATCATCTTTATTTGCCAAGTATGTCCAAAACATACAAGGAATTTGTCTCCGGTAGTTGGAGCCGCTCTAGTACAACAGACAGTCAATTTACAGAACACTTTGGAGACATAAAGACATTGACAAAAAACAATTGTGCAAAAAGATGCAGAGTCCTCTAGCACTTAGAGCAGTTCGAATGACTAATATTGCAATAATCCGGTGCAATGACTATTGTGCAAAGGGCGCTGAGACTTCAAGGAGTGTATGCGGTTTAAAGTGACGAGTAGTGCAATAATCTGATGACATTGTGATCTGCAGTGAAAACAGGGAACAGGTGGAGGAGGAACAGTTAGAAAGATGGAGGCATGCACTGGAAAGGAGAGGAATGAAGATTAGCTGAAGTAAAACAGAATATATGTGCATGAATGAGAGGGGTGGTGGGGGAAGAGTGAGGCTACAGGGAGACGAGATGGCAAGGGTGGAGGACTTGAAATACTTGGGGTCAACCGTCCAGAGCAATGGAGAGTGTGGTCAGGAAGTGAAGAAACGGGTCCAAGCAGATTGGAACGGGTGGAGGAAGGTGTTATGTGACAGAAGAGTCTCTGCTAGGATGAAAGTTTATAAGACAGTGGTGAGGCCAGCCATGATAGACAGATTAGAGACGACGAGAAACAGAGCAAATGGAAGATGTAGAGGTTCGCTCTAAGAGTGACCCGGTTGGATAAAATTAGAAATGAGCTCATCAGAGGGACAGCCAAGGTGAGATGTTTTGGAGACAAAGTTAGGGAGAGCAAACTCGGATGATTTGGACACGTCCAGAGGAGAGAGAGAGTGAGTATATTGGTAGAAGGATGATGAGGATGGAGCTGCCAGGCAAGAGAGCGAGAGGAAGACCAAAGAGAAGGTTGAAGGATGTTGTGAAGGAAGACATGAGGGCAGTTGGTGTTGGAGAGGAGGATGCAGGAGATAGGCTTCCGTGGAAAAGGATGACGCGCTGTGGCCACCCCTAACGGGACAAGCCCAAAGGAAAAGAAGAAGAGCCATTTTGTGACTAGAGTAACCTGTAATCAGTGTTGTTTTTTTAATTATTGTTGTTATTTCTTTTCTTGTTTGTCGATTAAATTGTTTTTCTTTACTCTGTGATATGGATCCCCCTGGGTATGAAATACTGTATAAAGTAGAAGTTTGATGTCGGAAATCAACATTATCCTTGTGAAAGTGTATAAAAGTATGTTTCTGCCATATTTTGTGTTTATAAAATGTTACAACACAATATTTTCCCATTTCAAACAAAAGTGTTTGTGAAGTAGCATGATGACAAATTCACTAAATGCTTTCTAAAATGTCAGCGAGTGAGCAGATCCACAAGGTGTTGAAATGTTTTCTGGGCGGTTTCCACAAAAAGAGCAATTTCATTTTTCAATCTCCCTTTTAAATTTTGTCATGTAATGGTTAGCAGATAGTATTTATGTCAAAATTTAAGTCACTTCTTTCACTTTGTTTGTATTCAACTATTTATTAGCGATAGACGAGCCTTTTTTTTTTTTTTTTTTTTAAATATTTACAAAATGATTCCAATATGACACAACATGTTAACGCAGCACGCGACGTGTCTGTCTGCACCATCAGGCGACGTCACCAACGTGAACAGGAAGTGCTCGGCCGTAACAGGAAGCGCGCGCAAACTGAAGGACAACGCCGCCGACTGGCACAACTTGATGCTGCGCTGGGAGAAGCTCAACGACGAAGGCTTCGTCGTCGCGGGAAACATCGTCAACGCCAGGAGAAGCAGGTGTGAACACTTCCTGTTGGCTCAGATAACTAACAATCACGTTGGCATGGACACCACAAGCTAAAGAAAAAGCAAAATACTTTTGAAATTTCGGCTTTACTATCCAATGACGTCCACTAAAATGCCTTTCTATGACTCTTCCGGTCTGTCTTTGTCCTTGAATTTAAATATTGTTGGCCCACATGTTCGCAAAGTCGCAATTTTCGTGCTCGGGTCAAAGGCTGTGTAGTTTAAAAATCGACGTCTCGGTGCAAAGTAACTATGTTGTAGTGAACGAAAGAGCTTTATTTAGTCAGGCCAAAACCTTCGGCCTGTCAAATAGAAAACAAATGTTTTGCTGCCATCTTGTGGCGTATATTGGCAATGCTAAATAGAGACATCCCAATCAGATCACGTGATGAAAAACCGTGTTCGATCACGTGATTTTCAGGGTGAAAAAGATCAGTTTGTGATAAGTGACAAAATAATCCAAAGGTGCGAACATTTTGTCAAAAGGAACCGTAATAGCTTTGTTTTTATATTACATAATGTAACTTTTCGGGGTCATTTTCGTAAAGGTCTCGAGTGGCTATAAGAGACTGGCGGATTCTCTCGGCCCTCCGCAGCACAGCCACGTAGAAGGAGCGACATCTTTGTCCCCGAAACTTGTGCAGGCTTTCAGACAAGGAAACCCGATGTGAAAACAGTTTGCTCATACATACTTCGAAATAAGTCTGCAAAACCTAATATACAGTGCTGTGGAAAAAGTATCTGCCCCCTTGTCAAATTCGCAAGGTTTCGCCACTTTAATGCTTAAGATCATCAAACAAATGTAAATGTCAGACAAAGATAACCCTTGTAAACATAAAATGGAGTTTTTAAACAGTGATTGTATTTATAAAGGGAAAAAAGAAATATATTCAAAGCTACCCGGTCATGTCTGAAAAAGTAATGACAGCCCTTGTTAAATCATGAATTAATTGTGGCTAATTACATATTTTGGAAAGCTGAGTTCACTTTCACGGACCACATCCAAGCCTGATTACCGCCGGACTTGATCAAGCAAGAAATCACTTCAACAGAATCTGTCCTGACAAAATGAATTCGGCCAAAAGCTCGAAAAAAGCTGCAACAAAATGACACGTTCCAAAGAAATTCCAGAACCGTCGAGAAATAAAGTCATTGACATCTATCGGTCAGGAAAGGGTTACAAAAGCCGTTTCTCAAGCTTTAGGATTCCAGCGAACCATAGGCAGAGCCATTATCCTCACATGGAGAGAACACGGAACAGTGGTGAAACTTCCCAGGAGTGGCCAGCCTACAAAGATTAGCCCAAGAGAACAGCGATGACTCTTCCAGCAGGCCACAAAAGGAACTTGGGACAACTTCTAAAGAACTGCATTTTTTGCTGAATTCAAACAATTCTGCAAGAGTGGGCCAACATATCTCCACAGAGATGTGAAAGACTCATTGCCAGTTGTAGAAAACGCTTGATTTCAGTTGTTGCTGCTGAGGATGGTCCAACCAGTTCTCAGGTTTAGGGGGCCATTGCTTTCGACTAGATAACTTTGAACAGTTTACCGATGCAAAAAAGAAGTGAGAATTTGAAACCGTTTTCACGGCACTGTACATAAAGCCGCCTCGCTGAATGGTGTCACCACCAACTACGTAGCTGCACGGACGCTTGCCTACATTTAGACACACTCTAAATATTTAAAATATTAAATAACAATGTCAATGTATTGTTTACCGTGCGCTCAAACAGAGCAACCCCCCCTCCTTACATGAGAATATTATTAAGCGGCAATCTGGAATGTGCTTAGTGTTAACATTCTATTAGCATGAATGTCATGTGGCTATACTTTATGTATTTGTTATGTTCAAAACTCACTTTTTAAAATGTATTTATTAAGTTGCTTGAGTTGGTCCACTGCACATACCGAGTAGTTCAATGTGTGTACTGAACAAAAAAAATAAATACATTTAAGAATTTAGACTATATTTTGTCTGTCTATACTGTATATCTATATACATACACACAACGCTAGCGCCTCTCTCGCTACTTTCTGTGCAGTGGTGAGGCAGAAGGATCTTCCCGGGATCTCGTGGTCGGAAATTCGGGACTTCAGGAAGAATGTGAAAAACTGGAGGATGTCGTGGACAAAATGGTGACAAAAATGTTGGAATTCCACAGAACACGCCAACTGTTTGTCGTCGCTGTGCGTTGGTCAAATGTGGAACTTCCTGTCAGGCGGCCATTGTGGCGAAGATGGAGCGTCTGATGGCGTCCCAGCGAGGCCTGGTGGATTTGGAGGAATTTCAGTTTGGGCCCCAAGGCAGGAAGGTTCCGCTCTTCCACAGCTGGAACGCCAAAGACTTTGGTGAGGCTTTGAGCTGCCGACTCTTACGGACATTTCAACGAGATGAATAACCCGCATAGTATCGAGCCCCTTTCACACAGCCTTTCCGCAAAAGCACACTTGCAGGTGATGACTTGAAAGTGGATCCTAACGGGCAGATTCACAGGTTGCAGAAGGGCAGTGGTAAAGTGTCTACTGAAAGGTTAATGTTGTAGAAACTGTGAAAATATGTAACAATGCAGGAAGGCGGTGTGAAAGGGGTTACAGAAAGGTAAACGTGGAAAGGAAATACGGAAAGTTAAATGTAGCAGAAAGGCACTGTTAGTGTCTACCCAAAGGTAAATATGCAGGAAGACGGTGTGGAAAAGGTTCTAGAAAAGTAAATGTTGTGGAATGGACTGTAGAAAGGTAAATGTTGCAGTTTGATGGTGCCAAAGGCGCTACAGAAAGCTAACTGTGGAAATATGTGAAAGGGGCTATAGAAAAGAAAATTGCAGAAAGGCAGTGTAAAGTGGAGTAAATGTAAAACTGTGTGAAAGGCTCTATGGAAAGGTGACATGAAAGGAGCTACACAAAGATACATCTTGTAGAAAGTCAGTGTGAAAGGGGTTATAGAAAGGTAAATGTAGAAATGTAACCTTACAGAAAGTTGTCATGAAACGGTCTACAGATGTTGCAGAAAAGCAACGTAAAAGGGGCTACAGAAAGACACATGTTGTGCAAAGGGGCTATAGAAATGTAAAATCTTGCAGAATGCAGTGTTAAAGGGGCTACTGGGAGGTAAATTCAGCAAAAGGCAGCATTTAAAGTGTGTACTGAAATGCAATTGTTGTGAAAAGAATGTGTGAAAGGGGCCAGAGAAAGGCAGATGTTGTGGAAAGGGGTTATAGATTTAAGAAATGTTGCCGTGTAAAAAGGTACATGTTGCAGAGAGGCGTGATGGTAGCTGTAGAAAAAGAAGTTTTGAAAAGTTGACAGGTTTTTTTTGTGGGAATGCTGTGTGAAAGTTAAATGCTGCCTGCCGTGTGAAAGGGGCACAAACGTTGACTGTTGTTTTCCAGCATCGTCCTGCGCCATCCTGCTGCAGTCGTTCACGTCGGAGCTGCGTCTCAAGCGCGTCCTCCTCCGGGAAGTGGCTCACAGCGTGAACTCTGACCTCAGCCTGGTGTACCTGTCGTGCTGGCTCCACCAGCCGCTGGTACCGGCCCGCGCCCGCCTGGCGCTGGAGGCGGTCCTGCTGGAGACGGGCCAGCGACACCTTCCTGTTTGACAATGGCTTTTATTGTGAAAACAAGAAACAGGACGGACGGACGGACGGCCGCCAGGCGTACACGAACGTTATCGAAAAAGTAATAAAAATAGTGCAGCTTTGTTTCTCACGTTTATCTACATATTAACAACGCAAATATGAAAAAAAAACATTTACAACAAGCTCTTAAAAATCAATCAATCCATCCAGCGTCGTGTTCAGAAGAATGTTTGGATCGCAAGAACGTGGAGAAGACCCGGCTGTAAGAAATAAATAGGAACTAAAAGGAGAGTGCCACAAGGTTCCCGAACAAAGTCCGCAATTTGGCTTGCTTTGTCACGGAAGCGAGCAAGCTGACCGGCCAATCACGGACTTTGTTGCAGAACCTTCCATGACAACCTCTGCGATTGGCCGTTCAGCTGCTTTGTTCCGGAAGGTTCCGTGACGAACTCCACGATGGGCCGTTCAGATTGTTTTGCTCTTTCGCCCAGTCTGCGATTAGCGGTTTCGCTGGTCTTGTTTCAGAACCTTCCGGACCAAAGTCCGCGGTTGGCCAGTCAGGTGGTCAGCTCGCTTATGTTCTGGAAAGTTCTGTAACTAAAGGCTGCAAGCGGACCGGCCAATCGCAGACTTTGTTACAGAGCCTTCCATAAGAAAGTCCGTGATTGGCCGTTCAGCTGCTTTCTTCCAGAAGGTTCCGTGACAAAGTCTACGATTGGCTGTTTCGTTGGCCTTGTTACGGACCCTTTAGGAACAAATTGTTACAAAACCTTCCATAAAGTCCACGACTGGCTGTTGAGCTGCTTTCCCCCCCAAAAGTTCCATAAAAAAGTCCTCGCTGAGCCGTTCAGCTGGCTTTGCTGGGGTCGGCCGCGTCGATGCCCAGCAGGGCCTGCACCGCCTCCATGGGGACCCCCTGCGGAGTTTGGATGTGCATGGTGGTCCCGTCCGGCCCGTTGACAATGACGATGCCGTCCGCGTCGCTCAGGCCGTCCGTCTCAATGTAGATCTCCTGGCCCTCCTGCACGAGGCACGTCTCCTGAAGCTTCTCAGGTTCTTTGGCCTGATCGCTCGGGGCCGGACCTTCGGGTGGCGGCGGGGCATCCGCCACCTGCTGCTCAGCTGTGGTCACCTCCATGGGGGTGGCGGCTGGAGGAGGCTGGGCGGGGCTAGTGAAGCTGGAGGAAGAAACACTCATGACTACAGATGTGGCGTGACCTGGCTAGGATCTCTGTAATACTGTGAAAATTGGCACTTATTCCACAATTCCGCACTGAAAAATGATGTCCGCAGAAAAAAGTTCCCCCCAAATTAACTCAGTAGTAATTTTAGGCATGTTTTCTAATGACATATTTGATTTTGGCCTGCCCACATTTAAGTCACAAACTTGCGTGAGCCTGCTGGCGTCCGCGACGGAAGACGAATGCATTTCCTTATTGCTTCACAAATCCATACTATTGGTCTGTCCCCGACTCCCCACTTTGTCTGTCATTTTTACGCAACATTAACCCATTTAAAGTGACGAAAATTGCTTGAGAACATGTATCAGTGCTCTTGAACGCTCAAAATGTCTGAGAAGTGTTGTAAAACACCCATTTCCTCATTCTACAGAAGCAAGGTATGTGGCGTAATTGTCCCCTTTGTCAAAGTCTGGATGTTTTTAAGACAACCAGTGCAAATAGTACGGTTAGATACATTTGAGTAGGCTTGTTTTGTGAAGCGCAATCGCTATAATGTTTCGTTGCGGAAGGGAGGATGCCGCGTGAGCAGCACAGAGGTAAGTGCGTGCGTGCAGATTCATTTCCGCCTAATACATGGTCAATTGTATTGATTGCGTCGCTCATGGCTCTAATGCTGCATTCCAGAAAAGTGGGAAGTCAAGAGTTTTCCCGACCTCCGACCAGGAAAAGTGCACTGGAACGCCACTCAAACGGGGAGAACATGCAAACTCCACAGGCGAGGCCGGATTTGAACCCGGGTCCTCAGAACTGTGAGGCAGATGTGCTAACCAGTCGTTCACCGTGCCGCCCTGTGCGAAGAAATTATATATATATTTTTTTCAAGTTCCTTTCTGGAATGCAGCATAAGACCTTTGAAAAAGAGTTTGGGAAGATGACGCAACACAAGCGTTTGCTTTTGAGAAGTTAATGGCTTAGTTAATGGACCCTCAGTGGCGTCGTGTGAACGCAGCGGACTGGCTGTGTTCGTACCATTTTAATCAATGACAGCATAATCAATTTTAAAGAATTTGCGTGTTAGCGATCAAACAATTTGGGGTGCTGTTGTGTTGATGTGAGTGTGCAACGGTATATGACAGCAATATAAGGTACATTACTACTCACTGAACCCTGATTTGGTCCCAGTGGGCCTGGCAGCAGCCGCCCATTAGTGTATGTGTGTGTGTGTGTGAATGGGGGAGTGTGAGGCTTTGTAAAGAGCTTTGCACATTGTGATAGTGCAGATAAAGTACTTTTTGTTGTATGCTGAAGACATTTGGGTTTGAAGATGAATATGAGACAAAAGTTCAGAATTCCAGCTTTTATTTGATGGTATTTCCATCTAGGTGTGTTAAACAACTCAGGACAGAGCACCTTTTGTTTGAAGCCACCCACTTTTCAAGTGAGCAAAAGTATTGGAACATGTGACTGATGGGTGTTTCGAGTTGCCTTTTAGATTGATTGTTTAAACATTAGATAGTGCTTGTTTTTGGCTTTCACCTGTGAAAACTGCATTTGCTGTTAAGCAAATATGAAGACCAGAGAGCTGTCTATGCGAGAAAAGCAAACCATTTTGAAGCAGAGAGAAGAGGGAAAATCAATCAGCGCTATTGCACAAACATTGGGCGTAGCCAATACAACAATTTGGAATGTCCTGAAAAAGAAAAAAAACACTGGTGTACGGAGGAACATCGAACAGGTCGGCCAAAGGTATCGACAGCAGTTGATGACTTTGAAGAAACACCCAAAGACAACAGTCAGTGACATCACTGCCAACCTCCACAGGGCAGGGGTTAAGGTATCACAATCCACTGTTGCCAGCTTGCAAGCCGCATCGTATTAAAAGTACGTGAACATACCTCAAGCAATCCTTGAATTAAAGTCCTCTTCCGAGCACCGGTGACCACCAACACACGTTTTTCCCCATTTTGTTCTTACAAACATATGGCGCGATCCATTATTGTTGTCGTCGCCACGGTAACGAGTGTATCCGCTCGCATTTGAGTTGACAAGATGAAGTCCAGTGATCGTAAAAAAACGATGCGGTGGTATCAGAATACACGATTTTATTGCAGTAGTCTGACATAATGCAATCGTGGAAGACCAAATTTGTCTTGTAGTCTGATCCAGGCATTAAGTGTCTGTCCGTCCCACACCGCCAACATATATATATTTTTTTTTTTTAATAACACGCAACAAGGCTAAAAATAAACTAGCTTTTGGATTCTAATATACTGTACACGACGGCGACGTGGAGTAAATGTCTTTTGCGGAGCCGATCGATGACGTCATTGATCGGATCGGCGAATTATGACAAAGCATGAAATGAAAATTAGCGGCCGATACCAATCAGATCGGTGTAAAGTCTAGTCTTTATTGATGATGTAACTCGTGATGGTAGCAGCAGAATCAATTTGGAATCTTACATAAAAATGCATCCAAACTAATCGGGAGAAGCTTCATCATGCAACAAGACAATGACCCAAAACACACTGCCAACACAACAAAGGACTTCATCAGGGGGAAAAAGTGGAAGGTCAAGTCAATCACCGAACCTTAACCCAATAGAGCATGCATTTTACCTCCTGAAGAAGAGACTGAAGGGAGAAACCCCCAGAAACAAACAAGAAATGAAAGAGGCTGCAGTAAAGGCCTGGAAAAGCATTTCAAATGAAGAACGCAACAGTCTGGTGAAGTCAATGGGTCGCAGGCTTGATGCAGTTATTGCAAGTAAGGGTTATGCCACCAAATATTAAATGTTATTCACCTTAATTAATTAATTAATTCAATAATGTCTGTTCCAATACTTTTGCTCACTTGTGGGTGACTTCAAACAAAAGGTACTCGGTCCTGAGTTGTTTTACGCATCTAGATGGAAATATCATGAAGTAAAAGCTGGAATTCTGAACTTTTGTCTCATATTAATATTTTGATTTGAAACCGTAATGTTTCAAAAACAAAGGAATCGACCTTGCCGTTCCAATTCTTTTGGAGGCTCCGTAAGTGCAGTCCATTTACTAACTTGAACAAAATGGTTTTTTTTTTAATTCAATTAAATTATTTTATTTAAGTTGTCATTTTGGAGGTGACAGGATTCTGCGATGATATTTAAAAAATACGACTAAATACTGCCACTTGATAGTACAGTACATTCCTTTGTCCACACGGGCTCTGCAGTGGATTTGGTCTCCAGCTCTGCTACTGACGTCACGCCAAGAAATGGGGGCGTGTCGATTTTCTATTAATGCTATTAATTTGTTCCATCCCCCAAACACCAATCTTTTCAATAAGAAAAATAGCACTGTACAGTCTTGTATTGTATAAAAACATACAGTAATAACGAAATAGAATTGAAATAAAATACCTGCACACACAAAAAAACAAAATACAAGCAATAAAGACTTTCTGTTGTACTTTAAAAACTGGAGGTGGCCGAATGTTGTGAAGTTCGCTATTGCCACCTAGTGGCGGAGTGCCTCAAGGCCACCCGTTGAGATGGCGGCAGCGAATTTCACAACATCCGCCCACCATCAGTTCACTTAGTTACCTTGCAGTGAAACTTTCTATGATTGACTGACTTTACATGTTTGAGTTTTACATCATGTACAGCAGCACTTTGCATGCAGCTGTTGTTATTTTTCAAGTGTTCTATAAAGTTGAGTTGAGAAAGTAAAAGATACATTGGATAAATTTCTTTTTTCTAGCCAAAACTGAGGAGCCCTTGCTTCATAGCCCGACACCCTAGCTCCTCCTCCGGTTGTCATGGTAATGAGAGCCATATTCAACTTGGGCATGAGAACCAACCACCACCCCCAAATCGAGTCATTTCCAGCAGTGGATGGATGTTAAAGTGTGCTTTAATCCTTTGTGGATTTGGTCACAAGAATGTCAGACCTTTTATTAAAGGCACGTTGGAACTCTTCAATTGTGGACAAAAATCATGCCACGTCTACTTCAACGTTCTATACACCTCGAATGTAGCATATTTACATCATTTTTAATGTTTGACACATTTTTCTGCCTTTCTTTGAAAGCTTCACTCACAGTTTGGCTTCACTGGGAATCAGCGACGTTGGCGTCGTGGAGGCGGCGCAGGGCGTCGATGTTGGCGTCGTGGAGGCGGCGCAGGGCGTTGACGTTGGCGTCACGGGGGCCACGGAGGTCACCACGGGGGTGGCGGCGACCACAACTAGTGTGTTACAAGGTCAGAGGTCAATACTCGGATCTTAGTGAAGGTTCGCCACCCTCTCGTATCGACGTACCCGTTCTCTCGATGCCGTTGTGCTGCAGAGGAACGCTGTTCTCCATCTTGAAGCGCTTGGATGGAGGCAGCATCTTGGAGTTCTGGAAGGGCAAATTTAGAGTTTATGGGCTGAGCAGGACCAAGTGGGGTTCGGATACGAGGAGTTTGGGAGTTTACCTCCATGTAACGGCTACTTTTGTTGCTCACGCTGGACACTGGAGATGCGCCGGGGACAACCTTCATCCGGTTCACCTCGTCAAGGATGCCAAGAGACCGCGCCACCTGAAAGCAATCAGCAGCAGCATCACAGACGAGCCCCGGAAATGTACAAAATGCCAAACTTTCTGTGTCTTTTCGAGCATGGCTTCTTGAGATTTTTAGAAATGTCCAAAAGGAGCTTTTAATGGCCGCATTAAACCAAAATGGCCCACTTCCCGTCTTTTCGGGCATGGCTTTTGGAGACCTTTTTGTGGCTCTTATCATGGAAGATGCCTATCAAATTTCACATTGCCAAATCCAAACTGACTTTGGGGTCTGAATTTTCTAAAGCTCTTTTCATATTCAGTGGCCGACTTCCTGTGTCTTTTCCAAATGTTTTTCTGGGTCTACTCATTGTAGACAAATTTCATCTTGTGACGTAAAACTTTTCCAGCTCCTCAAAGACAAACGAGCTTGAGACACTTCAGTAGAAGACTCCAGATGTTCTCACCTCTATGTTCCTGATTTCCAGGGGTGTGGCTCCGCCTAGTGGCGTTATGATGTAATCATGCGCGGCCTGTCTCACTTGCGCCTGCAGTGACTCGAACTCGCGGTAAATATCTGGAAAGTGAGTACGAGGCGGACCGGTGCGCTCCACCTGGAAACAAAGACACCATTTTTGCCTTCTTCCAACACAACCTGACCACACAAAATAAACACCCTTTGAGGGACAATGTCACAATTTTAGGATGTGGGACTTGTTTTGGCTAAAACTTATGAAAGATTCAACCTGACAAACTCCATATTTATGAGACTCTAAATGACTTGACAAGTCTGCATTTTCAAGATTCTGCCTTTTGTTGTGCTGCAAGCCAACATTTTTATTAGGCGCGAGCTTCAGATAAGCCACCGCTCGAGTGAAGTGCGAAGAAAAAAAAAAAGAAGTCACAACCAGTCATTGATGCAACATTTAGCCATTTAACTCATTCACTGTCGTGGACATTTATATTCATCAACAGGAATCCGACCGTTTACTGTCAACCGACAGATGTATTAAATGCGTTTCTTTTCAACGTATAGGCATGGAAGAGTTTGTCTGTGAAATTCCGGTTTGTAAAGCACTGGAATGACTAACAGATCCCCGTAGACGGCGGCGTTACATCGCTTTGGATTTGAGATCAGTAGAAGATAATTCTTGAACTAACCGTGCGGTAAATGGTCAACCAGACTAACTCCAGCCTCCTGACGTCACTCATTAGGCCACGCCCTCTTTTAAAGGCACATACCATGAATGCACAACTGTGTGTGAGACTTTCGGCTTAATACCACTTTATGAAAACTGTTTATTTCTTTACATTCTCTTTTTTATGATGTTTTATTTGTGTTATTTATAGTATGTACCGTAAATCTAGTGCGGGCATGTGTGGTTGTACCTTGGCCAGGAGCATCTCCCATACACTTAAAACTTTGGTGAGACGAGGGAGAACAATGTCCATCAGCTCCTCATCCTCACACTGATCCACCAGCTGGAGAAAATGCGGTCGTCATGGAAACGCATCAAAGGCGCTGACTCGAAACAAACGAACAACCAAACCTCTTGCAGTCGCTCCCGTCTCCTCTCCACCTGCTGCTCGGCGCTCGCAGTGCCGCCACCCACCTTAGGGGGCCGTCCGCGGCGCCCTCGCCGACCCATGAGGCCGCCCGACACCTGAACGAACTTAAGCACACGTCAACTTGTAAGACATATAGTTTTTTTTTCTTTTCCCCTCAACTTCTTAAAGTATTTTACCTTGGGTGGCAACCCCAGGGACCGGCCCCGGCCCCGCCCGCGCCCCCTTCCTCGTCCTCTGCCACGGGGCCTGCCCGGACCCCGGTGGTGGACGCCCCGGAATCCTCCAGCAGCCGCTGGGCCCGACTCCTGAGACAACAAGACAGTCGGCTAATTAGTAGGGACGGGTGAGTACCGACACCGGGTATCGGGCCGATACCGGCCTTATTTCAATGTATCGGGTACTCGTGAAAGATCCCTACTAATTAGCATGTAGAGATAATTAACAACTAATTAGCATGAAGACGTAATAGAACGATCAATTAATTACGACGTAGTGCTTAACAGCATGTAGCGGTGACGGACCATTGTTTACATTAAAATATAGCGCTAACACAATGATTAATTAATTAGCCTGTAGCACATTAATTAGCATTAAAAGCAACAGAATGAGTTAAATCGCATATAACCCTAATCAGCATGCAGCGGTACTTGTAGTAGAATTACCAGTTAATTACCATGTAAAGCTAATTGGCAGACAGAGGTAACTGAACAGTCAACAGACTGACCAGTTGGTTAGCATGTCAAGCTAATTATCATACAGAGGTTATGGACAGAACAGTAACAGAATACAGTTAATTAGGATGTAGCGCAAAATAGCACATAGAGCTAACCAGCATGCAGAGGAAAAGTTGAGGCAGCAAATTACTATTTCAGACACAAAACTAATCAGCATGTAGCGCTAATGAACATGCACAGATACACAGAAATAGCAAGCAGAGGTAACAGGCGAGTCAGCTAGCTTAGCATGTACAGAACAGAACGACCATTCATATCATGTACTTGCAGAGCATGTAGTGCTAATTAGCATGTAGCACTAATGGAACAAAACAAATTCTCAGTAAATTAATGAGCGTCATATTTTGTCAGTTACCATGGCAGCAGGTTTTCCCTCCGTTTCGTCTTCCTTGACGACATCCGTCACGGTCGCGTCTGCCGTCTCAGTGACGACCGTTTGCGATTGTCCGTCGTCGGCGTCGGTTTGTGGCACCGCTTCGCAGACCGGCACAGGCTCTCCATGGCTGGGGTTGAGCTTGTAGTGGCGGTTGAGTCCTCCCGGTCCAATGTAGGCCTTGTCGCAGGTCTGGCACGGGTGGGACCTGGACTTGTGGCTGTAGGCCAGCGTGGTGTCCGTGTCTCCGGCGGCATCCTTCCTGTCCTCGTCCTCCATGCTCATGTCCGAGTAGTCATCAGAGTCGGACTGGTGGCTCTCGGCCAGGTCCTCGGTCTTGATGAACTTGTAGTCTTTGGCTTTGTACTTGGGCGGTCTGGAGACTCTACCCGACCTAGTCTGCACCTTGACCGCCTTCTTCTCTTTCATCTTCTTCTGCTTCCTTACCTTCTCTTTTTCTTTGTCTCGATCCTTGGCCGCAGGGGGGGCGGACCTCGCAGGGGGGTCAGCCGCCGCCGGTGAGCCTGCTACAGGTGTGGCAGCTGATTTGACCGGAGTCTTACTGGGGGGTGATGCGGTGCCGTTGGCGGGGGTCTTGAAGAGCGACACGCTTCCCGCTTTAACGGTGGTGGTGATGGTCGGAGTGGGCGGCGTCTTGCCGGCGGCGGAGGTAATGGCGACGGGGGCGGACGCGGGGGCTGGCAGCTTGTGGACCAAAGGAAGCAGAGATCCCACCACGGGGGCGGGGCTCTGGAGGAGCAGCTGGATGGGGCCGTCACCCAAGTTCTGCTGCAAGAACAACTGTTGGCCCTGCTGAGCCACCATAGGCTGGATGTGAATGATCTGAGTGCTGCCGTTGGTCGACAGCGTCACCTGCGGTTGATTGACAGTCTGATTGTTGTGCTGCTGGGGGGCGGGGCAAAGCTTCACTTCCTGTTTGGGAGGAGCCTGAATCTGGATCCTGACCGGTTCCGACTGTGGGCAGAAAAGGAAAAATCACATTCCGAAAACCTTCCGGGAGAACATGTACTTAGCTTTGGGTCTTTATAACAATGTGCATATTTGAACATCTGTACAAGAATTACACGTATATTTCTAAATTGGTGCCAGGGTACTTCTGGGTGGCAGAACACGAGTGACTACCTGAACTGAAACAATGACCAAAAGTTGTTCTGTTTGGAGTTTGTTTAAAAAAAAATCTAAATGAGTCAAGTGGAACCTGTGGGTAAAGAGGATAAAGCAAGTGGATCTCATAAATAGTTGTACAGAGAAGACCGCAAAACTGCCTAGCGGAGTAGTAGCCATTTCTAAACGGACACACTGAGAACCAAACCTCCATCACTGGGTTAGTTCAGGTAACTTTATTTGTACCCGAGGGTATATTTGGTTGCAGTGGTTTGGCTGCTCACGCATACAGAGACATCACTTAAACCATTACTAAAATAAAAATGTTTCAGACATAAAAACATGGATAAAACCAAAACTTGAAATCAAAATCACAATGGCAGAAAATTCAGTACAGAATAAAAGCTATCATGGCAAATACAGAGACGAGGTCAGAAAAAAAGAGATAAAATATGGCTTTGCGGAAGGCAGCTATTGAATATTTTTAGAATGGATTATTTTTGCAAATATTCTATCAATTAATCGAGTAATGGGATAAAACTAGATTTTTCATTATTCACCAACAAAATGTGCGTGAGGTCCAGGTTTCATTCTTGTCCACTTGGGGTCGCCATCCTCACGTTCCACACATAACATCTGTGACATTGAATGTGTATGGCTTAAAAAAGACCGTGGCCTGGCCTGGCGCGTGACGTGGGCGTCGTCGAAGGAGTGTCCAGTTAACTGATGTGAGCTCAGGCCAGCGGCTGTAGAAAATGGTTTGCCTGGGTTGTCTTGGAGTCATTTAACAAAACACAACAGCTAGCCTGCTAGCTAACATCAGCTCTATAGCACGCTATTCATTTGACTATGAAGAGCTTTTCTGCGCCATTCATCCGAGCGACAGAAAAGTCAATTAACTGATCCCACAAGGATCATGTTATCTATGTCCGAATTTTCGCATCTGTTTTGGAATCGACTGACAGGTTGCAATTTTAATGACGGCCCCCAATTCAGTCTCCCTTCCGAGCAATTTACCTCACGTAACGTCTTATGTCTTTTTTTCGACTGGCACTTCACACGTTCAAACATGAAGGCATCATTCAAGCCATTTCCCCCCATTTTCTCAATGATTCTGCCTTAGTCAAATGTCATAGAAGGGTTTATTTGCTAATGGAAATGTGTCTTCTTCCACACAGAAGTACGTTTGACCTCGTGGTAAAACGGTTGCTAAGGATAATGCGTAGTTGTATGTATCTTGTCTGACTATTTGTGTCATGTTCTTACCTTGGAATGGGTCAAGTGGACTGTGCTTGCACTGCTGCCGCTGGTCTGCAAAGCAAACTGCTGGGCAACGCTCTTCAGCTGCTGTGAGGCGTTCTGGACCTGGACTAGCTGCTTCACCACCTGTTGCGGGCTGTGTACCTGGACTAGCTGTTTGGCCGCCTGCTGCGGTGCATGGATCTGAACTATCTGTTTGGCCGCCTGCTGCGGGGTCTGGACCTGGACTATCTGTTTGGCCGGCGGCTGTGGGGTCTGGGCCTGGGCCTGGGCCTGGACCTGGGCCTGGACGTGGACCTGCTGCTGCTGCTGGGACTTGTTGCTCACCTGGCTGATGACCTGCTGCAGCTGACTGGGGTTAAGAGCCGCACTGTGGATGGGGCTGCTTTTGACGGCCTGGCTCTGCTGGAGCAGCTGGGCGGCCTCGCTGTCCGAAACCTGGACAACTTGCTGCTTGCTGAGCTGCTCCAGCAGAGCCTGTTGCTCCTCGGGGGTCAGCCCGGACCCCTCCATCAGGCTGCCGTCCGGTTGCACGTAGATTATGGTGGTATTGCTCATGTCTGCGCCCAAAGTCGAGAACTCGGTGCCCACCAGAATGCTTTGTTCAGTCTGTAAAAAGTCCACCAGCTGAGACTCGGCGGACACTGCCTGGTTCTGCTCCGCGGTATGGTCGCTCTGTTCGCCGGACACCGCGGGCGAGCTTTCCCCGCGCTCTCCGGGCGTCGCGTCTGGCGTACACTCAGCCGGTTCGGTGCCGGGGGCGACTGGCTCCGGCGGGATAGCGTCCTCAGGCTGCGTGGAGTCCGCGGCGTGGTTCTGGGCCGGGGAGCGCGAAGGTTCGGTCGCTGTTATTGTTCTCCCTGACGCGCTCTCATCCTCGTTGTCCGCCATTTTGGCTGCGCGGCTGCTGCTAGCTGAGCGGCTAACAGGGAACCAGTCGGTGCCTCAAAGTAAATGCAATCGTACCGCGATGTAGCCAAATAAATCGACGCTCGTGTACAATATGTGCGCGTTTGCAAGTGAAATGTCCCCTGCTGTGAAGAACAACATGAACAGCAGAGGAGAAAAGCGGGGAGCGGATGACGGAACCTTGGAGGAGTTTTCAGCTAGCCTAGCTTAGCCTTCGCCTAGCTGCTCCAGGCGGGAGGCGGATTGTCCGGAATGGATTCGTGGAACGAACTCGCGATGCGCGTGACACACTGAACGCGATTTGAAATCAAAGTAGACTTTTATTTACAGCAGTGGCATAAATTAAATGTTTTGGGTTTTTTTTCCAGTGGGTAGCGAATTATTAATTAAAATACTGATTCTATTCCTTTAGTCAAGTAAAACTTAAAAAAGTCCAGACTCTGAAATGTACTTAACAAAAAGTAGAAAGGAATTTTTAAGGTCAATTATAAACTAAACCCTTTTTGATAGTTGCAGTACCTACCTAGTCTTGGCGCATTCTAATCTATGCTATCTAAACAACGTAAACAGAAAATGTTAAAATAGCAATGAAAATAATTGGAAAAAAATACACCTTACAGAATTTTTAAGTACTGTAGATAAAGTATTTGTACTTTGTGACTTTCCAGGGTTTTGTTTTGGCAAGTTCGTAAAACGCTTTTAAGGAAGTCTTTACTTTTTTACATTTCAGAGTCTGTACTTTTATTCAAGTAAAGGAGTTGAATCAGTACTTTTACAGAAGTATTTGTACTTCTGCTTGTTTACCTTTTTATTTTTGAATACGTCGTGAATTCCACTTTCCGGGTTTTTCACTCGTCCCTACTTTCATTCAATTCGTTCGACGTCATTTGAGCTCGGTGGAAAGTGGAAATAATTGCACGAAAAAACACATGACCCGTTTAAAATGTTGATTCGTGGGCTCAAAAAAATTACTTCGAATAAATTTAAACTGAAAAAAAAACCCTAAACAATAATTTAAAAAAAAACAATAAAACGCACAATGATGGCGTCACAAATCGGATAGCGTTATTAGGATTCCCACATACCCTCCCGACAGGACACACCCTACTCCAATATTACTGGCTCCAGGACACGCATTGCTGCACTATGATTGGCTGTTGTATCCCTTAGAACACGCCCTACTGCGTTTAAGATGTGAAAATATTCGACTTAATTGTGGCGGCGTTCATGTATCCCACTAACCCTAACCCACCCTAATGCTAACCTTAAGCCATCCTAAACCGCCCCAACCATAGCCATAATCCTCACCATCATAAACTTCGATTTTACTTGGTACAAATGTGATGCATATCATGTTGCAGTGGGGCGTGTCCTGCCTAGAAACTGCGTGGGAACCCTCATGACGCGATGGCGGTAGCAGCCGACGGACGATCTTTGATGACGTCTGCCAGTATGACAGGGCGATGTCGCCTCTGTTTACCATCCAACTGCTGCTGGGATGAATAACATCTGGACGCACAACCAAACGACTTGTTCCACACGACATTACCCCGTGAGTGGGGCATTGTGTCCCGGTGCTATTAATATGAGCCCGCCGTGCCAATACTCGGCTGTTAGCTTAGCATGGCGTGGGTAGCTAGCTCAAAACAACAACTGTGTGTGTGTGTGTGTGTATCTGCGTGTGTGTTTAATCAATTTTAAATAAGCTCTCGTTCTGTCTTTGTCTTGGATTCCATTGGCAAGCATCGACTTTCTAAAAGTGGTGACATAATGTAATAGTGTTGACGTAGGTATGTTACCAAAAGCCAACTGGCGTTTATGGAACACTTGTTAAAATCACTTTTGCACTCATTTGGACAAGAAATCTTCTTCCTCAGCAGAAAGGCAACATGGCGAGCCAGCCGTCCACCCTGAGGGAATTTTGCCCACTGCAGGACCTGCTGAACGCCATCCCGGCAAAAGTAAAATATCTATGTGCATGTTAATAGTGTCAGACAATGAGCAGAGTGGTTTACATGAATAAATAGACATTTATTTGTACAGAAGTGAATGAGAACAACAACAAAAATAGTCAGCAGCATTGTATGTTGCAAAAACTATGCATGTTGATTATCATGATGCGATATATACAGAAGTAAATGTGAGCAGCAGCAAAAATAGCAGCATTGTATGTATGTAACAAAATGACACGTATCAATACTCTATATATACCGTATAAACAGTTTATAAAAAAGACGCGCTATGCAGAAGTCCGCGTGAACAGTAGCAAGAATAGTCAGAAGCATTGTATGTCGTAAAAAAAGCTACAAATGCATCAGTAAAGTCTATATATGATATTGAATAAGCAGTATATAATAAAGAAGCTATACCGTATATATAAAAGTGAACATGAACCACAGCAAGAATATTCGGCCACTGGATATTGTATATTATAATATATAATATATACATTTATTACGCTGTTGTTGAATAAAATGGTCGAATATGTTGCACAAGAACATCTCGTAACAAAATAGGCCTGCTCAAATGTATCTAACCTAAATATCTTCATTTGTTGTTGTCTAAAAACATTCAGACTTCATTCTTGAGGCGACATAATGCCGCACAGCTCCCGCAAAGTGAGGAAGAGGCGAGGTTTTACACTTATCAGACAGTTGAGATTTGTTTTCAAGCTATTTTCAAACCTAATTTCTGTTTCGTGAGTTTGTTTTTTAAAATAATTCTGTTGAATCACAATTCCAAAGCAATGTCTGATTTTCATTGGTTAGTTTTCATAAAATGTTTATATATTATTACTTTTGTGAGATTGAAGTTATTTCTGTGACCACCAACGACCCTTGTCCTGCAAGCTTCTTCTCCTGTCCTTGTCCTGTCCTACCTTGTCCTGTCCTTCCCTCACAGGGTGCAGCACTACAGCCCCACGCATAGTCAGTTTATGCTTGCACCCTTTTTGCACTGTCAATTTCAAATAATGTCATTTTGTTTAATAAAGGGGTGGAAATAAAAAAATTAGTTGTTGTTTTTTTGCCTGTTAATCTTTTTTTATATTTTTTTGCAGATTAATCGAGTATTAAAGTAATTATTAGTTGCTATTCAGCACTTTAAATTGTTTGGTCATGTGTAAAAATAACTGGAAGTGGGGACAGACCAAAAGTATCGGTAATATGAAAAAATATGCCATTGAATGTATTTGGACGTCCGGGGTTGCCGACAGTGTGCTGTATTCACAGTATATAATAAAACCAACAATTTATGCAGACGTAAACAGCAGCAGCATTGCAAGTAGAAAAAACAAGTGTGTATGTATCTGCAGGTTCAACGCGGCTTCCGCTCGGTGGTGGTCTACCTGACGGCGGTGGATAGCAGCCGCGACTTTGTGGCGGTGGGCAGCAGCATCGGCATGTTGTACCTCTACTGCCGTCGCCTGGCGCACATGAACAAATACAGCCTGGAGGTGGCGCTCTTGTTATTCTTCAATCTTCGGAGGTCTCTTAAGAGGTCACTGAATGCGTGTGTGTTCAGGGAAAGTGCGACGCCATCACCGCCGTGAAGCTGTTGAGCTGCTTTGACGACCTGGTCGCCGCGGGAACGGCGTCGGGCCGCGTGGCCGTCTTCCAGCTCGTGTCGCCGCTACCGGGTCGCAACAAGCAGGTGAGTAGTTGTTGTTGTTGCGAGTTGTTTCACCTCAAGCTACGCCACGTCGTCTTGCTCGCCAGCTCTTTCAATGCTAGAAACACCCGATTCATGGTTTCTGCTCTGAATTGGTGCTCATTGCTTTTTTTTGCAAATGCAGTGTTTATAAAACGTGGTTCCGGAAACCGCTGTATATATTCGGGAATTATTGATCCGAGTCTCAAGTGTTGGTCACATTTGTGATGTCAAGTTTTGGTGGGCCTCAGAAGATTTTCAGATTTCAAGTAGCGAATTTTCAGCAGCTTTTTAAGTTTGGGAATGACTTCTGGGTTAGAGTTTAATTCCAAACATGTCGGAAAATAGTTTTGCTAATTACAAACTTACATTGGATTTAAAAAGTTTACGCACCCTTGTTCAAATGCCCGTTTTTTGTATTTTTAAACCAAAGAATGAAACCAAGATAAGTCATTTCAAAACTTTTACCACCATTAATGTGACCTGTAACTTGTGCAACTCAATTGGGGGAGAAATTATGTTCAAGAGGGTATGTAAAAATCAATGTCTGAAATAATGTGGTTGTGTAAGTGTGCACACCCTCTTAAAACTGGGATATGGTCGTGTTCAGAATGAACCAATCATATTCAAACTCATGTTGAATGGGAGTCAGCACACACCTGTCACCATTTGAGTGCCTCAAATGAACCCCAAATAAATTGCAGTTTTTCTAGCAGGCTTTTCCTGACATTTTATTTTTGCTTTCTAGCAGAAGTCTAAAGGTTTTGTTCTAACACTCACTGGTATTTGCAACATTACCTGAGTTGTTTATTTGTAGTTTCCCTCTCAATTGTGTTGTACAGGTTGTAAGTCAAATTAATGGTGGAAAGTTTTTTTAACATCACAAAAATCTGCCCTTTGAGCAGGTTTGTGTAGACTTTTTGTCCATTACTGTCTTGTTTTGTTTTACTTGTCTGCTTTCATGGCGGACTAAGGAAATCTCAAAGTATTCACATAGGAAAGGCTGAAAGATTGAGATTTTTTAAAAATAATAATACGAATCTTTTCACTTCCTTTTCATTTTGCGTGCAATAAACTTACTGGCAAGAGTAATGTTTTACATAATTTTTGCTTTCAATTTTGTGTGCGTGTGCGTTTAGCTGCGACGCTTCGACGTGGTGGGCCTCCACAAAGGCACGGTCACGTCTTTGGCATGGAGCACCAACGGCATGAAGCTTTTCTCCGGGGACGACAAAGGACGCGTGGTCTTCTCCGCTCTGGACCTGGATCAGGTGACACCGCAATTCCGCCACATTACCACCAGGTGGCAGAGGTGGGGGACTCCAGCGACACGACTCGACTCAGACTTAAGTCAACAACGACTCGCTTGGCTAAAACTTAGGAAAGACTCAAATTGGCTTTGACTTGGTATTCATGAGTCTCGACTTCGGCCCGCCGCAGACCGAACGACGTGGCCCAGTGCCATTGACGTGGCCCATTGTGAAAAAATTTGAGCAGCACACATCAACCGAGGCGCTGCAACAGAAAAACTGTGACCCTGTATTTGGTTTTGATGCTCTACATACCATATACAGTACAGTAGTTTTATTGGACCACAATAACATGGCGTGATTGTCTTAAGACGATGTGGATTGCCACAAAGCAGAAACTGGTGACAATAAAGGGAACTGTTTGCATATTTCAAGAGGCTGTTGGCAATGATCAGTCAGCCCATTTACGGAATGCGCCCGCGGATTTCAACAACAGAGACTCTCCATGCTTTGTCTTCTAGCCACAGGTGCACAGCTTTGCTGTCCAACAGAAACCTCGTATGTCCAAATACATATGGTCAATTGAATATTTTTTCACAAATGGATACTATTGGGGCGGCACGGTGGACGACTGGTTAGCACATCTGCCTCACAGTTCTGAGGACCGGGATTCAAATCCCAGCCCCGCCTGTGTGGTGTTTGCATGTTCTCCCCGTGCCTGCGTGGGTTTTCTCCAGGTACTTTGGTTTCCTCCCACATCCCAAAAAGATTCGTGGTGGGTTAATTGAAAATGCTAAATTGCCCGTAGGTGTGTATGTGGGTGCGAATGCCTGTTTTTTTTCTATGTGCCTTGCGATTGGCTGGCGACCAGTTCAGGGTGTACCCCGCCTCTCGCCCGAAGATAGCTGGGATAGGCTCCAGTAGGCCCGCGACGCGCGTGAGGATAAGTGGTACGGAAAATGGATGGATTGATGGATACTATTGGTCTATTCCCATGTTCTGTGTTATTTTTACTCATTATTATTAACCAATTTAAAGGGTTGAAAAATAGCTTGATAACAAGTCTATTAACTCTCGAACAATTCTGAGAAACTGGCTCTTCCCTCTGCGCGGGAGCTGTGCAGCATTGTGTTGCCTTAAGACTGAAAGTCTGGATGTTTTCTAGACAATAACGAACAATTCAAAATTGTAAGGTTAGATGCATTTGAGTTAGCTTGTTTTGCCCAAAACGCTTCGGTGAAGAAGGAACTGGTCAGCCACAAAGGATTCATTTCTGCCTATTAAACTGCTTAGTCAGCTGTTTTTTTTTTTTTTTTTTTTTTTTTTTTTTTTTTTTTTTACTGCATCACTAATTGCTCGCCTTTGAGAAGAAGTTTGAGAAGATGATGTAACCACAGTCGTTTGCTTTTGTGAAGTATTAAAGGCTTTTTGTCTGGTCGGTGGGTTGCGTGAACACAGAGTTTGAGGTGGATGGCTGGCATTGGCCAGATGCTGGGGATTTTTATCAATGACATCACTGATTGTATAACGGTATATGATAGCGATATAAGGTATAATACCAACTTGAATGATGCGCTGTTTGCTAACTCAAGCAAGATGGCGTTTTCTTGATTCCCTGAAAAGTAATGGTTTTGGAGATGTAAGGAATCCGCCCGGCATGGGCGACCAATGACCTATTCCCACTTGTGCCAGGTGCCGCCACACCAGCCTGACTGTGTGTGTGTGCGCGTGTGTGTGTTTTCAGGGTACGTGCACGCCCACGCTACTGTTGGAGGAACCCGGCGGCGTGGTCCAGCTGGACTACAGTCACCAGCTTCTGCTGGTGTCCACGCAGCAACGCTCGCTGCTGTACTTCACGCACACGCAGCAGGTCCAGCAGCTTGGCACCAAGCCCAGGAAGAGGTGAGTGTCACGTGTGAACAGTGAAGGTGCACATGCGTGTGCGTGTACGTGTTTATACCTGTACCAGAGGTGGGAGTAAATCACGTACCATAAATGAAATCCGTGGTATGTGGATCAGACTTACAGAATTTTAGCCCTGATATTGACCCGATTAACTATCACGGCCGATTTCCCAGATCGGGCCCAACATATATTGTCGGCAACGACAAAACTTCTTTGTTGTGTGACGTAATCCACAATCAACGATTTGGCCCTAAGACGCCAAAATGAAAAGTCTAGCATGTTGGATTTTTGGGGTACCTTCTGTGTAGTGTGACATTTGAATGACAAGTCTCCGACAGCACCTGGACGTCGACCAGTTGGATTGCGACTGCGACCGGCGCCTCGCCTCCCTTGCTCGCCGTTGTCAACATTTATTCGTGCGCGCGAACCAATGGTTACCGAAGCTTTAGGGCACCGGCTTGTTTACGTACAAAAGTTAGTGCTAGCACTAGCTTGCGAGGCAACATAATGTTTTGGTGCCAGCTTGCAAGCCGTATTGTATTAAAAGTACGTGAAGATACCTCAAGCTCTTCTTGAATGGACAGCCCAAAAAGTCCTCTCCCAAGCACCGGTGACGTTTTTCCTCTTTTTGTCCCCCCAACACAATACAATACATCTTGCTATCGTCGCCATGGTAACAGGTGTATCCGGTTGCGTTGACCAGAGACCAGTGTTGCCACAGTTACTTTGAAAAAGTAACTTTATAGATTACTTGATCTTACGAGTAACTTAGTTACTTTACTGATTCCTTGATTTCAAAAGTAACTTTTTAATTACTTTCATCAGCCGCTAAGTGGCAGGAATATCACTCATCAACAGTACAAAAAGAGCATTAGCTTAACCGTAGGCATTTCTTGGTAATAATATATGTCACACAGGTTACAGAATGACGTCATCAACATGAACCATCCATCCATTTTCTTTACCGCTTTAAACAACGAGCTCGCAGTCCTTTTCCTCAGAATGTTTGAAAGGAAGCGGTCTGCCTAATCATTAAAATACTTTTGTACAAATGCGCTGCTACTTCTCCAAGTGTGTGTCTACAAATGAATAATTGTCAAGAGTCATCGTTGACTCAATTGTAACAATTATTGGGTTGATGAAATTACTGATTACTCTCCTGGACACAGTAACGCATTACATCGCTCGTTACGCAAAATGGCGGCCATTTTGGAGTTACCGGCATCACGGCTGGTGAAAGGTTTTTTTGGTTCCGACTCCCTGACAATGTTTGATTTGACAAGATAAAGCCCAGTAATTGTAAAAGATGGGATAGAGTGGTCTTGTAATAAATGTTGTGTAGTGTTGCCAGTGGGTTGATAAGATTTTCATGGCAGTGACCACATTTGTCTTGTAGTCTGATCCAGACATTAAGGATGTACTCGCTTTTGTTGCCAGTGTTTCGACATGAATGTTTGTGTGTTGAGTTATTTTGAGGGGACAGCAAATGTGTGTGTGACAGCAGCGGCAGGTTCGGAGCCTGCTTCCTGCCGGCTCTTTGCAAGCAGAGCGACCTTCAAGTGTTCGCCGCCCGACCAGGACTCAGACTCTGGAGGTCCGATGTCTCGGGTCACGTGGTTGACACCAGACTGCTCAAAGCCATCTTCAACACTCAGGTACTTACTTTTGTAGTAATTTACCTCTACTGATACTGACACTTCTACTATGCTACGATAATTCTACTGATACCGATATCCTCCTGATATCGGTACTGGTATTTTACTACTACTGCCAAACAAATACTGAAACTGCTACTGCTACTGCCACTGCCACTGCCGTAGTCACGAGTACTGGTATGGGTCCTCTGTTGACTCTTGGCGTGTCCTCCTGGTTTGTTTGTCAGATTCCCCACTTTGAGATATTCCCTCGTCCCGGTCCGGTAGGGGCGTACCGTCCGGCCGAGCGTCAGCTGGGTCTGCTCAGCTGCTTCCTGAAGGAGGGTTGGATCCTCAGCTGGAACGAATACAGCGTCTACGTGCTGGACTGCGTTAGCCAGGTGCCAACGTGTTCGTGTTCCTAACTTGGCAGGGCGGCAAAAGCACTCGCGCGGCGTACACCAAACAGCTGACCGCTTGACTTTTGACGGTGCGTTCAGGAGCTGGTGGGCGCGTTGGAGAGCAGCGGGGATATCGTGTCGCTGTCCTGCTGCGACAACGAGATCTTCGTGCTGAAGGGAGACCGAGATCTCATCCGACTGTCCGACAGTCCGGAGGGAGCGTGTGGCGTCTCCCCTTCCGCGCCTCGCTTCCCCGTGCATCTGTCCTCGCCGTTGACGTCGCAAGCCGCCGTCATTGCGCCGACGGGTTGCGTGGAGACGGCTCAGCCGATCAGGACCCTGGCCGTCGTTGTGGAGGGCGGGGCCGGCGAGGGGGGCGGGAGGTGCGCTGAGGAGGGGGAAGAGGAAGAGGAGGAAGCTGAGGAAGCGCAGGAGAAGGACGAGGTAATCACAAGTTGATTATTTTGACCACTTCATTAGGTACACACGTACATGAGCGGGACAAAACATTAGGAACAGCTACAACTATCCATCCTTTTTCTGTAGCGCTTCTTCTGACGCTGGTCACAGGCGAGCTGGAGCCTATCCCAGCTATCTTCGGGCGAGAGGCGGGGTACACCCTGAACCGGTTGCCAGCCAATCACAGGGCACTCACATGCACACCTACGGGCAATTTAGCGCCTGCAATTAACTTGCCGCGCCTGTTTTTGGGATGTGGGAGGAAACCGGAGTACCCGGAGAAAACCCACACAGGCGGGGCCGGATTTGAACCCGCAACCTCACAACTCTGAGGCAGATGTGCTAACCAGTCGTCCACCGTGCTATTGAGAATATTCCCTAGCAGGTGTCAATTCTTACTCTTTTCCCCTTACTTCACTGCCCCTGATACTGATACCGATACTACAGATACGACAGATGCTGGCACTGTAAACATCGGCTTTACAGATGCCACATTGGGCCTCCAGGCAGTAGTAACAATAACTGTGGTACGACAGTGATACTGATACTACGATACCGCCTTTATATACCGATACGTCACTGCTACTGCTACTGATACGACAATATTACTAGTGATACTGACACTGCTGATACTGCTACTGTAAATGTCAGCTTTACATCAAGCATGTGTTTGCGGTGCGCTGTTTATTTAATCAAGTGATTGGCGCACCTACTCCTGCTGGCACTTGTACGTCACTGCTACTGATACCGCTACTACCGATAATTTACTGATACTGTAAATGTCAGCTTTACAGATGCCATGTCTAGTCAGCAGGAAGTAACGAGGCATCTATTTGAGGTGTGACATTAAGTAAATGATACAGGTGCTTTTTCATCTGATACTTCACTGCTTCTAATACAATACATCACTGGTACTGGTTCTGTAAACTTCTGCTTTACAGATACCAGGTAATTTGAGCAGAGGCCACTATTTGTGTATATACGGCAATCCCTGTCTATCCAGTGAAGCGTCCTGTGCGGTCATGTTTTCGTCAGGGCGGCGGCATCCTGAGCAGCTGCTCGCGGAGCCGCAGCAGCTCCGTCACTTCCTGGGACAGTCTCCGTGGAAACGCCTCCAGCGACGCAGACTCCCGCCGCTACAGCGCCCCCTTGGGGCAGGAGGAGGTGTGGCAGGAGCTGGTGGTGAAAGCCGTTAAGGTGAAGAAGAAGAAGAGGCAACGACAAGGCGAGCACACACGCATACACACACTGTGACAAATACACTGGTTGCCACAGGCGTTGCGGCTTCGCGCATTCAGACGATTAGATGCGTGGCCACTGTCAGAACTCCAAGTGAATCCTTAGCTGCTTTCACACAGCTGTCATGGCAAATTGACGCAGTAGAGGCATAAAGGTAGTGGCGTCATTATTTCGCATTCCCCTGTTGCTGCTTTACATATTCAGATAATTAGATGCGTGGTGACATCGGCATCTGACAATTGCTTTCAGCGCAAAGGCTGTTATCAGTGACAGCCGTTGCGCCTTTTGCCCTTTCAGATTACATCCATCCATTACTGAGCCGCTTCTCCTCACGCGGGTGGCGGGCGTGCTGGAGCCTATCCCAGCTACACCCTGAACTGGTTGCCAGCCAATCGCAGGGCACATACAAACAAACAACCCTCCGCACTCACATTCACACCTACGGGCAATTTAGAGACTTCAATTAACCTACCATGCATGTTTTGGGGATGTGGGAGGAAAAAAGCCACGCAGGCACTGGGAGAACATGCAAACTCCACACAGGCGGGGCCGGGGATTGAACCCCGGTTCCCAGAACTGTGAGGCAGACGCTCTAACCGGTCGGTCACTGTGCCGCCCTTTCAGATTACAGATACAGATATTTTTTTCAAGATGATACGATACCGATTATTAGTAGTCAGGAGCCCGATAAATGATATTTGGAGGCGATATTCATTTGCTTTACACGATCAGGATTTTTGAGTTTAAAATAACGATATTCGATCACAAGTTGGAGCAATGTGTCTATTTACATGGCTTGTTCATTTATTGTTTTCTACTTGTGTACTGTATTTTGAGTACTGTACCTTCAAAATGATTCTCTAGCATTTTAGACAAAAACATCAATGACCTCTAGGGGGGATTCAAGGATTGGCCACTGACACAAGTTTAGGTCAAATCAACATTACAACATGACAGAAATAATGGGTGCTAACTTACTGTCATAAAATTACTTAACAAATACTGTTAATGACATGCTTACTCTAACTTTCTCACTGTCACGGCTATATGGACGGGTGTTGTCCAGAGTTTGTGTCCGTTTGGCTTTTCCTTTTTTTTTCTTTTCACGCTGCGTTGCTTGAACGCGGCACGCTCCTCCTTGTGTACATTCTTCAGGTGCTCGAACAAACGAGTTGCGTAGAAGCATTTCCATGACGTTCCCCACGACTGCAAAGAACGTACATGTCATTTGTCTGAGACACCGCAAAATAGTCCCGCACCGACGACGTGATTTTTTCACCGACAAGATTGAAAAAAATTTATTGGCCGTCAGATAGGTACAGTACTGCGCCACAAGACACGTGAAAAGGCTAAACTAGCTTTTGGATTCATACGCGACGGAGACGCGGAGTTAAATGTCTTGTGCATCGATCGGCGAATTATGACACGAAAGCCGATCAGCATAAAATGCTAATTATCGTCTGATACCGATCAGATTGGCGTAAAGTCCAATTGCCATCAAAATGAATAAAAATAAAATACCAACACTTTTTCTTATCTTAGACAATGGACTCCAAGCACACGCTACTTCCGCGTTTGGGACAAGGCTGCAAGCTAACCTCCGGTTGCTAGTCAATGCATAGCGATAGCTATCACAGCATCAAACTGTTCAAAATATACTCGCTGTCTGCTGGAATTACCAAAACTTACTATGAATGACGTATTACATGTATAATTGATTTCTCATTTAACAAGCCATACGCAGTCGTACGTGCGCGTGTACTTAAAGACTTGCACGGCTTTGAGACACTCAACTCAACTTTGTTCATAAAGCACTTAGGAAAACAATCGTTGCTGTACCACATACAGAAGTGACAAAATATTTCTTGGATAATCGATTCGAAAAAGATTCAATATCGACTTGAAACAACAACACAGGAAACTTTATCGCCGTGTGTATGGTCCATTGGCATCTTTGTTAAAATTCTAACAAAAATTGCAGAGCTCAGCAGCATGTCCTATAAAGTTAAATGAAAACTCCAACAAATACGTAAAGTTTTCTACAGTAAGTCAAGTTATCCCATATTTCAATATAACTGAAATGTTAAGCTTTTCATTTATTTATTTTTTAAGTTAAAACAAAAATATGAAGTTCAGAGAGTTGCCAAGGTCCACAGCATCTCTTATAATGTTAACTAGAAATTTAAATAAATAAATAGTTCCCTGAAGCTTAAATTGATCTCTTATAGGATGATGCTGATATGAGTTAAAATGCCGGATAATCGGTCTATCCCAAAATCAGATAATTAGATGCGCAGCAACATCATCGTGACAGCGGCGTGGCCGATGAGTCTCAGGCATTACTGAACTTTTGAACATTTGGGACTTCAACCCCCCCTAGCCTAGATGTGTGAAAGGGGCTGGTGACTCTTTGTTTTCCTTTGGCAGACAGCGGCAGTGGGAATCGTCTGTCCGAGAGCAGTTGCTCGGAGTCCACGTTTGTAGTCCGAGACGGCGGCTGCAGCCACGGAGGCAGCGGCGCGTCCCTTGCGGGGTTAGAGCTTCCAAAACAGGACACTCCGATGGAGGTCAGGGACGGAAATGAGAAGAAGGCTGAAGATCAGGAGAGAGAGGATTCCGGGTGTGTAGTTGAACATCAGTGGTCTGCACTTCCTGTTGACATCAGCACGGTCTTACGCCAGCTTCTCCCCAGTCGCCTGACCCCACAGGGTCCGGAGAAGGAGGCGGTGCCCCTCACCCCGGATGTGGACGTGCTCCTGGAGTGCACCTTCTCCTACATGCAGCATGACGGACAGAAGCGGCGGCCAAAAGAGGAGCGGGACCCTCCGATGCAAGTGGAGGGGGATGAGGTAAACAATATGCGGACTTCCTGTACCATCACTGTCCCGAGGACGGGGTTTGATGTCTACCGCACTTTTGAGAATCTCGGCTACAAAAGGCCTTTTCACACTGCGCTTGGAGGCGTCTGACACCCTCGACGTTCACATTCGTTGTGTGTGTGCTGAGGGGGCCCCGGGGGGTAAGTGCGTTTTGAGGCGACGCGGTGTGTCATGTCAATCCGGAGGGCGTGTGGCGCTCAGCGTCGCGGATAGTAAAATGTTCTATTCCGGAGCGCCGACGCGTTGACTTCAGAAAGCTCCTCCAATGGGAGCGGGGGCGGTGGAGTGATTTCTGAGTGCAATTTTGGTGGCCTTGTACTGTAAACGGCAAGCTGGAAATGGAGCAAGTCATAATATTTGCGATGTACCACTTACCCCAACTTTGGGCCAATAGCAAAATAATATACCGAAGCGTCTCTGCGGGTTTTCAAACTTCCTTTCAAAGCTCCCTGCTCAGCCTGAAATACGCCACGAAGTGCTCTTCCTGGAACTAGAAAGCTCACGGACGAGTTAAACTCCGAGATGCTGCCGTGAAATTAGTATGGGGAAATTGTTTTTTTTTTGCTGCTGCGTCACATCCTCCTCCTTAAAATAAGCACATTTCGGGCTTTCTTTTCCAAAAATGACATACTTCAGGAGGGATAGCCTTCCGACTTCCTTTGAGGCTGTTATATCGCCACTTCCAAATATGGGATTTGCTGTCGTTGTTTTCTCTTTGACGCGGGCGCCATTCACACTGAGCGAGTGCAGTGTGAAAAGCCCTTAACAATTTTCCTTTACAATGTGCAGGAGGACGACTCGGCACCACCCACCGGCGTGATGGACGAGACCTCAGATTCTGGACTCAAGAAGCCGAGCGTGTCTAGCGATGACGAGGAGAGCGACATCTACCGCCAGAGTCTGGCCCATGTGGATGGCGGCAATGTGGAACAACGCGGCGCCAGTCAATGCCAAGCGGCCGATGAAGCGTTGCAGCGGGACGCTCGGGACGGACGTGGGCGCGAAGCTGAGCAGGTGAGCCTTACAAATCATCTGGAAGGGACGGGACGGGTAGTGAGCCAGGCAGTGTCTCGCCTGGACAACAGGAGTTCGCGCCCCCCGCCCACAACCATCCCGAGGTGAGAGAGATTATTATTATTTTGTTCTCGGTGTGGTCAGGAATGAGCCAGAGAAAGTTAGCTGGACGTTTGATATTCGCCAAACATTCAGTCCTCGCATGCTCGTCCTCATAACTACATTTTCAACTATATCACGTGTGGTATGTGGAGGATAATTTCAGAAACTGTGTAACAAAAAACAAAAAAAAGTCTGTATTTGGCTTACCATATGTGTTAGGGACCGTCTTCAAATTACATATACCAAGAATGAATAACAGCCTATAAGCAAATTCATTTATTATGAATTAATAAATTCTTTAAATTAAGATTTGGACATGGTATAATTGTATAAATGACGGGGGAAAACGTTTTTCATAGTAGGAAAAACAGGGATTGCTTGAAGAAAATGTAATTTTAGCCCCACAATGAAATTGTCAAAAAAACAAATTGGCCCGAGGTCTAACTTAGTTGCCGACCTCATGGTTTATGTACGGTAGTTGCCGCAGGATAAAGGGGTGGCACAGGGGGAGGCCCCACACCCCCAACTCTCCATAATCAATCTAGTCAGAAACTTTATCAGCACCTTACAGACTCGTCTATTTTTCTTCCTAGTTGGCCGAAAGCTGGATGGGGTACTCTGGACCTGGATGTGGAATACTGAGTCTTCATGTGACTGACAAGTGTGTGCGCTTGCATGTGAATGTGTGTGTGTGTGTGTGTGCGTAATAATGTTGTTTGTGTGTGGGAGGCATGTGTGGTGTTTGGACTTCAAAGGCGGACTCTACTGCAGTCCTCTGCCTGAAAGCAGCCTCCAGTGGCAGCGCTTCGAGGACAACATCCACCAGGTGGCGCTCTCTCCCTCAGGTGAGCTGTCCACAGTGCCGCGTGTTAGCGGCACGCTAAGCGTAGCGATGTGGCATGTCGCTAGGTAACCTGCTGTGGAAGGTGGAGCAGAAGAGCATGACGGCGTACGCGTGCGCCAAAGTGTCGGCACGAGGCAAGCGTCACTGGTACAAGGCGGCGGAGCAGACGGCCTTCGTGGCCCTCAGCGACGACTCGGCCTGGATCATCAGGACCAACGGAGATCTGTACTCACAGACGGGTAACTACCTGTCTGTCCCGCGGCGTTCAGTGGCCAAAGGCATTTGGTGACCTGGGCGACTTAATTCACCTTTTAAAGGACCTTTTTCCTAACGTGTGTTTCCCCCTCTGTGTGTGCACGTGCATGCGCGTGTCAGGTCTGAGCGCCGAGCGTCCGTGCGCCCGCTCGGCGAAGGTGGACGCACCTTGCGTGTTCAGTCAGGTGTGTGTGCGAGGGGGCGTGGCCTGGGCCCTGAGCGAGCACAACGCTCTGTTCTACAGGGAAGGACTCGACAGCTTCTGTTGCCTGGGAGACGCCTGGAAGTACGACACCGTCAGGTAACGGTGTGTGTACCGCTGCCGCAATACTACGACTCAAGCTCGACCTGAATACTCTATGAATACGCTACGCTACCTTAACAATACTCTGCTACTATTAGTGGCATATTACTATTGCTGTTGTAATGCCACCAGAATATTACAGCATTACTAATGTTGCACCTTAATAATACTCTGTTACCTCTGTAATTAATGCTACTCTTATTACTACTGGATATTACTGCAGCAGCACTATCTTACTAATACTGTATTACTATATACAGTGCCGTGAAAAAGTATTGGTTTGTCTCATATTCATCTTTTGATCTGAAACCCAAATGTCTTCAGTATACAACAGAAAACAAAGGAATTGACCTTGCTGTTCATATATATATATATATATATATATATATATATATATATATATATATATATATATATATATATATATATATATATATATATATATATATATATATATAGATAGAGAGAGAGAGACACACACACACACGGTGGAAGACTGGTTAGAGCGTCAGCCTCACAGTTCTGAGGACCCGGGTTCAATCCCTGGCCCCGCATGTGTGGAGTTTGCATGTTCACCCTATATATATATAGATATATATATCTATATATATATATAGATATATATCTATATAGATATATAGATAGAGAGAGAGGACGTGATGGCATGTAAACGGCGTGTTGCCTTTTGTCTGCCGTGACGTGATGTGACAGTGAGGCTCAGGGCGTGGAGCTCATGTGCGTCACGCTGGGGGAAGGCGGCACAGCCTGGGCGCTGGACGTCAGCGGGAGACTCTTCTTCAGAACCGGAGTGTCCTCGGAACGGCCGCAGGGGGACGATGACCACTGGTGGCAGGTACGTCACGTCCACGCGCGCGTGTGTCGGTATGTGACGCTATATAACGCCGTCCCCCTCAGGTCAGCATTTCGGACTACGTGGTGTTCGATCAAGGCAGCTTGTTCCAGACGCTCCTGAACGCCACCCAAAGCGTCGCCACGGTAACCAAGGCGCCAGTGGAGCGGGTGGTGGCCTTCCTGTCTCAGTACTCGCAACGCCAGCCCAGCTTGCTCAGCGCCAACACAGGCGGCGTGTGGGTGGCGTCCGGACATAACCGGCTGCACTTGGCCCGGGGCAGCCTGGTGGGAACGTTCTGGCAGAACCTGGTCCCCAGAGGCACCGTGGCGGCCACCAGGTGGAGCTCCATTACCTCTTCGTGCGTGCCCCACAAAGAGGGTAATGCTCTTGGACGCAACACACACACATTTTTTTTAAATACACTTTTCTAGGCACTCAAAAATGCTTTACAATTTATTGCATTATTCACTCCTCAGTCAACAACACATCCCACCAACACTCTCTCTCTCCCTCACACACACACAATCACACACAGCAACACACCAACAGACATATATACAATTCACACCACCAGACACACACGCAGCACTACACGAACACACGAAGACAGGCACCGCCCGTCACACACACAGACCACCACCATCACGCTGACAGCAGGTGTGTTTCAGGTGCCTTCCTGTGGTTGGCTCAGAGCAAGAAGGATCTCTTCTGCGTGTGGGACCAGGATGGAGAACTTCGCCCGTCCACAGTCACCCTGCCACCGGAGGTCTGTCCCGTTTGCACTCACATACTCATCTTTGCCCGATGATTTTCTGCGTTGGTCTCCTGCTGTTCTGCTGCTTATTTTCGAGTGTCCTCATGATACCTTCCTGGTTTTCTCCCACCCGCTCAGGTGGAGCTGACCCAGGTTTCGGCTTGCCGCGACGCCCTGTGGGGACTGGACTCCCACGGCCGGGTTTCCATTCGCACCCTGTCTCCGTCCTGTCCCGCCGGCCTCCATTGGACGTCGCTGGACCTCAGTCAGCTCGGTACGTTTCGCCATCCCGATGCGCTCACGCGGACTTTACGGCAGTAGATGGCAGGTTCACGCCTGCCATGTGCGGCCAGCAACTCAAGGCGCTGGGGCCGGAGCCGGCCCGCCGCGTCATTTTATATGGCCCGCGAAAACAAATCTTGCATCAACTTCCATGATTCTTGCTCAAATCTGTACCAAAATTTCAAATCAGCATATGCAATAAATAATAACGCAAGAGACAACGCAAAATTGCAAGCACCTTTTTACAGTAACTTGAACAATATCTGAACAAACTGTTGTCATTGACTTCTGATTTCAAAACTAATTCACCATCAGTTCATTGTGTATATTTAAAACTATGATGAGGTGATGAAACATTTATGTTTTCGCAGTCAATAACGACCATGTGAGGGATACCGCACCAACAATGTAGCCTTCAACGAAAATAAGTTTGACAGCACTGAGCTAACGGGACAGGACAGATTTTTGCATGATGTGTTTGTCTTATGCCTAGATCAGACTCCAGGACTTTAGCCCTGATACTGGCCCGATTAGCTATCGTGGGCGATTTCTCAGATCGGGCCCAACGTATTTTATCAGGAACTACAAAACCTCTTTGTTGTGTGACATCATCCACAACCAACGATTTGGCCCTACAACACCAAAATGAAAAGTCTAGCATGTTTGATTTTTTTGGATATCTTCCGTGCAGCGTGACCTATCAACGACAACTCTCCGACAGCGCACCTTGACGTCAACCAAAAGGAATGCTAATTGCCTCCTGTGCTTGCTATTCTATTTATTCACGGGCACAAACCAATGTTTACTTAAGCTGACATACAACTGTTAGTGCTAGCACTAGCTTGCTAAGCTACATAAGGTTTTGTTGCCTGCTTGCAAGCCGTATCGTATTAAAGGTATGTGAACATGCCTCAAGCAATCCTTCATGTAACGTCCTGTCCCAAGCACCGGTGATGACCACCACACCTTTTTCCTCATTTTGTTCTTTCTCCCCACACACACGATACATTGGCACAAGCCATTGTTGTTGTCGTCACCATAGTAACGGGTGTATCCAGTCACGTTGACACGTTTTCTGGTTCCGCCTCGCTAACAGTGTTTGATTTGACTAGATAAAGCCCGGTGATCGTAAAAGACGGGATACGGTGGTATTGGAATACATGTCGTGTCGTGTTGCCGCTGTCTGCCCGAGATACGGCAAGATTTGATGGCAGTAGTCGTACATAGTGCAATCGGGAAAGACCAAATTTGTCTTGTAGTCTGATCCAGGCATAAGTGAATGGACATGTTTGGTCACTTGTTGCCAGGCAGAATTTGGCAAAGCGCTTGTCTATGTGTTTTATGTCTCGTCGTCTTTTCTTCAACTTCTTTAATGTCAATAAAAATCACGTGGGCAATTCACACACACACACACACACACACCTGCTCCCCCCCGTGTCACACCGACAGCTGAATGTTGCGTAACGAGCTCCATCAGATCTGTTTTTAGTCGTGGTCCTTGTCCTCCTTGCTATTAGCAAGCGCATGACTCCAAGTCACGCGTCCCGCCCGCTTGATTATGCCGCCCCAAGACTGCGACAGTGACGCAGGGTCAGCTTTCAGCCGCCAGACCATCCGATATCGGACGTGATTTGACACGGCCGTAAACTCTTAACATTTGCTGATATGTCTCTGACCAGAGACATAATCTAGTTTAGTGTTTCCCAACCGTTATTGAGCCAAGCCACATATTTTACGTCAGAAAACTGTCACCGCACACCACCAAAATGTAAACAATTTTCAGACCAATTAAGTGAAACGCTTGCTGATACGCCCATTATGTAACATTAGCTAATGTTACGGGTTAACGTTAGACTGTTATGTATAGGGGTGTAACAATTAAGCAATTAATCAACAACTAATCGATTATTAAATTAATTGACAACTTGTTTGATAATCGACTAATTGTTTAGAGCCATTGTGTTTAACTTAAAATTGTCCAAATATTCTGATTTCAGCCTCTCAACAGTAAATATTCTCTCATTTTTGTAGTTCTTCATGAAAGCCGACTGATTATCTTGTTTGTTTTATCAAAATAAGACATTTGCACACATTTGCGTTACTCTGGAAAACAAAGCTTCACATTTTCTGACATGTTACGGACCTAACCAGTAACCAAATCATAATCAATTTGTGGGGGAAAATGATAGTGGATTTAATCTATTGCAAAAATAATCATTTGCAGTGTTAGTATTGCAATTGCCATGTAGTTGAACCTGAAGCAGCCTCAGAAGTGTATAACGAACTAGTAGCCTTTCGTTCACATTAATCGGTACCAAGAAGTACCGGTAGTTCTCACTTTCAAAAAGGTTGGTGAGTACAACATCACTCGCTCATGTGTGATATTGCTTAATTGTCATTTATTTGGTTTTGTTTAAGCATTAAACAATACCTTCCTGTTACATGCTAACATTGCTGTTGCGAGCTAACAAATGCACATTGTTTTTTTTTTTTTTCCCTACCCATTTATGAATTGTTGTGAGGTGAAGTGGACATTTGTTGTTGTTGTTGTTGTTGTTGTTACCATTTCGAGCAACCTAAGCTGATTGGCGAGTGTCGCGTCGTCAAAGGTTAGTGGGGCGGCAGTGAAATGTGAGTCTGTTCTCCCAAAAACAGACTGACCTGGAATCTGCTCTGAAAGTCAAGATGCTCTCATCGCACTCATATTCCACCTTAGCCTTGAACTCCAGATTCACATCTTCAGCTAGGTACCGCACGTGCTGTATTTACAGTATACGAATACATATTTATGTTGTGTTTTTTTGAGACAGGAAGTGTACGTTTGGTGAGCGTCAGCTGCGGCAGCCAGAACGTTTGGGCTCTGGACAGTCGAGGACTGGTCTACTTCCGAGTTGGAACCCAACCGCTGAACCCCAACATGATGCTTCCCGCTTGGATCCACATAGAACCACCTGACCAGGTAACATATACTTAGAACCAGCAGTCTTGGGGTATCTACAAACATCCATCCAGGTATACATCTAGAACCACCTGACCAAAAAGCACAGATATAGAACCACCTATCTAGGTAACACCTATTTAGAACCACCTGACCACGTAACACACATCTAGATCACCTGTCCAGAACCAACTAACAAGATAACACACAGAGAACCACCTGAGCAGTTAACGCAAATGTAAAACCACACATCTAGAATTACCAATCGAGGTATTACATACACAAGACCAGGGATCACGGCAACACACATCTACAAATTCAGAACCTCCTGTCCATGCAACACATTCATAGGACCTGTGGTCATCGTAACACACATCAACAACCGCTTGTCAAGATGATGGTGGCATCGTGTTCCTTGCAGCCTGTTGGAGTCCAGCTGGTCAGTATTGAGACAAGTCCAAACGATCGTCTTCTGTGGGCATTGGACAACAGAGGCGCCGTCTTTGTCAGGACGGGACTTAGTGATGAGATGCCTGTTGGGACAAATTGGGACCTGGTACCAGGTTTGTTTGTCTTCACCTCAACTATGAGTCTGTGTCTGTTGTCTGTCCTCGCCCCAGCTATGTCTCTCTGTCCGTCCTTCAGGTCTGAGCGTCAGTCAGCTGGTTCTGAGTTGTCGGACAGTTTGGGTCCGATGTGTCAATGGAGATTTGGCCCGACGTTACGGCGTCTCTGATAGAAACCCGGCTGGAGACTACTGGAAGAAGATCCCAGGAAACGCCCACTGGTTGACTGGTGAGACTAGTTCGCCCCAGTTGGCCTGAGCACAAAAACAGTGACGAGAGTAGTTTTTCCAGCAAGTGCCGAAGGATAGGTTCCCCTTTGACATACCTGGCAATAAAGAGGATTCGGATTCTGATTCAATAGGCGAAGTTGTGATTGCCAAACCGCAAATATGCAGGGATTCATTGTATAATTCGCTCGCATGTGACTCCATTAAATTACCCTCAGTTCCCACTTCATTACTATTCATTCCCATGGAAAGTTTCCAATTTGGAATAGTTCCAAAATTCCCCATGTTAACTGCTAATGCAAATGTACCAGGCATTTTCCACCCATAGTTTCGACTAGGTGGTCTTCTGCAGTTTTTCTCTGTCCCCGCAGTCACTCCAGACGACGACCTTTGGGCGGTGACTGCGATTGGCGGACTGTCCCGTCGGATGACAAAGCTCCTCCCACAAACACCCTGTCACCCCGCCCCTTCCGGGAAAAACGCCGGCGACGATGTTGATGACGAGTGGGAGCTCCTCTGATGCCGTCCGTTGCGGACTTCTGTAAGATAGCTGAAACTTCTTTTAACACCTTCCCATGAAATGACCCTGGACCTGGCAGGTGACATCCCTTCCTGGCGGAAGTGTGACTTTCTTTAACGTTACGAGAATGCACTTTAAGGCTGACAGATGGCTTGAACTCACTCAAACTGTTTCCAAACGGGTCTAACGGGTGTCGAAGATCAAAGGACTGTACAGTACAGCTAGGAGGAGTATGACGGTGTTTTTAAGGGATTTAAGTGATGGTGGAAACACTCTTGGGGGTACAGGAAATTCTCCTCCTGAGCAAGTACCCCCTGTTGTACTCTAGTAAAGTACATACGTGTACATCCTCACGCCACACTCTGGGGGACTAAGATTTGCCTGGACTCTCCCAAATGCTCTGGACACCAATGGAGTGATGGACTCAAAAGATCTCTAGTGCCACTGGGAACTCTCAGGCGAACAATGAATCCATCTTCCACCTATGATCAACTGTCTACAGTACACTTATGCAGATTTCAACTTACCTTGAATCCACTTGATAGACTCACCTGGACTCCAGTGGATTGGGGTTGAAGAAAACTTGGGGGAATAGGGAGTATTCCACCTGAGCAAGCCCCCTCTGACCTACCCCAGTGGACTATGTATGTACATATACTCTACTCTCTGGTGGACACTGTGGGCGCTGGTGGATTGTGATGGACTTGAGGTTCTACTGGACTACATACGCACATGCTAACTTAAGATGACTTGTTTGACCTTGACTGCATTCTGGTAGACTTTGTTAGACTCACCTGGACTCACGCAGACGCTCTGGACTTCAATAGACTCTGAAGAACTCTCATGAACTCTAGTGCCACTAGGTTCAAGAACTCTTAGCTCCCGCCTGGGCGAACCTCCCATGATGGACTCTAATAGACTACACTGTGACTTCAGCAGCCTTGACTAACCACGGATACTCTAGCAAGCTTTGATAGATTCAAGAGGACTCGACCGGACTCTTTAGAAGTATATCCACTTTAACGGACACCGGATGTTTTGAGTGTTGGGTCAGACCCGGAACCTGGGAAGTGATGTCGTTCTGCTATGTGTTGATTGGTTGAAGACTTACCCACGAACGAATTAAACTCAGAAGCTGATGAGTATAGAATCTCTTGAGTGTCCTTGACTTTATTACACAATCGAAACACAACAATGTACACGGCCTCATGATTCAGACTCAAGGATCACAAGACTGTTTGCGTCATCACAAACATCTTTTAGTCTGTTTTCATAGGAACAGAAAGTGATCGGTTGGAAACTCACCCATAAACGTAATAAACACAGAAGCTGCTGAGTCAAGTGTCAGTTGAGTGTCTGCACTTTATTACACAATAAAACACAAAAATGTACTGTATGGTCCATGGGGTCATGGTCCGAAGTCAAGGATCACGAGACCGTTGACATCATCACAAACACCATCATGTGTCAGTCTCTTTCGACAGAAACGGAAAGTCCAGTCTCAGCTCACTGTGGGGCTGCAGGAAAGCGGGCAACTGGTTTATTTGACTCGGGACGGACTGGGCTAAAGTCCTGAGTGCCTGGAGCAGAAGTGGCGGTGGGGCCAGACCGCTCAACCAGGCAAACGCATCCCATCCCAGGAGGCTTAGCCAGCGCTGCGGTTCGTCCCGCAGGCGACATAGAGCCACCGGTTCCGGCGCAAAGAGCAGCAGAAGGTCCAGGCAGCGCCGGGCATCGCGCCGCTCAGTCACACCGGAACTGGCCAGTCGCACCAGCGCTGCGTCCAAAGCGTGCGGCCGCGCTCCGTGCACCAGCAGAAGCAGCAGACAGTCTGCCCGCGAGAGTTCCACAGCCAGCTGCACTGCTGTCTTCCCTCCGTCCCCGTGCGTGCAGCCCCCGCAGCTGTTCAGATACTCCCGCCGCCATCCCTCGGGCGCTGAGGCCTCCAGCGCGTCCACCATCAAACCCAGGATGGCACTCCGGTTGTAGCGTACCGCCATGTGCAGGTGCGCCGCCCCGCTACTTCGGCACACGCCGCATTGGGATACGTGTACTGCCTTGACCGAGAAGGTACGGAGGAGGTAGCGTGCGTAGTCTCTGTGGTCGTGCACCAGCGCGTACACGAGCGCATCAGCGGGCGAGAAGGAGCGCGGGTGACCGTCGTCCCACAGGAACACCTCCATGCTGCGCATGTCCTCCAGCAGCCATGCCGGAAGTTGGTCCCGCACGGCGCAGTAGAAGGCGAAGGCGGTGCGTTCGCAGTGGCGCTGAGACGGGGACGGGTTCGGGAGATGCGGCGGGGACGAGAGCAGCCACGGCATGACAGCGCCACAACACTTTTGGGAATAAACCTCAGGACTGCGTTGTCAGCCTCTTTGGCGGCCGTGTCACTCCAGCTGCCACCCCTGCAGCTTAGGGCCATTTATAGTCCACAGGCAGTCCACCCCCTTTGGCTGACCACCCCCACCCCCACCCCCACCCACACCCACCACCCCTGGTGCGTCCATGTGAGGATGTTTGTTTGGGGGCTTAAGAGGGGGGGCGGCGCTAAGTGCGCATTGCAGGCATAGCGAACATTGTTACACCTCGACATGAATGATGAGCTGCATGGTCAGACTACAACATGGACGTCACCAGGACACGGAGGCGCGTGTGCCGTTCTTTTACGATGGACATTACGCAAACACCTTACTACCTGTACGTGTTAATCATCGTAAATTAACGATGCCATTCAATGGTTGAAATTTTCATTCACTATTATGCGTTACTTTACGTCTTTACAGCTGTTGTTTGATCAGTTTTTTAAAATTATAGATTAAAAAAAATAACTCACCTCGTAACCAACGTCAACTTTCTTCGCCGTCGTCTTCTGCTTTTTCTCGTGTTTCGTTTATTATCGGGTGACATCTAGTGTTTAAAATGTGCATTACCGCCACCTCTTGTGCTACAGTGGGTTATTATATCAAGACAACAGAAAGCGTTCAATGTGATCATATAAAAAATAGCTTCAATAAATGCAAGACTATCATTATTGTCCAGACAGAAACAAAAAACAACAACTGTAAACCTGCACTACAGAAAAAAGTGAGGGATACACTTTTGAGTGAGAGACAAAAGATAGAAAATAAATGATAAGAAAGTATATATCACTTGTTATAAGTTTTAATGAAATAGTTTTTACAATTTTCTCTAGAACGCGGGCGATTGTCATGGCCTTTCTCATATTTTAGTGAGTTATACAAAATGTTTAGTTCAATGTAAAACAAGTGAATAATTGGCCTAGATGACTTCAGTGGATTTGTGAATATGAAATTTGCCTGGTAGAGAAGTTTTAAGTCTTTATGATAGCTACTGTAAGATGCAGAAACAGGATCATTTCTTATTCAATATCAATTAGTGTTTTATAGGTACTAAACAGAAAGCGCTTTCCTGAATAACTGGAAGACAGGGCTTTAATAAAATAAGTGATTACGCGATTCTTTTTCGATTTGTCATAATCTACACTACTACTACTACTATTTGTCCCACTACAACTTCTTCTTCTACTAATTCTTCGTCTGCTTCCGGTCCCAACTTCCGCCTCTTGCTTCTAGTTAGCCCACTTTTTTAGCCTTACTGTCGTCGCGAGGCCAGAACAAACAAAAATATATTTTCTTCAACATCTCCATTATTCGTAAACTGAAACAAGGCTTTCATGTGCATTTCTTGAGTCTAAATTTGTCTTCTACGACTTCTACTGCTTCTTCTTCGTCTACTTCCGGCCCGACTTTCCTCCAGTTAGTTTTAGCTGACTTTTTCTTTTTTCTTTTTTTTAGCCTTCCTGTTGTGGTGAGGCCCGAAGAAGTTGGCGTTATTGTCGGCCCTCTTCTTCCAGTCGAACCCGCTTCGCGTCGGTCGCGTTCGGCCCATGGCGCCCATGCTCGACAGGAACGCGGAGGCGGCGGCGCCGGTGGCCGGCAAGAGGCGAGGTCGCGGCCCCGGAGCGGCGATGAGCATCGGCGGGAAGAGTGTGTCCGGTAATGGAAGCAGCGGCCGGGGCTGCTGGGAAGATGGAAGTTCTGGCTCCAGTAGTGACGAGGAGCACGGTGGGTAGCCTCGGTCCCAGCCCCGGCCCGAAAACAAACAAAAACTCCCTCACGTTTGCCTCATTTTGAACTGTCTATCTTTATGTTTTGGGGGGAATACAGGTGGAGGGGGGATGCGGGTCGGATCACAGTATCAAGCCGTGGTTCCGGACTTTGACCCGGGTAAGAAAGTAACAGTTGCATGGGATAGCCTCGAACAACTCACGCACACTTCGAAAACAATTCGTCGTAACAGTTCATAATAGTTACCTAACTACTGTACAGAAACAACTAATGTATAATCGTTGCAAAAAAAAACACACCAAAAAAAACAGATAACGCAGCCCAGCTGTTAAAATAAATAGTAAATACCACTAGTCTAACGCTAACGTTGCACGTGACTTGCTAATGAATATGCTAACGTCATAACACTGCATCTACAACTAATCCTTGTCCAGTACTAAACAGTACAGCTAGTACTAATATATACAGTTGTATGTAATGTAATTGTGTATTTGGTATGGGACGGTATCAGATAATTACTGTACGATAACCTTGAGCAAAAATACCGCGGTATCACGGTATTTAAATTCCAGCTTTAAAATCTTTTATTTTGAAAGATGTGGGGCAATAAAAACAACTTTTTTTTTTCCATTGAACACAATTTTATTTTTAAAAACAATATAGAATATGTGATACATTTCATAAACATGTTCCATGTTAAGGTTAAATAAATAAATAAATAACACTTAGTAAATCACAGTGCTCCATCAGTGGTGAGCTATTTTTAGAACTGACCCGCTGGCTACTCGTGTTCCTTGGGGGCTACCCGGTGCCTAAGGAAAATATATAAAATAGAAAAACAAATAAGTATTTACAATTAAACTGTTTTAGACTTTTAATTTTTTTTTCTACCATAGAAATTTGTAGTGAAAAAACTGGACTACAAAACAGAAGAAAATCTAAGTTAAATTATGTACAACCCCAATTCCAATGAAGTTGGGACGTTGTGTTAAACATAAATAAAAACAGAATAAAAGGATTTGCAAATCATGTTCAATTTATATTTAATTGAATACACTACAAAGACAAGATATTTCATGTTCAAACTGATAAATGTGATTGTTTTTAGCAAATAATCATTAACTTAGACTTTTATGGCTGCAACACGTTCCCAAAAAGCTGGGACAGGTGGCAAAAAAAGAATGCTCGTCAAACGTGTTTAGAACATCCCACAGGTGAACAGGCTCATTGGGAACAGGTGGGTGCCAGGATTGCTTCCCTGAATTGCTCAGTCATTCACAAGCAAAGATGGGGCGAGGTTCGCCTCTTTGCGAACAAGTGCGCGAGAAAATAGTCCAACAGTTTAAGGACAATGTTCCTCAACGTACAATTGCATGGAATTTAGGGATTTCATCATCTACGGTCCATAACATCATCAAAAGGTTCAGAGAATCTAGAGAAATCACTGCATGTAAGCGGCGAGGCCGAAAACCGACATTGAATGCCCGTGACCTTCGATCCCTCGGGCGGCGCTGCATCAAAAACCGACATCGATGTGTAAAGGATATCACCGCGTGGGCTCAGGAACACTTCAGAAAACCAATGTCAGGAAATACAGTTCGGCGCTACATCCGGAAGTGCAACTTGAAACTCTACTATGCAAAGCCTTCAACAATTAGTGTCCTCAGTTCCCAAACGTTTATTGAATGTTGTTAAAAGAAAAGGTGACGTAACACAGTGGTAAACTGTCCCAGCTTTTTGGGAATGTGTTGCAGCCGTAAAAGTCTAAGTTAATGATTATTTGCTAAAAACAATCAAGTTGATCAGTTTGAACATGAAATATCTTGTCTTTGTAGTGTATCCAATTAAATATAGGTTGAACATGATTTGCAAATCATTGTATTCTGTTATTTTTTATGTGTAACACAACGTCCCAACTTCATTGGAATTGGGGTTGTACAAACAAAAGAAACAAAATTAGCATCCAGATAAACTAGTCTACAGTTCCGATTGTCATTGAGAAGCACCTCAAGCTTTGAGGAGCTGATCCGGTTTCTTCTGTCTGTCCGGAAAAGATCTGCCCTGTTTTGGAGAGGAGTCTCTCAGAGGGGACTGTTAGCAACAATTCCATTAGGCACACCGGTGCCTTCGTTTAAAAAAAATTACCAGAATTTGTATTGTCAATAAAATTGAATCGTCTCCTTTTCCTGCTGGTGTCACTTGTTTCCTTATCAGCGCGTTCGACTTACGTAAACCTCTCTGCTGTCGCATGTGTGTGCGCAATGCCGCCCCTGCCCCCTCTGCTCAGATGGGAAGGAGGAAAGAAAGGCAGGCCGGCTGATTGTTTAGCGCGTGACAGTCGTCTCGTAATTGACAGTGTTGCGTTAATTGAAACCTTGACTTTTCAAAACCGTGGTAGACTTTCAACATGGTAATCGGCCCATCTGTATTGTGCATAGATAGCGGCAAAGCGCTTAAAATGGAGAGGATCATAAAGCATCAACGCCATTTAGCTAGCATGTCCACACTCGTAACCCCTTGTTACATAAACAACTGTATTCAGTAGTTAAATTATCCGACACAAACAAACCACCTTCACCTAAGGCTCGTCAGTAGTGTTAGCTAGCATACTAGTTTAAATACAGTAACGCGCTAGCACAAACTGACGTGACATCGCACATGGGAAAAGAACTGTGCATGCTAGCAATTTACAGAAATGGTAGTAGTCATTAAACTCAACATGCTAACATCTAGTACTAATAAATACAATGGTAACATTTATTACTATCCAATAACAGATTTACGTTGTACATTTAGTTGTCGCGACTTTCGACTTGCCCAATGAGGGGTCACCTCACGGCGTCACTCGCATGATTTGTCTGGCACAGTGTTTACATGTGATGCTCTCCCTGACACAGCCCGCCCATTTGTTTCCTCCTTGGGACTGGCAGTGGCTGGGTACATGGTACATTTAGGACTACGGTGCTATTTTTATCTACTAAAAGCTTAGTGGCCCCCGAAAATTGTGCTTTGCGGGAGTCAATGGCATTTCAGTTCATTTCAATGGGGAAAATGGTGTGTGTGTGTGTGTTTGCAGAGGTGGCGAAGGCATGTCAGCTGTCCCACAGTGTGGGCATGTTGGTGTGGAGTCCCAGCAACACTGTTCAGCAGAGTCAATGTAAGACTTGCATCGCTTATTTTTTTGACTCCCACGTAGACAGCCCCGATATATACGTCTGTGTGGATATGTGCTAAATTATTGTATCGTTATTATTGTATTGCACTTATCGAACACCACGCCGCCGCCCTACCGACCGCCACGAGTGAATAGTCAACCTAGGGGGGAACACTCAGTTGTTAGCCTTTACTTTGTCGCAGCAATTAACTGGCACTGTAACATTGGTACAGTTGTAATTAAGATGTCAGAGGCATAACATGGTGAGTGTGTGTTGTAACCGGAAGTAAGAGTTGTAATGAAAAGGTGGACACCCATAACACGGTCCAGTGTGAGTTGTAGTTTAAAAGTAACACGTCAAGATCGTGTGGTTGTAATTGAGAGGCAACGGTTGTAACGGTGTGAGTCCAACTTAAATGAGTTTTTGTTTCTTTCAGTGGATGAATACATCACCATCGCAAAAGACAAACACGGATACAACATGGAACAGGTTCATCTTTGATTATTGGCTGTCTTACTGTATACTGTATGTTGCTAGCTATTGTGTTACTGAGCGACACTTTAGTGACTTATGTTACTCACTGCTAATTTGTTCACTGTTACATTACCAGAGCTGCCAACCTGTAGAAATGAACTCCCAGAACAATATGGCCACATTTTTTCCTGAATTTCCATATTATAAAAATTTCGTCAAGAGCATTACCACGGGACACTTATCGTGTATAACATATTGTATATTTAAATCCGGACGCTCCGAAACATTTGACAGCTCTGTACTACTGTGGCCTGAGTGAGCTTCCTGTTACTGACTGACTGCACCGCTTTGTTGCTGGCTGAAACTTGACTCACTGTTATATTGCTCACTTGGATTTGAGTGAATGTTACTTTCCTGTTGTGTTACTGAGTCCGACTTTACTTCATGACGCTCATGTTACTGACTGCCACTCACTGTTACGTTACTGGCTGACATTTTACCCAATGTTATGTTACTCACTGTCATTTTACTCCAAGCTGTGTTACTGACTGTCACGTGTTTTGTGATATACTGTATTATTGACTGTTGTCACCTTCTTGACTGTTGTGCTGTTTGTAGGCCCTGGGGATGCTGTTCTGGCACCAGCACGACGTGGAGAAGTCGCTGGCCGACCTCCCCAACTTCACGCCGTTTCCCGACGAGTGGACGGTGGAGGACCGCGTCCTGTTCGAGCAGGCCTTCAGCTTTCACGGGAAGAGCTTCCACCGCATCCAGCAGATGGTCGGCGAGCTGCCCTCAATCAACACGTTTTTTTGTCCGGCGTAGCGGAGCGAGAGCCACGTGACCGCTCGACCGTCTTTCCGCTTCCTGTTTGATTTCAGCTACCCGACAAGTCCATGGCCAGCCTGGTCCGCTTTTACTACTCGTGGAAGAAAAGCCGGAACAGGAGCAGCCTGATGGAGAGGCAGAGCCGGAAAGTCAAGAGGGAGAGAGACGACAGGTGAGCGACGGGAAAGGTTTGATCCCGCGCGTGGAAGATGACCGACGGCTGTAAACTGTGTGCGCGTTGCAGTGACGACGAAAGTCAAGAAAATCCCCCCAGTGATTACGAGTCCAATCACGTTAAAGAAGACAGCAAGGAGGTCGGCAATGATTACGTCGTCTTCACGTGTCGTTATCGTTCGTGCGTTTCATACGTGACTTCTTTTCTCCCGTCATTTAGCCGAGTTCTGGAATTGAGCGGCCGGAGGTGAAAGCTGCTGCTGGACTCAAAGTAAGAACACACAAACATCCACCACCTTACACACAGACACAGTTGCAAGAAAATGGGAACTCTTTGGAAGGTTAGACTAGATTTCTGCATAAAATAAAATAATTCACCTGAGTCACAACAATACACAAACAGTCTGCTTAAACCACTACCATACAAAAAGTTTTACCGATCACACAAAACATGTAAACATTCAAAGCGCAGAGTGTTAAACCCGTAGGCTAATGACTTTTCTGAGCGTTTCAGCAGTCCGCTAACCTCGAGTCCGTGTGATGAGGTGGAGGTTCGGAATCAATGAAGCCTTAGCTTGACGTTCCCATCAATAATTCCCTCGCGTCCACAACCTCGGCACTAAAATAAAAAACTGCCCGCTCCTCTTGAGGGGTGGGTAGAAATATCGATTCTTCAATGCATTGCAATTCTTCCCCCCACCCACCTGCAATTGAATATCGATTCAGCAAATCCTGTGAATCGATTCACCTCCAGGCCAGTGGTGGCGCTTTGCATGTGATTGGCATGGTTGCATTCCTCGTGGGCAAGTGTTTACATAAAATGAACTCGTCCTGTCAGGCGTCAGGCGTCAAAGGCGCCCACCGGGCCAAGACCCGCCCCCCCAGAGGAATGTTCCTGAAGCAGGAGGATGTGGTCTCGCTGTCCACCTCATGCGCTCACGGCGTCCTGCGGCAGCTGGACACTCAACTGACCGCCGCCAAGCGACAGGTTGCCACGTCCTACCTATTGTGTCGTGGTGTGTGTGTGTGCGCGCGCGTGTGTGTAAATGTGCAAATATGTGTGCTTCAGGTCCAGAGCATCAAGCAGTCCAACAGTGCTCTGAAGGAGAAACTGGACTCTGGAGTGGACCAGTTCAGACAACCTGAGGTAACCACCGTATTGAAAAAGTAGATAACGACAATGATTATTTAACAAAATGAAGTAACCACAGCGACGACCCTCCAAATTAGGTGCCTTTTTTGCCGAGTATAAAGAATATACTGTATGCCTGCAAGGAGGGTTGTATTGTCTGTCTCCATGTGTTGCTGCACTGTTTGTGTTCCAACAAATGTGACAGTGAAATTGATGCTAGTTTCATTAGCCTGCTGATGTCGTTTTCCATTGTGTGTGAGCATGGAGCTAGTGGACTTTTGTAAGGCAAAGTTATGTGGTTTGGTTAAATTGGTTACAACATTGGTTAGTTTGATGTAAACTTGAAGTGGGCGTGCCATTAAACAGCTTGAGGCCTCTTTTTTCAAGAGTTGTTCACTATGTGCCAAACTGCTACATGTTGTGTCAAACTCAATCTTGTCACGGGCCAAATTGTAGTTCTGGTTTGCCTCGGAGGGCCGCGTGCCTGTGAAGCCATACCATGTACAAATGCCTCTTCATATTATGATATACATAGTACGCAACACATTGATGGATAACTCATTTTGAATACAATAGTCAAATAGTTTGTTCAAATACTGTTTTTACAAAAGGGTTTGACAACAACAAAATATCTCAACATTATTCAAAGGGAATACAATTTGCAAACTTGCAAGTAATGATGAAGATAAAGAAGAGAAGAATTAGCTTTATTGTCATGAACACGCATACAAAATGAGTTCTCTGCGTTTTACCCATCACGGGGAACACACACACACACACACATACACTTGTTAGTGGAACACACTGGCGCAGCGGGTAGCTGAAGCGCCCGGGGAACACTTCGGGGTATCGGTGTCTTGCTCAAGGACACCACAGCCGTTTGTCTGGGACATTTTGTCTATCCCAGCTATCTTCGGGCGGGAGGCAGGGTACACCCTGAACTGGTCGCCAGCCAATCGCAGGGCACATACAAACGTGTGTGTGTGTGCGCGCGCGTGCGTGTGTGTGTGCGCGTGCGTGTCACAGGTGAGCTGTAAAGTGAACGGGCGTTGGAGTTCAGACGAGCAGCTTCTGGCCGTTCAAGGTAAGTCCCTTCGTCTCACACACACACAGACACACACAGACACACACACACACACGGGCTGTTATGGAATCCCTCCCTATCCCCAAGTTAGATTACAAGTTACTTGATTTGGGAAGTAACTAAATTAGATTACAAGTTACTTTATGAGTTGCATTCATCAGATGCAGACAACCAAATGTTTTTAATCCGATTCATCGATTAATTGAAAAAATAATCCACTGATTAATTGAGTAATAAAATAATCGTTAGTTGTAGCCCTAATTAAGTTCCAGGTTTGGTCCGTAACGTCAAAACAATTGGCAAAAATGTTGATAGTTGTTTTCCAAAGTATAAGCAGAGGTTTGCGAATGTCTTGTTTTGAAAAAATCAGTCTGCTTTCCTGGAGGACTGCAGAAATCTGAGAATATGTACTCTTGAGAGGCTGAAATTCCCAGGAATTGGACAATTTTAAGTTCAACAAGGTCTCTAAATGATTCATCGATGATCAAAATAGTTGTCGATTCATTTAATAATCGATTAGTTGTTGCACCTTTAGGCAGCACCGGGTAGTGTTTCAAAACTATTTTTAGTTTGACCGATGACTCAACTATATAGTCCACTGTAAAAAAAAAAAAAAAAACAACAACTATATAGTAGTTAAGGAAGTTTCGATTAATCGTTCCATCCATAGAGTCCAGTAGGTCCACTATATACTACATTAAAATCCTTAAATGCGTTCAGAGTCATTCGCTCATTTCCTAATCACTACATGGGGAGGAGGAAATGGGTCACCGGTCTCTCATTGTCCCGCGTGTGTGATGGACAGCCATTAGGAAATACGGGCGGGACTTCCAGGCCATCTCGGACGTGATTGGCAACAAGTCGGTGGTGCAGGTGAAGAACTTCCTGGTCAACTACCGGCGCCGCTTCAACCTGGACCAGGTGCTGCAGGAGTGGGAGGCGGAGAACGGCGTGGAGGGCGGAGCCGTGCCCGACGACGACAAGATGGAGGCGGCGGGGCCGCCCGAGGACGACGCAGCGGGTAGGCGGACTCTACTTGAGTTTGACTTCATAGTCAACCCCCACTGTAGCAAAAATCGGTGAATCATTTATGCCCCCCTACGAGGGTTTGTAATTGCCTATAGCCAGTGTTACCTTGAACAAGTAAGTAAGTTACTTTACTGATTACTTGATTTCAAAAGTAACTGAGTAAGATTACAAGTAACTTTTTTTACTGACTTTCATCAGCTGCCAAGTGGCAGGAATATCACTTATCCACAGTACAAAAGGAGCATTAGCTTAAGCGTAGCCATTACTTGGTAATAATATATGCCACACAGGTTACAAAATGACGTCATCAACATGAACCGATAACTGAAATATTAGTCAACTTGAAGTCACATTAAATGAGCAACTTACTGCAGACTCCACATGCCAAATACAGTAAGCACATAAACATAGAAACAAGCACTCCATTCTCAAGTACCCTTCTTTATAGACGCTTAACTGATAGACAGACACACTGTAGCAACCCTGCATATTGTTCGAGTTCTGTGGTTTCCTGATTATGTGGGGGGTCCATGAAGGCAACTGTGTGTGTGTGTGTGTGTGTGTGTGCGCGTGCATGCGTGTCAAGGTGAGAGAGAGAGGCGCTTAGATGTTGGGCGTGGGGGAAACGCACAGGACTGCGCGCAATGTTGTTTGAAAAGCGTGATTGCGGCCAACGGTACTCATTTGGTTTGCATTCTACACTTGTAGCTTTTCCTGGTACCGTCCCCCAACGACACACGGACTTGCTCCCGCCATCGGAATTTTTGGTTCTCGGTGACAAGTTTACGCAGCTGCGGGGTGATCGACGGGGTGAGAAGCGCTTGCTTCCGTCAGCGGGGCGGCGTGTTAAACTTTTTCCTCAGAATGTTTGAAAGCAAGCGGTCTGCCTCATCGTTCAAATACCTTTGGACAGATGGGCTGCTAGTTCTCCCAAGTCTTTTTCTACAAATGAATAATTGTCATAGAGCCATTGTTGACTCAATTGTAACTGGTATTGGTTTGATGAAGGAACTATATAATTGAATTACTTTCCTGGATACAGTAACGCATTACATTGCTCGTTATTCAAAATTCAAAACGCGTTACCGCCATCACTGCCTATGCATGCCACGAGGCGCCACTTTTGTCTTAAGGAACTCGATCTCATTTCAACATAGTTCCTTGACACCAAAATACCACAAGATGGCAGGAACGCACTACCTTTGTCTCACTTAAGCTCCTCAGCACACTTCAACATAGTTCCTTGCTACCAAGATGACGCCAAAGCGTCTAAACGAAAAGCTCACATATGCGACTTCGTCGCTTCGCTCACTTCACTCTCTGTGCTCAACAGACGACCACCTGACTCTGCCCCCTGGGGACCTCTGACCCCAGTGAACCCCGGTCCTCTTGAGTGTGTGCGGATGTCTGACTCCGCCCCCTTACGTTTTCTTTTTTCTTTTCTTTTTTCATGTGAAGAGCCGCTGATGTCATCTGTTGCCATGGAAAAATACATTTTTATAAAGTAAAAGGACCTGCCATAGTTTTATTAAATCAATCTGAAAGCAGCTTGCCTTTTGTTTTTTGTTTTTACATGGTTTTGCAGCAAATCAGAATATCTGCTGATGTCATCTGTTGCCATGGTTTCCTGGTTGACTTATTAATAATTTTGACTATTTGATTAAATCCATCTGAAAGCAGCTAATTTTTAAATGCTAACTGCTGCCAATTAGAACATCTCATGTGGCATCAGTTGTCATGGTAACCTGAAGTTGATTTGCTTGTGTTTGTAAGAACCTGCCACGTTTTTATGAAATTATTCTGAAGGTACCAAATCTTTTTTAAATATTTGCAGCCAATTAAAACGTCTCCTGTTGGTGTTATGCGATCTGTTACCATGGTTACCCGGTTTGCAAAATGATGTTTATTAACTGAAAGAACCTGAACCTTGTTTATGAACTCAATCGACCTGGAAAGCACCTCGCATCTTCACTAATTGTTTTCAGCCAATCAGAATGTTTCCTCATGTCATGATGTCACCTCTTGCATGGGTAGACTGAGGTCGGCTTTCCAAATATTTTTTTATATATCAATTGATAAGCATCTGCCATAGTTATATTAAATTGACACCAAAGCAGCTCGCCTTTAAAAAAATGGCAGCCAATCAGAACGTCTCCTGATGATGTCATACCATCTGTTACCATGGTTACTTGGTTTGCAAATTCGTTTTTCAACACTAAAAGGACCTGCCGTAGTTTTATGGCACTATTGCTCAAGGATGACGTTTGCACCCAATCACGTCTGCTGTTGGCGACGTATAGTCCAGAAACAATAAGAGTATTGTCAAAAATGGAGAACAATTATGATGATGACTTTGTATGTACGCGGAAGAGCGATGTCATCCGTTACCTCATTTTCTAAATACTTTTTATAGACCAAAGTGCCTGCTCTTTATTAAATCAACCTGAAGAGCAGCTTGCAAAGTGATGAAGTTTGCAGCCAATCACAACGGCTCCTGATGACATCACCTCCAGGCGATAGGTATAAGCTTTTTTTAATAATAAAAATGTTTTTTAAAAAAACACAATGTAAATGAAAAAGGAAAACAATGTGAACATTCTTTATAAGCACAAATTACATGGAGACAGGTAAAAATGAAAAGGGGCGCAAAGAAAAGCGTCTGGGAGAGCGAAGCGAGCAATTGAAAGGTGGACGGCGCCCCCTGGAGGCGGCAGCGGCGGGGGATTTCCTGGGCGGAAGCGGCGGAGGCGGAGGGGGTTTCCACTGGTGACCCGAGCGCCGTACCTCGCCGCAGTACCCCCGACGCCGTTACCGGAGCGCTGTACCGTCCGCTTCCCCCGGTTGCTATCCCCGGCGTGGGCGTGGGCGAGGAGAGGAGAGGAGAGGAAGCCTCGGAGGTGGACCATGAGGAAGCCAGCCGCGGGTCGGCGGTTCGAGTCCCGCAGAGAGGCGCCGAGGAGCGCCTGAGGTGATTCATGTGAGTCGGCACACAAGCGGCTCGGAGCTCCGAGAGTCTGTTATCCCCTTTTATTTGAATTTAAAAATGAGACGTAACTGTTAAGTCCGTGGACTATGAATTCTGCGTGTGTGTGTTTTTCATGTGCAATTGGCTTGAATTGGGAGGAGAAGCTCCAGATGCTAACCGTGTTAGCATCAGCAGCAGCCAGTAAACACAAGCCCGCTAAGACGCGATCAATCGAACTCAGAGCGAAAGTGAAATAAGCCGCACTATGGAATGAAAGAAAGCTAGAAAGCCGTTGGCGCATTTATTCCATATCCTTCATGTCCATCTCAAAATCCATATACTAGTATGTTCTTTGTGCTCACTAGTCTGACCATAATTCAGCGCACTAGTGGAACGACAATGTCTTACTAGTAATGTGTGTGTGTCCCCAACTCACTGCTGGTGCCAATGTTCGCCTTCTAGTACAGGGATGGGCAACTGAAATGATGGAGGGGGGCCACAATTTGTCGTCAGAGCTACCAGGGGGCACACATGTATGACAAAAATGGCATTTTAAGTATGCTCAGAATATGTGCATGTGTCTGTTTTTTATTGAACCAATTGACCTGAAGCTTGACAGTATTTTGATGCCTGTATAAAAGATCTAGTCTTCAACAACAAAGGTTTTGAAGCAATCAAAAAAGAACTGCATATTGCGATTAGTGCAAAGGTTTCTCTTACATCAAAATGATCACTCAAAGATGCCACAAAACTGCTGAACAGCAAACCAACATTAAGTGCAAACCAACTCATTTTGTGCATTTTTTTCACAAAAGTCAACTCCCTCAAAATTTTATTATTAGACCTACTACGAGCAAAACTAGTAGCTTAGTAGTAAGACGGTTCTACTCGTGTCCTAAATGCTCTTCTTCGTGAAGACAAAGAGTGTACTAGTACATGGAGCTGTAGCTTGAAAGCGCTTTGGCTATTTGTTCCATAGTTCATGACGTATGCCTACTTGTCGGGCCTAGCAGTGTTACTAGTTTGGGCACAGTAGTTTACTAGTAAGGTTTAATTGCTGGTCGGGGATCGAACCTGAGACGCTTAAGTCACAGGCCGCATTTTTAACCCTGACCGATTGTGTGTCAGGTCATGTCAGCCGGACGCAGCGTTGAAGGGAGGGAGGTGCAGCTTCCCCTCCAGCAGGTGGCGCCCTCCCTCGTTCCGCCCCTGTCCGCCGCACCTCCCGTCGGCCCCCCCCCAAACCGGCCGGCCAATCCCTGGCCTCCGGGCGACTCTTCGCAAGGTGAGCGCGCCGTTTTTCATAGTAGTTTATATCTACGATAGCGATGTAATTTCAGTGTGTGTGTACGTTATCAAAGGATACCATTCTGTAGCGACGATATCAAAGTATTTATGATATTGTGTACACATGGAATCATGGTATGTATCTATATTTATATTCCTGCGATCGATCTGTGCTCAGCAAGTTAGCCTTCCGGATCACACGAGAAGGTAATCGTATCGATTCTAGGAAATCCGCACTGGATTTAAGCACGTCATTCAGTGTCACCTAGCGGATGCTGTTTGTGCTCCAAAGAGGCGCTTTGTTCATTTATTGACCTCTCTGTGTATTATTAATTTCCTCATGAAAACCTCGCAGTGCTTCGTTTTAGCCGAATCGCGATACGAATCGAATCGTTGGTCAAACTAATTGTTACACCCCTAATATCTGTAAATGTATGCGTCTATAATATTGCGTGCGTATGATATCAACGTGCACGTTATGTTATCAGCCTGCGTGTATCTATATCAGTCTGTGATATTAGTGTGCGTCTATGGCTGTAATGGTGTTTAAATATGTCCGCATGTATCTCTATCAGTGTATCTATGCTATCAATCTATCTTTAGCGGTGTTTGCGTATGATCTCATAGTGTCTCAGTTTTTACCTTTGATATCCGTGTGCACATATGGTATCAATGTGTATTGCTGCAGATAATGTATTTGTGATTGCAGTGTCCACGGTATATCTGTGATGTTAGTATCTGATAACATAATGTATCTATGATATTGTGCATCAATGTAAATTTATATCAGTGTGTAGATGATATCGATGTGTACGTACGATATTAGTCTCTATCGCTGATATATTTGCGTACACATGATAACAATCTCGAATATCTGCGGTATGATTGCGTGTCCTTGATATTGTGTGTATCTGTGATATCAAGCTATGGTATCTCTGATATCAGTGTGCACATATATCAATATGCATCAACAATTTCATTTTTGTATCTGTGATGTCAATATTTACCTATGACATCATTGTGTATCTGATACCAATCTACGCGTGTCGACGATGCTATTGCTTGCGTCTGACGACGAGCGCGGCGCCCGTGTTGCGTTCAGGTGCGGCGGCGGGCTTCCTGCCGCAGGACGGCGGCTTCACGGATCGCTTCGTGGACGTCCCCGAGGAGAAATATCGCTGCGAGTCGTGCCGGCTGGTCCTGTGTCAGCCCAGGCAGACCGAGTGCGGACATCGCTTCTGCCAGAGCTGCATTGCGCACATACTCAGGTCGTACACTCGCACACGCACGCACGCGCGTACTTCCGCGCACATAATAGCTCCTATTAAAGTTTGTCTGCGTGTGTGGGGATGTGTGCGCGCGCGTGTGTATGTACGTGTTTGTATATGTGTCTGTGTGTGCGTGTTCACTGTGTATGGTCACGTGTCTGGGTTCATCTGTACATGTTTGTGTGTGTGTTTGTATTTGCCTGTGTGAGTTTGTGTTGAAATGTTTGTGTGTGTGTTTGTATTCAAATGTTTGTGTGTGTGTGTGTCACATGTTTGTGTGCGGGCACATTTGTGTGTGCGTTTGTTTATGTATGTCTGTGTGTGTGTTGATCCATACGTGTTTGTGTATGTCTTTTCGTGTGCACGCGTGTTTGTGTATGCCCGCGCGTGTGCGTACGCACGACGCAGCCGTCCCAACCCGGTGTGTCCGGCCGACATGGAGCCGCTGTTCAGCAACAAGGTGAGCGCACAGACGCGTGAATCGATGACGACTCATCAATATCGATCAATAATTGGACGCCGATCGACGCATTGGTTTCAGATCTTCCGAGACGTTTGCTGCCATCGGGAAATCCTGGCGTTGAAGGTGTACTGTCGCGCCGAAGCCAAAGGCTGCCAGGAGCAGATGAGTCTGCAGCAAATGCCCGTGAGCCCGGCGCCATCCTCCGCCGTTACCGCGGTGGCGCACCCGGCTCACCGCGCGCCAACCTTGTCGCCCATAGGAGCACCTGAACGTGTGCCCCTTCTTCGAGGTGCCGTGCCCGCTGGGCAAGTGCAAGGAGAGGATGATGAGGAAGGACATCCCGGAGCACCTCGGCCGGAAGTGTAAACACAGAGAGACCGCCTGCGACTTTTGTCTCGCCAAGATGCCGCTCACGGACCTGCAGGTAAGCGCCGGCGACGTCATAGCTGTGGGGTCACAGCTCAGGATGGCTCGGGATCACAGGGTGATGCCGCCATCCCGAGAAGTGCGAGTAACTGAGACACACCCACCCAATCGCGACGCTACAATATGCTGAATGGAAGTAAATGCGAACTGCGAATATGCGAGAGATCGCCGTAATACAAAGCGTAAATATTCAACAAAATGTCATCACCAAACACTTTTTTTTTTTTTTTTTGCCATTTATTTATTTCAAATTTGGGCCAATATTTCTTTACTATTTTTCTGTACGGAATGTTTTTTTGTGTACTAATTTTGGGCAATTTCTTTCCATGTTTTATTTTGGTCTATTTTTGACCATGATTTTTTTGCCAGGTAATTTTTTTTTTTAAACATTTTGGTTACCTTTTTTTTGCTGCAGGTTTTTTTTTAATACAATTTTTGGGAGAATTTTGGCCATGTTGTTATACTACTGTTTTTGGCCAAGCTGTTTTTGTCCCCTCTGATTTTTAAAAAATGTTTGGGGAGGGGGGTTGAGGGTGGGGGGGGGGGGCAATTTTTGGCTGCTTTTTTACTACATTTTGCTAACATACAGCAGACATTTGAATGTAATTTCAAACTGATCTTATAACATTACCCTTAAAAATAAATGGCTCATAGATGATTTAAGTTAAAAGTGTTGGTGTACATGCACATGCGGTCAAGAATGTCCATAACTCCCCCAGACATCCAAAGATCTAAAACAGCTGCGATGTATCACTTCTTCATAATTCTTCGGATCATTTACTGTACTTTTACATCTTGTCGCGTCATAACTTCCTTGGTTGGACATGAAAGGATGATGACATCACAGTAGAGCCGTGTGCGATGCTAATCACTAACCGAGTGTGTGCGTGTGTGTGTTTTAGAAGCACAAGGAGACGGTGTGTCCCGCCTTCCCGGTGTCGTGTCCAAACCTTTGCTCCTTCTCGTCGCTGCCCCGGAGCGAGGTAACAAAAGTCCTCACGTGACCTCGCTCGATGCGAGTTTGGGTGTACACCAGAGGCGGGGACTGCGCCCACATCACTTGACTCCAGTCACACTTAAGTCGCCAATTTAACAACTTGGGACTCGCTTGGATGAAACTTACACGAGACTGCGGCTGAAAAAACGTATGAGGCCACCGCGTGAAGGGAGTTCAATGGCGCCTGGACTTCCGACTTGTCGAAGTTGTTCCGCGACTGCGCTTGTACCGCAAAACGCTCACTCGTGTCCCGTCTCATTTTTCCACTTTGAAACATCAAAATCACGTTAATCCCTTCCACCGTCCCAGAAAACACCAAAATATTGTAACTTGGTTTTAAACGCGCAAAATAGCACGCTACAATATTGGTCTTTATGAAAATGTACAGTTATAACTAGAAATGCAAAAATTAATCCATTAATCGATAACTGATTGATTAATAGAATAAATTGACAATTATTTTGATCATCGATTAATTGTTTAGAGCATTGTTTAACTTCAATTTGTCCAAATCGTGAGTTCGGCCTCTAACAGTAAATCTTCTCTGATTTCTTTCGTCCTCCACGAAAGCAGGCCGATGGTCTTTTGTGTTTCTTCAAAATAAAATAAAAATAAAAATCTGCTTTTACTTTGGAAAATAATGATCAAAATTTTTGCTGAATCACAATCAATTTATGTTTGGACATTTGGAAATAATGTCGTGTTGTTCTTGCAATGGAAATTAAAAAATGCTTGTTTTTTTTAAATCTAATTCAGAGATTAATTGACAGATTAATTGATTGTTAAAATGTTGCAGCCCTTGTAATAACATAAATGTAATGTAAAGAATTACAGTGGCCAACTGGGTAGCACATCCGCCTCACAGTTCTGAGGTTGTGGGTTCAAATCCCGGCCCCGCCTGTGTGTACTTTGCATGTCCTCCCTGTGCCTGCGTGGCTTTTCTCCGGGCACTCCGGTTTCCTCCCTCATCCCAAAAACACGCGTGCGAGGTTGTCTGAAGACCCTAAATTGCCCGTAGTTGTGAATGCGCGTGCGAGTGGTTGTTTGTTTCTATGTGCCCTGCGATTGGCTGGCGACCAGTTCAGGGTGTACCCCGCCTCTCGCCCAGAGTCGGCTGGCGTAGGCGCCAGCACGAAGGGTACGGAAAATGCATGGATCGTAAAGAATTACACACTTCGCACAGTTCAATGGACAATGTGCTGCTTTGCCTACTGTGCACACCTTGACCACCAGGTGGCAGTATAACACACTGACATACCATACATGGATTTGATGATGAACGCAAAAGAACGTCGCTAAGCTGCAATAATATCAGTTGGTTTTCACAGAGGATAAAGAATGTACGCCTGTAGTGTCGTACGTTTTGTCTGCATTTGTTGCTCGCACTTGTGTTTAACTATAAATTGTTTAATAGTTTATAATTGCTGCGCCATCAATGCTACTTTCCGTTAACCTGTCAATGGGATTTTTAATTGTGTGTTAGCATTAAGCTCGCAGACATTTGTAAAGACGTTTTCGGTTGAATACGTGACATTTAATTGTCTTTGTTTTATGTTCAGTTTGAGAGTAATCTTCAGTGGCGTGGTCTTCGTCCCGCCTCTGGACGCGTATGTGCGCGTGTACTGATGTGTACGTGTGTTTTACAGCTGACCAGTCACCAGCACGAGTGTCCTAAAGCTCAGGTCAGCTGCCCCTTCCAGCGCTACGGCTGCGCCTACAAGGTAACGCCACCTCCGCCGCCATCTTGTCTTGCCTTCCCGGCCTGCTGTCAATCAAAAGTGTGCGCAGGCGCTGAGTCCGGAGGTCCGACAACACGAGGCCGCTTGTGCCGCCGAGCACCTGAGGATGATGATGCTCAAGAACGTCTCCCTGGAGAGCAAGGTCGCGTCTTCATCTGCGTCATCCTCTTCATCATCTTTATCTTTACTGTGGAGGAATCTTCATAACGCGTGCATAATGTTGCGAGCGTGCGTGTGTGCGTTTGCACGTGTAGGTCGAGGAGGTGAAGTGCGAGCTGTTGGACAAGTACAAATCTGTTCCTCTCGTGAGTTCTCGTCTTTGCGAGGCTGAGAAGCAGAACAGCGAGCTGAGGGACAAGCACAGACACATGGAGCAGAAGGTGGCCTCCATGCAGGTTGGCGCACTTGCGCACGCACTCGCACTCTATCAAGTAGCGCTACAACACCGAGATCGGTCTCTCCAGCTGCTCCAACTACTAATCTACGTCTAGTAGATCTGCAAGTAGATCTTCGCAAGTGTAGTAGAGTTAGAATAAGTTGATTTATGCCTCCAACTACTCTAGCTGCGGATCTGCCTACAGCAGCTCTACAAGTAACTTTATCTCTCCATTTACTCAAAGTACTAATTTAGGCTCTAATAGAGCTCGAAGAACTACATCCATCTCCATAAATCTACATCTACTGAATTTAAAAGTCGAGCTCTCATCAACTGTAACTGCAATCTTCATCTAGTAGCGCTAGAATACGTGGAATTATTGCCACATATCTGTGTAGCAGATCTACAAAGAACTACCGTTATTTCTTGTGTATAATACGCTCTGAAGTATAACGCATACCCGCAAAATTGACTCCAAAAATCAGGCAAACCCTTCCTCCTATGCATAATGCATGACTTTCTATCCATTGATATATTTATATGCTGTAAATGTTAGTGCTGATCAACTCCTAATGTGTATTTCTAATTAAGTATGGTCAGTATTATTATTTCCTAAGGTTTGCTTGTTTTTTTAGTAATGCATGTATTACTGTGACGCACCCTAGTGTTTAGTTTTAACACTGCAGCTTTACGGAGTTATTTCGGCACGAAAACCAACTAGCGCAACAACGTACTGAAACGCTAGAGAGGTCGTGTGCCCGGATAACACGTTCACTCCTGGTGCAAGATGATAAAAAAATAGTTACGCCACAACAAAAGCTGCAGAGGGCGGAGCAACGTGCATAAGCTTTATTAACATTCACATTATTACAACTATTTATTGTATTAGGAGACTAACTGACTTAAAACAGCTTTTTTAACAACGAGAACAGAGCAATAGCTGTACTTTCTACTCCATACATTTTAAAAATGAGCTTGTTACTTTTAAAACGTTTTAGTTAGCGACGATGCGACATAAAAAGCAAGATGGTGAGAAACCGGAAGTAAGCGAGTCAAGTTCATAGACATCGTAGGTACGACACTCCTCTTTGAGCCGCGTGTCTCCTAGTTATTTTGGGTTTGACCGTGCCATCCACAAACATGGAATGCGCCGACGCTTTGCCCCTACTAGCTTAGCGTCGGCGCATTCCATGTTTGTGGATGGCACGGTCGAAACCAAAATAACTAGGATGCCTGCGCTGTTACACATTGTGGTGCGTACGGTTGCACACACGTTGTACAAACACAACAAGGGAAGTCCGAACTTCCAATCGCAGGCCACATAGAAACAAACAAACAAACAAACGACCATTCGCACTCACATTCAATTTCGTCTTTAATGAACCTAACATGCACGTTTCTGGGATGTGGGAGGAAAGTGGAGTCGCCGTAGAAAACCCGCGCAGGCACGGGGAGAACATGCAAACGCCACACAGGCGAGGCCGTATTTGAACCCTCAACCTCACAACTGTGAGGCAGATGTGCTAACCGGTCGCCCAACGTGCCGCCACGTTTGAGAATTGACATATAATATTTCCAGCACATTTCTGCCAAAACAAAACTGTAAAAAAAAAAAAAAAAAAAAAAAAAGAAAACTGAAAATAGTCATCATTTTAGTCGTAGTCATCCCTCGCCCCCCAAATTGTTGGCAGCAAATGTGTTTGAAACAAATCTAGCTTTTTGTATTATTATTTTCAACTATTCATGGGATTTCAATAGTAATATAAATGCTTGTCTTTTGTCTTTTATTTTAGTTTAATTAACTGGAGAGATACAAAACTCTGGATGTATTATTGGGTTGGAAAATGTCCGTGTTACTTTTTACTTTTTGACTTAAGTACATTTATAAGTTTGTATTTTTGCCGAAGGAAAGGAGTGGCTTCAGTGGTTTTACTTTCACCACAGTTGTTTTCTGTACTTTCACCGAAGTACTTTTGACATCTCTGCCATCTGCTCGAACTATTCTCGAATGTAGAAGAAGTAGACCTATGGCTCCATCAATACTGATTTACATCCTCCTGTTTATTTATTCATTTCAATTTTGCGTGAACTTTATGAGAGATGCTGCTTTTTGTTTTTGTTCACGCCCTGTCCCCGATCTTTGCAGAAGGTGATGAGCGCTCACTCCGAGAAGCTTCTGGAGGCGGAGCTGGAGCTTCGTTCTCTGGCGTCGCTGCGGGACGAGCTGGACAAGGTCCGTCTGTCCCTGGACGCCGTCCGCGCCAGGCTGGGCGCTCTGGAGCAAGGAGGACGCTCCGGAACCGGAACGCTCACCCTCGGTCAGTGCCGGGAATTCGCACTTGGAAACTAGAGCTGCAAAAAGTGTCATACGGCGTGTGCGTGTGCGCAGCCTCACTGGAGACTCAGCAGAATCGTCACGGCGACATGCTGAGCGTCCACGACATCCGGCTGGCCGACATGGACCTCCGCTTCCAGGTTCTGGAGACGGCCAGCTACAACGGCACGCTGATCTGGAAGATCCGCGACTATAAGCGTCGGAAACAGGAAGCGGTGGCGGCCAAGACTCTGTCGCTCTACTCGCAGCCTTTCTACACGGGATACTTCGGCTACAAGATGTGCGCCCGCGTCTACCTGAACGGAGACGGCATGGGCAAGGGCACGCACCTGTCGCTCTTCTTCGTCGTCATGCGCGGCGAGTACGACGCGCTGCTGCCGTGGCCGTTCAAACAGAAGGTAGCGCTAACTCAAAATGCGTGTGCGTGTGGACCCTGACACCGAACCGTGAGATAGCGACAAATGAGCAAATCTTCTCAAACGGAATTGACTTTGCTGTGTGAAAGTCGACAGCATCCTAGGTTTTCTGAGAAAAAAGCCTGAAATTCCGCATTTCTATGCATCCGTCTGTCTACCCGCAGTTTCCACATTTCTCCGTTCCAACTGCAAACTGTTCAGCTCATTCCACGTCGCTCCATATCATTCCAAAATATTCCATATCATTTAATAGCATTCGATTTGGTTTATGAGCATTTTTACGAAAAATGACCCGGGCTTACGCACAATTCTCAGTTCGGGCCTCGAGTTTGAGAGCCGTGCACAATATAAGATGTGGCATCTCCGTTGACTGAAGTCTTCCTGTGGCGTGTGTGTCAGGTGACCCTGATGCTGATGGACCAGGGTCCGGCGCGCAAGCACCTGGGCGACGCCTTCAAGCCGGACCCCAACAGCAGCAGCTTCCGCCGTCCCGCCGCAGAGATGAACATCGCCTCCGGGTGTCCGCTCTTCGTCTCGCAGAGCGTCCTGGAGTCGGCCAGCTACATCAAGGACGACACCATCTTCATCAAGGTCCCGCACGCGCGCTTTGGGCGATGACATCGCACCGCCTCGCCCGCTTCGTAACACCAATATCCCTCCGAGCCGTGGAAAAAAAAATTATACACATCTGCACGATATTGGAAAAACATGCGATGTGCGATACAGGTGTTGAATGTTGCGATTTCGATACTCACTGTGCGCCTGTGGGTCCGCTCTAGCCAATAGGAGGTGTGTGTGTAGGTGGGCGGATGGCGATGCGCATTTCAATCTGCCATATTTTACCAAATCAACTTCTCTAGTATTTGGGATGTAATGTTGTCTCTATGGGCCTCACAGTTCTGAGGACCCGGGTTCAATCCCTGGCCCCGCCTGTGTGGAGTTTGCATGTTCTCCCCGTGCCTGCGTGGGTTTTCTCCGGGCACTCCGGTTTCCTCGCACATCCCAAAAACATGCATTAATTGGAGACTCTGAATTGCCCGTAGGTGTGACTGTGAGTGCGAATGGTTGTTTGTTTGTATTTGCCCTGCGATTGGCTGGCAACCAGTTCAAGGTGTGCCCCGCCTCCTGCCCGATGACAGCTGGGATAGGCTCCAGCACGCCCGCGACCCTAGTGAGGAGAAGCGGCTCAGAAAATGGATGGATGGATGTTGTCTCTATGGTGCCTTGGTAAACATGTGACATATGAATTCAAATGGTCTCCGCATTCCTGAGTCGCAGACGTTTTTGTGCCGAGAAGCCTGAAATCTGCTCGTTGGACTTTCTCGAGCTTATCGACGTCACTAGTGCAGATCTCCGCCTACCTCTCCGCTCCCGAGCCAGCGCTGTCGACATAACAAACACGTGTGCGCTCACAAGATGGAGGCAACCAATCAGAGGAAGAGGGCGGTCTTAGCCAAATATGGACAAAGCGGATACAATACTGGGTCAAACAGAGGTAGCTCTCAGAGGGGCCTTTTCTGGATCCGCGGATGACAAAACCAAGCTGTTTTTGGAAATGAAATTGACACTATTACACTAAGTCCATGTTAGAGCGTCACGATATATTGCAATATTGCACGTCCCATTATCGCGACGTCGATATTTTTGGGATATTGTGCGGCCCTACGTGATACGTACAGGTTTTTGCGATATCAAGACATGAGCAAATACTCGAATGTCTGAACTTTGAGGTTCATCAGAGGCTCTTGAAATGGACTCCGATGACTTGAAATGTGAACTCGGCCTCATCCCGGTTTATAAGAGGCTGTGCACACTTGTGCAACCTTATTTTTACTTAGCCTCTCAAATATATATATATATATATATATATATATATATATATATATATATATTTTATTTTTATTTTTTTTTATCTCAGTCTTGTTTTTTTTATATCACAAAAAAACTGGCAATTGAACAGGGGTGTGTAGACTTTGGATATCCACTGTACGATATTTTGATTGTTGTTAGGTTACCGTGGATACTTCTGACCTTCCTGATCCGTGACTGTGTGCCGTGTGACTCGGCCGCGCCCGCTCGGCGATGGGGGAGGAGTCCGTTCCAGACGACCGATGGCGGGAGGGCGCGTCTTCCTTCTTCCGATTGGCTGCTTGTGTGCGCGACATGCGACGTAACCCCGGCGAAGACTCTTGTGCCGCGGGGCGAGGCCGTCGCGTGACTGATGCTGTGCATCGAGCTTGACTTCCCGTTTGGCAAGGCATGCCGGGAAATTCACGCCAGGAGCCGAGGAGCGCGGAAGCGTCGTTCGCCACGCGTCACGGAGTCGCGGCGACGTGGATGTCGGACGTCTGGACGTTTGTTCCTGTGTGGACTTTTCACACGAGTCCCCCAAAAAAGAAAGACTTGCAGGTGTTGTTTTTGTTGTTGTGTTCGACAGGAATAAAGAAAGTTCCCTACGACGCATTCCCTTATTGCCTCTTTTCTACCATGTGTTTAACGGCGTGCAATTCCATCTTTTATTTCCACTTACGTTCCTTTTTACATTGTTCAATCTACCTCACGACAATATGGAATTCATGGAAACATGGAATTAAGGTCACACTGGAGCATGCAGTTAAAATCTTTGTAACGTGGAATTAAAATGACCGAATCCGATATAGGACGCCCACCGGTTTTTTTTCCAGGTTCGGTCATGAGACGATCCTCATATAGCGGATTAAAATAGCGGCACATTGATTCAAAATGATATTGAATAAAATCATGAAAAGAATACAATGAAAAGTCATTGGAGCATTAAAATAGTTGATTTCATTGAAATTATTGTAATGTGGATTTATAATTACACTTGAACATGGAATAAAAATTCTTAAAACAGACATGGGAATTTATTTAAATCACGGGATTTCAGTCAAACAAAAGATGGACTTGAAAGTCCAAATTAAAATCATGGAAGCACGCATTGAGATGTAATTGAAACATGGAATTTAAATCATGGAAACATTGAATTAAGATTTAAAAAAACATGGACAACACTTATGAAAACAAGAAATTAAAAGTCATAAAATTAGGTCATATTCGAATACTGAAGTAAAACCATTGAAACGTGGAACTCAAGTCAAATGAAATCATGGAATTCAACTAATGAAACATGGAAATTAACTCCTGTGAAAAAATGTTGGAATTAGAGGCAAGCGAAATCAGAATTACAAAAGTCATGAATAATTAATATTATATGGAAACATGCAATAAAAATTAATTGAAAATTGGAATTCAAACATTTGCATACTAAAGAAAACGCTCAACAATCAGTGAAAAAGTCTGCAGAGGGAAACTCTATTGTGGTGCGCACTCCAGTCCAGCAGGTGGCGGCCATGCGCGTAAAGCACCCAAAAAACAATAGGGAAGCAACAGCAGCAGTAGAAGAAGGAAAGCCACGAATGGAAATTACAGTATGTAGTTGAGTCGTGGCTGTAAACGTTCTCACTTGTGCTTCTCCAAACTGTCAACAAACTTCTGTTCTTCGTTTGTGGGATTGAAGACAAAAAGTGTGAAGAATTGTGTCGTTCGCCGCCTCTTTACTCGGTGAGTTGAATGAACTTCGACAGTTAGCACACAAGCTAATAACAACGAATGACACAAGAGCCATGAGGCGACATTTTGGTTTTTATTCAGGATTCGAGGACGCTTTACTGTACGATGTTTAGCGACTTCATGATCATTTAAAAAAAAATTGATATATGACGGGCGGCCGGGATTTGATCCCAGGTCCCCAGAGCTGTGAGGCAGATGTGCTAAACAGTCGCCCACCGTGCTGGCTGAAAGAAACATCAAGAACATTCAATGTATAAATACAGCCCAATTCCAATGAAGTTGGGACGTTCTGTGAAACAAATAAAAACAGAATACAATGATTTGCAAATCATGTTCAACCTATATTTAATTGAATACATTACAAAGACAATATATTTCATGTTCAAACTGGTAAACGTTATTGTTTTTAGCAAATAATCATTAACTTAGAATTTTATGGCTGGGACAGGTGGCAAAAAAGACTGAGAAAGTTGAGGAATGCTCATGAAACACGTGTTTGGAACATCCCACAGGTGAACAGGCTCATTGGGAACAGGTGGGTGCCATGATTGGCTAGAAAAGGAGCTTCCCTCAATTGCTCAGTCATTCACAAGCAAAGATGGGGCGAGGTTCACCTCTTTGTGAACAAGTTGCATTGCTTAATATAAAACATGATCTTGAACTTCTGGATCAGTTTGTCACTTTGTGACATTCGAAATGTCAGAAAATGAGTAAAACTAATCTTTTTCACCCGATCTCGATCAGCTGAAGATCACATGATCGACCCCGATTTTCGATTGTGTGTTCGGATGGGGACATCCCTATTTAAAATTGTCCAAATTCTCAGAAGTTCAGCCCCTCCACATTAAATATTCTGATTTCTGTCGTCCTCCATGAAAGCAGATTATCTTTGTTTTTTCAAAATAAGGCATTTGCAAACATCTGCTTTTACTTTGGAGGACAGTGATCAATGTTTTTGCACACGTTATGGAACAAAACAGTAACTGAATTATAATCAATTCATGTCAAATTAAAATAAGGTGCACTTTTTGAATTAAGGGATGGAAATTATAAAATGTTTTCTATCTGATTAATCAAAAAAATTAATCGACAAATGAGTCGATTCTTAAAATAATTGTTAGTTGCAGCCCTAAAGAACAGTGTGCCACAATGCATGCTGGGATACTTGGTTGACATGTTACTGCGCTGATGTCATCAATGGGAGGAGCTTAGGCAATGATGTCATCATGACACGAAGACTGGAAGTCAAAATACTTATTTGGGCTCTCCTGTTCTGTAATTGGTCAGCTGCTGTGAGCGAAGATCACGTGACCCGCTCAGGTTGGCAACCATTTTGTCTTGTTTCTCTTCTCAGATGCTAACACTTGTGCTGCGACGCGTGTCGCGTGTCACGCCCGTGTCATATGTCAGGCGCTACTGTCGCAACACCTTACCTGTTCTCACTCTGTACACCAAGGTAATGTGCATGCTAATGCTAGCACACCGCCCTTTTTACCTGTTCTCACCTTGATCACCATGGTAACGCTAATGCTAACACACTCTTACCTGTTTTCTTATACACAAGGTAACACACACATGCTAATCATAACAGCTAACCCTTTTACTTGTTGTTACTCTTCACCAAGATAACACAAATGCTAATGCTAACAGACCCACTCCTTATTTCTGGTCCTCACACTGTACACCAAACTAATGCTAATGCTAACACCCTCTTTACCTGTCTGTCTTGTTCTCATTCACAGTGGGGCTCATTCACTAACCGTGCATTAGCACAAATTTGTGTTTAAATTGTGCGTTCGCACATTTGACGTAAAAATCTGTGATTCATTAATGTGTTCGTACTTGAATTGGTGCCGACTGCGAAAAAAATTAGAAACTCCTCAGACCATGCGTACACACAAATAATGATCAGCTTTTTAAAAATGGTTAAACACATCTTTGACATCTTTTACTCCAGTTGCACAACGTATTGAAACTACGGTCATTTCTAAAATCTGTAATGATAATAAGTGAAACCCGGTAAATGTCCTAAATGAGCGTGAAATGGACACGTCTCGTCACTTTAACCCTTCAAGTATGTGCTGTACGTGTACGTACAGTGGACCCGCGTACTTGCGCTTCGGCAACCGCGGATACACATATCTGCAGATTTGTTTCCTTTTTTCCCCCCAATTTTTTTCATTTTCAATTTTTAAAAAAAAAGAAAAAAAAATTGGGGTGGCAAGTTCAAGGATTCTGTGCAAGCGTAAAGCATTTTCTTTTCACCACTGACTGTTTTCTGCTCCTTCGTCCGCCGTTGCCTTTTTTTGTTTTTGGGTGTGTCTGTTTTGTTGAACAATTGTTGCCTTTTAATGACTTATGGGTCTGATGAGCGCGACCTACACCTCCGTATTGCGCTGACGTCAGACACGTATCTGATTTATATCCACAAATGAAAGAGGCCTGCGTCGGATTTGGAAAAAATCTAAATTGTACTGTTCACGCTGACGTAAAAAAAATCAGATACGTCAAATCGGAATTGATCCGCAATGTGGACATAGCCATCGATGCGCCCGACGGATGTCCTTTTATAGGGAAACGCGGCTCACGCTTTATGCAGTTTGCAGCTCGGCGGGCACAAGCTCGTCATTTAAAATGAGTTCTGATGCACTAATTAAACTGGCCGGTGCGCACGTCATGAATCCGGCGTTGGTTTTGCGCAAAGTAAGAATGTTTCTACGAATGTATTATGCCCAATGTAACTCGCACTTGCTATTGCCAACAGTCAAACGGGGAACTTATGTTGTCACGCTTTACCAAGATAACATTTATGCTAATGCTAACAATTCCTCCTCTTACCCGTTGTCACTGTTCATCACGGTAACTCACACATGCTATTGCTAACAGCACCCCGTTTCCCTTCGGTTATTCTTTACATCAAGGTAACGTACATGTTAATGCTAACACTAGCAACGTGTCAAGTGGCTGCCATCTTTGTGGAATTGAAAAATAATAAAATCATTCGGACAAGGGGATCCCCGAATAGCAGACTAAATGAAAGAGTCGAGGAGATATATTGAAAAATAATCAAATTATACGGTTTTACTCAAATTTGAAGGCGTTTTTGGATCATATTTTCTAAAGGCGAAAAACCTAATTTCTCCGGAAACCATCATGCGATTTTTCCAAATTCTTTGTGCATTGTACTTTGGTCGAGGTGGCCGTTCCAAGCTGACTCGGCTTTCTGACGGACGTTTTTTTTGGGCAAATCTTGTCATGTTGCTGCTAACACCTCCTCTTTGACTGTGGTCTCGCTAGTCACTAAGGTAACACACATGCTAATGCTCACAGCTCCCCCTTTTTCTGGTTATCACTCTGTTCACCAAGGTAATGCGCAAGAAACTTGCTAATACTAACGTTTCATTATGCACTGGCAACACGCTAATGCTAACAGTGTATTACTATCCAGAGACATGCTAATGCGAACAATTTATTTCGGCATTGCAGCATGTTGTTGCTAGTCTGACAAGTTTAAAAAACAAACAACATTTGGGCTTCATTTTGAATTTTAGCATGGTGCTTGCTAACATTGCTAATGTCGTTTATTCACTAGTAAAGAACGCTAAGCGCTACGTTTTGGTTTTAGGATCCGTGCCCTCTGTGCGACAAAGCAAAAGAAGCGCTGGAGCCCCTCAAACACAAAGTGAGCGGTCGCAAATTCTTCTGAAGGAATGCATGAGTGAGTGGTCGCTGACATCTGTCGCCTGCTACGTGTCAGTTTGTCCTGCAGCAGGTGGACATCGGTCGCCCGGAGAACCGAGCGTGGCGGGACAAGTACAAGTGGGACATTCCCGTCTTCCACCTGAACGGTCGCTTCGTCATGAAACACCGATTGGATGAGGACTTGCTCCGCAAACTGCTGGATGACCAGCACGGTGACCGATCGTCTGACAAATGAATGAATAAACACACGAAAAAGAAAGCGTCTTTTCCTCGCCTCTTTCACGCCGTCAGCCCGTGAGCCAAAATCGCTAGCGCGATTGACAGCCCGTCCGGCCAGCTCATCAATATTTCAGCCGGTGTGTTGCCGTGGCAACGGCGTTTCACCGCAAAGCAGCGGGCGGACGTCCGACGGGCGGTGCGGAACGTCTCCAGCTGCAGCTGCGCTGTCAGTAAGACATTTTGCCGGTCGCCATCAGTCACTCATTCGGTCATTATTCACTGCCATTAGCAGGTTGCTAAATGCTAATTTCAGGCGTGAGCGCCAGGTTGTTCGTATCGGCCGTGAAGGGTGGCACCCGACCTCACTCTGCTTCATTTTCCACACAAAGTCTGTTTTGATTATCACTACCCGCTTCCCGAACCAAGTCTGCGCGCGCTGTATTACGATGGAGTAGTCCAGGCGTCGGCAACCTTTGGTACGTGTGCCACAGGTGGGACTCTGGCATAAACACTGGCACGGTGGGTGTTCAGCTGCCGATGACTTTCCCATTCATTGTGTAGTAGGAAGACTTTAGGACCTGGGGTGATGGACCTGAGGGGGCGTGCCGTGTCCCGCGCGGCGTAGCAATGCAGGGAAAGTTTGTGCTGTTCGGCGTCGCGGTGAGAAAGCACCTCGGGAGAGGGGCCGGCGGAGTGATTCCTCAGTGCTAGGTAGGCTTGTCCCGCAGCAGGTGGACATCGGTCACCCGGACAACCTAGAAAAACACTACTGTATATTTTAGGCACCGCGGTCGCGGCCACTCCGCCGGCGGCCCGCCATCTGAGACGGCGGAACCGCGCTCTCCCCTCTCTTCGATTTGGTTTTGGGGCTGAAAAACTTCAATCGGCACTCCCCCTCCGCACTGACGATCGGTTCGCCGCTAAACTTGGTAATGGAACACTTGTTTAGAAGAAAATTTCAAACTGGCACTCCGTCCCACAAAGGTTGCCGAACTCTGGACTAATCCATTGCGTGAGAAGGGAGGGTGAAGGACTCAAACACATCAAAGAGTGAGCGTTTTGATGATGATGATATTTTTTATGTGACTGTGAATTTTAGTATTACAAATCAAAAGTAATTGCTATAAAGTGAAGAAAACTATGAATCCGTTTTTATGAGATGTGTTTTCCAAATGGTAAGTCCGCCCCTGTTAATATCTGGAGTTCACATTATGTTGCACATATCTGTTTTTTGGGTTTTTGAATTTTCCTTTTTCCAGAGAGTTCTGGAGAGTCAACATGGACGCCAAGCCAAGAGCTCAGAGACTCTCTGGTGGACATGTACACAGGTACACAACTACAACACAACAACACCTCTACACAACTACTACACACAAAGACATGGACACGACTACTACACGGCAATTGATGTACACAAGTACACGACGACAACACAGCTACTAATGTACACGGGTACAAAACTTAAACTTGTGTACACAACACAACAAAAAGGTATACAACATGTAAACAGGTACACAACTACAACAGCAATTGATGTACACAACTGCAACACATGTACAAACGTACAAAACTGCAACGACCTCTTTAATCGGAGGCAATGGCGTCTGCAGGAATACTTTTCAGGTTCTCGTGGACTGAGGTGTCATTCACGTTATCTACGTTACGTTAGTGTGTCGAAAATCACACGTTTATAGGATTCAGACAGAAAACTATACGGACGTGATTTGCTATTATTGTTCTTGTTTTCTGTGAAGTTTATGAAGTAAATCTGACGATGTGCTTTGACCCAGGAAATGAGACGGCTCGAGCGCACGCCGCCTTTGTTGTTTAAAGCTAGCTATCTTAGTTAGCTTGGCGGCAACAGTCATATTTCAAACTCAAAATCACTGGATGATCGCAATTTCAGCCAGTGCTGCTGATCATATGCTAAATTACTTTGGGTTTTGACTATTTTTAGTGTTGTTGGCACAGTATTTTGGGGAAAATATCAATGACGTTCTCAAACAGCTGCCGACGTCTCCGTTAGCTTGTGACATAGCACTTTGCTAATCTTTCTGGGGTCCACATTTAAAACAGTACAAATAATAGATTAGTATAGTACATCAATGTAGTGGTTACACATGATTCATTAATACAGTAGTTACTCAATGTACATGCTACAGAGTGAGCAAGTAAACAACATTAACACAAAAGACAAGTTAATCATTTGCAAAGATATGAAATCAAATACTGTTAAAACAAAAAATGCGTTTGAATCCTCAAGCGGCACCTCTTGGATGAAAAGAGTATCAAGTGGCTCTAATCAAACCAAACAGCAGGAATGGCAAACTCGCAGTCCGGGGGCCACATCCGGTCCGCCGCATCATTTGACGTGGCCAGCGAAAGCAAATCATATGCGTCAATTCTGTAATTCTTTGCTAAAATCGGTACCAAAATTTCACATCGTAATATGTCAAATAATAGCATTGAGATGTTGCAAGCATTTAACAAAAACAATCTATGTATTTATTTACTCTTTGTTTTTTCAATGTTTATAAGCTGTTGTTTTTCTTTGTTTTTAAATGCTTTTAATCATGTAAAGCACATTGAGTTACCGTGTGTATGAAATGCGCTATATAAATAAATTTGCCTTGCTTTGCTTTTGCTGCTATTACCGGACCCCTTTTTACAGTAACTTGAAAACTATTATCCTTGACTTCTGATTTTATCTGTCATTTTGTTGTGTGTATATATTACTATGATCGAGTGACGAAACATTTACATATATAGTTTCGTGGTCATAACGACCCTCGGAGGGAAACCGTAGCAACAACGTGGACCGCGACCAAAATGATTTTGACGCCCCTGCTTGAATGGTGCAGTAGTGAGTGAGTTCGTCCACTAAGTGGCGCTGTGCGTCGTAACATCAGCAGCAAACACTGCAGGAAACCAGAGAAACTCCTCAAAATAAGACAAAGCTGAAGCTTATTTTTACATTCGGAATTGATTTGGATCAAACCTCTCACTTGTTGAATTGTTGACTTCTTGCGCGCTGTTAGTCAGAAACATCTTTTTCCTGCCAATCGTGACGATTAGTTTCCGTGGCAACAACGTTGTTTTCACTGACCTTGATTTAGTAGGAAGTACATCCACACATAACTTTATGACGCTTGTCAATAACCACACGTATTGATCAAAGCACGCTACAATCTAATGAAAAGGCTGAGAGTGAATTGGGGGCTCGGGAAGCTTTTAATCTGCATGCTGGGTGGTCCACCGCGCGTGCACACACACACACACACACACACACACACGCTTGCATTGTATTTGTTGTGTTGGAGAGAAGGATGCCCGTTTCGTATTTGAAGGGACTGAATTTTGGGCATGTGTTGAAGTGTGTCTGTGCTCTTGTGTATATTTATATACTCTAAATGTTTTTATACCTACACAACCTGTTACTACTCAAATCTCTTTGTCATGTTGTATTTAAACATTCTGAGTACGCATGTAAGCGTGTCTGCAAATTTAACTTGTAAATAATTATTAGAAACTGTAACACTTTAAATATATTAAAAGCACTTTCTCACTTCCACTTTATAAGTTAGGCACTTGCTGTTTTAATGTGGAAAGTGTGAATTTATGAATGATTTTCTTCTTCTGTCTTTGTTGATATGTCCTGTCTGTGTTTGTAGTCACCTGCCAAAGGGCTGCAAATGTAAATGAGCTGTATGCTCATTTACACGAGTCCTGCACTGGTGTTCACGAATGTGCATTGTCCCTTTTTAGATCATTCAAATTTCATTTGAATGTCACGTTCAATGTGCGGTTGTGTCCTAGCACGTTATGTTGTGTATAAGCATGTACACTGGTCGTGTGTTCTAATGCATGCCGGTTTTCTAGTACGCCGCGTCCTATGTGAGCGTTCTGCTCGACATCACATCTAATAACTGTGCAGTTCTTCTTAAAGTGTGGGCTCCCTCGAGTGGTGTGCGGCAGAAACACTGCGCAAGTACAGTTCAGTTGTGCAATACATTTGCATTTCGTCTTTAAGAACAGTCTTTTTAAGCATTTATATAGCTGCACATTTTATTTAACTTTTTATGTGCAAAAGAGTTTAACTGAATCGTTATCTAAGTAGCCTCCCCCCCCCCACCCCTATATTAAACGCAGCATTAATGTTTAAACTGCATAATGTTACAGTGGCTTACAATAATGTTTCTTACAAGCGTCGTGTGTTCTACGTAAGTGTGTTGTGTGCGCTGTCAATCGGGCATTAAGTTGCATCGTGTAGCCGATCGGGAATCGATAATCTGCGATGCTTTATTTGCGTTGAGTGAGACGACGGTCAGACAGAAGCAAACGCCGAAAGACGTCTGCGGCACGTGCTCGTGCGTGTTTGTGTGCGTTGTTCTTGGTCCTGTCGGTATGGAAATTCCGGGCAGCGGCGGCACGGCAGGAAAGATCAGAGCTGGATTGTGTTGGATTTGAGCTGAAGCTTATTTAATCAGCTCCACACCGTCATTAATATTCATGCAGTCAGCTGGAAAACACAGCAAACTTCCTGCTCCGCCACCGCCGCCGCACAAAATATATTAATCAAGCTTAAAAAATTAATGGACTTTAGTTTCTATTACGCCAGGAGGGGGGGAGGGGGCGGCAACCCCGCCGCCTCCTCATTGGCTCACGGAGATTGGACCCCCGATTGGCCTTTGCGTTTCCCCTTTTTTCCGCACATTTTCCCATCTTTGACGAGACTTCAAAGCGGGTGCGAAGCGTGAACGCTCATTTAGAAGGATTTAAACATCCTTGGTGAGCCCGAGGAAACTGTTCACATTAATCACAAACCCGCACACACCGCACGGACACTTTCAAAGTGACTTAAAAGTCCACAACCCAGACCCCTCCACTACCACCGTCAATCTCACTACCACAACCGCAGATAAGACCAGCACCAGAGACAAAGCCAGAACCAGGTACAAGACCAGAGTGAAAACTTTGACCAGGAACTAGAGCAGTTTCAGACAGAAGATAGGCCCGGACTCAAGACCACGATCAGAGTGAGACCTTCAACTACGAGCTCAGACAGAGGACTTGTGTAAGAGACGACGAGACTATAACCACACTGACGACATGCCCCGAAGACCAGACCAGAATGAAACTTGGACCAGGGACAAGACCAAGTTCACATATGTCTTGAATCAGAGAAAAGACTACGACCAGACTGAGCACTTGGACCAAAGACGAGACTGAGACCAGAGTGAAAATTTGGCCCTGGGTATTGTAAGGAATTTCTAAACGAGGCCCGCAAATTCCCCAGACTGCCTCGAGAAAGGAAAAAAGGAAGAAGGAATTTCTTCTTCCTGGTTTGGTTGGTGATCTTGTCCCCAAATAAAACCCTGATGAAATAAACTTGTCTTTTAATAATTATACAACAAGTAGCTATGGTCGAGTAGAAGACGCTGGACTCTCTTCCTTCTCTCGTGGGAGCCGGAAGTCGAGTTAGCATACGTTTCAGATAATAGTTCCTTCTTCCTTCGCTGGGCAGCCCCTCCTTCTCAAACCGGTTCTTGCCTGTTCTTAGCCTGAATGTTATCAGCATGTCTGTAGTGCAAGACTAGTATCTGGGACAAAATCAGTGTCTGACTAAGGACTTGGACCAGAGATAAAACCAGGACCGGATTGACAGCTTGTAGTAAAGACTGAGGGCAAATTTGGACCAGTGTACAGAGCAAGACCAGACTGAGACCTTATGACTAGAGACGGGACTAGAATCAGCGACAAGACCAAACTGAGGCCTACAACCGGAGACAAAAGCAGGTCCAGATTGACAAGTTGTAATAAACAAAGAGCAGAGTGAGAATTTGATCCAGGGAAACAAAAACAGGATCAGACTGAGGACTTTGACCAGAGACAAGACTAGGATCAGAGACTGGACCGGAGTGGTCAATGAACTGACGCACAATTGCTACCCCGATCTGACTGGTTGTTCCTGTTCTGACCTGACATGAAACTTCTAAATAAATTGTCACAGTGTAATAGTAATGACATGAATCCATAGTAGTATAGTATATTCAAATCATAATAATTGTCCACGTTGTCAGATAACCCTCAAGTGAACGCGGAACTGCGACGGCGACTTCCTTCACCTGGCCAGCGTCCACTGAGCCCTGTCCACAATTCCGGTGCGGAAACATCTGACGGGCTAGTGGGTAAGGAAACTTTTTCCAGAACCTTCTCAGAATTTTGCTCCATCTCGCCCCTGTTTGTGTCCCAGTCCTTCAGGTTCCCAGTTCTAGCACCGTTCCCCTTCTAGCCCAAGGAAGGACATCTTGCCCGGCGTCGTCCAGAACGTCGGCAGGCGTCGCGGACATGGAGACGGACAGTGGACATTCTCTACCTGGTCCTGAGACCTGGGAGGGTCCTGGCGATCCGACACCAGGAGGACTCGATGTCAGCAGGTGAGCAAACCCAAAGGTCAACCGCTAACAGGGTGCTAACAGGACACCAGGAGGTTGGTCAAGCGCAAACAGGACCAAGGTCGCAAAGGGGAATAATGTACATTCCCAGTAAATTTCCATGAGCGACTCGGAGAGGCTGACATGTATTGTCGGAGACAAACAGGAACAGGTTGTTTATTTGGTACTCATGTCCTTTTTGGAACATGAAACAAAGCACACTGACCAAGTAGCAAATGTAAAAGTCTTAAATATGAATATATGCTGCTTTGATTTTTATTTGTTATTTTTGTATGTGTATGAGGGTGCAACATTTGCATGGGTATTTATGTGTAAAAATACAATACATTTTGTCTTACAAAAAATCCATGGGAAATTCAGAATTTAGAAAATATTCCAAATTGCTAACTTTCCATGGGAATTATGGAAATTAATTGCGAGTTAAGGGTAATTTAATGGAATGGTATTATATCCAAGGGTAATCAAGAAGATGCTAACAGGCCACAAATCCACAGCTTAAGCATTAACACAGATGCTAACGAGGCGCTATCAGGACACAAGCATGCAGGTCAAGTGCTAACAAGACGCTAATCTGTCTGGAGGAGAAAGATGGATCATGGGAAAGGTCCCTCCCAATCCAAACAATAACACAGTCGCAATCACAAGAGCGACACGTTCATATTGAACAATCCTGCCGCGCTTATTAGACGTTTGATTAAACTTTCTTCCTTCTGGCGTTGTCGTGACCTATTAAATAAGAGAGTTGATGAGCCGCACACCGAAAATAGGAGAAGTAAAAGTTAGATTAGACACACTTGATATTAGAAACACTCAATTAGCATGGCGGCCATGTTATTTACCCGCTTCATTATGGCAAGAAGCAGCAGCCTGACCTTTAAGGTGATATGAGAACATTGATGCTGGCGCTTTTATTAAAGACGACTCACTACTGCCAACGTGCCACCTCGCGTCTACCAAGGATGACGGTGTGCGGGTCAAGCGCTAACATGATGCTAGCAAGATGCCAGCACGTAGGTCGAGTGCTAACGGGAGCACATGACAAAAACAAACCTGCAAGAACCATCGAGAATCTAGATGGGCCAAGATGTAACGTAAACCTGTAAGAACCCAGATGAACCAACAGCGACCTACAAGGACCTACAACAACCATCAAGAACAGAACACAAACGTACAAGAACCAAAAAGAGCTGTCATGAGTGTACAAGAACAATCAACTACCAAAAACAGCCTTCAAGAACGGAAAAACCAACCAACACAAGCGTACAAGAACCACCAAGGACAAACACAAACCAACAAGAGGCACTGAAGTCAAAGAAGAACCACCAAGGTCCAACAAGAACCACCTAAAAACCTACACAAACCTACAAGAACTGACAGCAAGCACACGGGTCGCTAACAGGACCCGAGCGCACAGGTCAAGCACTTACAGGACGCTAATATGGCGCTAACAGGTCGAGCGCTAGCACGACGCTAACAGGCTACAAGCAACCGCTTACTGGGCGCTAACAGGATGAAAAGACAAAGGTCAAGCGCTACCAGGCCGCTAACAGGGACAAGCGTATCATGGGAAATGATGTATTCTCGTCCGTGTGGTCAGCTGACTCATCCAGTCGTGTCTTCCAGCGGCCGTCGGGACGTCGCCGTTGGTCGTACGGCAACCTGCGGTCAAGCCCCGCCCCTGTACGTAGAAGACGACAAGGTGTCTCTGTTACTCCGAGAGTTGGATGCACTGAGAGACGCCAACGAGAAGGTTTGAAAGGTCCACACTCATCTGACACGCCGCCGTCGCCACGTCCGCCAACGCCTGACTCCACGTAAACGAACACCCGACGACTCTGCTTGCATTAGCACCCGACTGCGTGTATCCTATGTAACACCTGACTGTACATACATGAATACCCATCTATGAACATCCGATGACTCGAGAGTCCGCAAACGCGAAGGGGAACATCTGAATCTGCGTCCGCGAACACCGAACGATGCCGTGGACATAACCGCCTGACCCCGTGGCTGTGAACACACCGCTCGTCGCACACCTGACTGTGTCCACGAACACAATACTTGACGTCCATGAACACTTACAGTACGTCTCTGAACACATGACCCCACATACTGTACACAAAAACCTGTACTCCACATAAACTCCTGAGTCCACATCCATGAAAATTCGGCGTCTATGAACACCTGACTGTGCGAAGTCCACGGACACCCGACTTCACAGGCACACAATTCTGCATCCTGCCGCCACATCCATGAACACCTGACTCCACATAGATGAACATGTGCATCCACGAACCCCCCAACTCCGCTTCCAAATGACTCTCCGTGCATGAAAAGCCGACTGCGCATCCCTGAACACCTGACTTTCATTTCAGCTGCTCGACCGGCTGTGCCTGAAGGAGGAGGAGCTACAGAGGAAGGAGGTGGAGCTGATGGTCAACACAAACGAGGCCAAAGCCTGGGAGAGATCTTCAGGTGATCGCCCCCACCCCAACGAATGCTCTGGTCCTCACATCGTCCTCACTGAAATTGTTGTTTCGTGTCTCTGCAGAGTTCTTGGACGAGTTGTTGAGCGCTCGCAAGGACAGAGACGAGGCTATGATGTCACGAGTCCTGTTGGCCAATCAGGAGCGAGATGAGGCCTTACGACACGTCGCTCGACTGCAGCGGGCCGCCGAGTAAATGCGCACACGCACACTGTGTCGGTCCTGCGATTGACAGGTGGTGTTTAGTCGAGCGTGACACGCACGCTGCAGCAACTCCTCATTTTACAAAGAACAGTTCTTATTTCTAGTCAAAACTCATCTGATTACAATTCAAAGAAGAACTTCTCACTTATTTCAGGCTAATTTTCACTTGAAATAAGTAATCAAAAGTGTCACTGGAGTAAGTCTTTTTTTTTATCTGATTACAAAGAATTTTCTCTACTTATTTCAAGTGAAGTTTTGCTTGAAACAAGTGAAAAATGTCTAAAAACAAAATCTTAATTTAAGAGTGATGAGTTTTATTTGAAGTGTAATCAGATCCTTTTGATTAGAAATGAGATTTTTGGTAAGATTTTGAGTTTATGCAGTGCACACGTTCAAAATAAAAGCCCCGTTTTGGATGCCCGCACACACACACACACACACACACACACACATAATAATACATATGTTCTTGGGATAAAGCGAAAGTGTCAGTTCTGTGATTTGGTGCAGTGCAACGAATCACAGAAATGTTCCTAGCATATTCCCTTCAAAATAAAATCGTTGTCAAAATAAAAGTCAGATATCTGGTCCGCCCAAACACGCGCACAGTACATGTAGCAACTGTATTTCGGTTCTAGAGATAATGTGTATCAGTCCTGTGATTGACAGCTCATTAAAATCCAGTGTTGCTAATCACATTGTTTCCGCTGGATGCTCGTCAAAATAAAAAATGGGTTTCAGAATAAAAGATCACAAATCCAAGTTGCTATATGAGAATCAGTGATTAAGACAATGAATCAACATAGTAACAAATAAAAGCGTCAGATAAATAAATGCTGCTTAGCATTGTTAGCTTGGAGACTTTAGCTTGCTTGTGTGTCTCAGTCCTGTGATTGATAGGGGTGCCCTTCAAAGTAAAATGCTTTTCAAAGTAATAGTCCCATATCAGATATTAAAAAAACCAAAAACTTGGCGGGTTAAAAAAAAAAAAAAAGTATATTTGCCACGTTAATATTCAGAATTGTCTTATTTGTTTATTTTGTGACAAGTGTGTGCCGCGGCCAATTCTTGTTCAAAAGCTGTGAAATGAGCTCTCGTCAGCCGACGAGCTGCCAAATAGACACGCAAACCTAATTAAAGATTGAACCCCCCATCACACACACACGCGTAACCCCGCCGCACACACAATCCTGAACACACACGCGAAATTCCCCCCAGCCCAGGATGAGGGGTGATTGATATGGCGGCCGCAATCCTTTTTATGAGGGAGCGAATATGGACGATCATGTTCCATCTGTCAGGGCTATGTGTGTGTGTCTGTGTGTATACAGTATCTTTTAATGTGTGTGCGTGTGTCTGTGTACTTTGCTGATAATTGTGCGATGTCTATAAAAAGTGTTTCTGTCAAATTGTTACTCCACAATTTGACGCACAGAAACTTTTCCAAAATGAGGATTTAATTGTTGCTCGCACGCTTGATCCGAGTAATGGTGGCGGCTGAGTGCATGCGCGTGTGCGTGCGGCGTGAGGCGAGCTGCCGAGCTGTAAGCGCGGTGTTAGAAGAGCTTTATTGGAGGCGGCTGGTCTTTCATTACCTGCTGTTCCCCGCAGAGCGGCGCCGCGTTGGCCATCTTATTACAGTTTATTACAGCAAAATAGCGCCAGCCTCAATGAAGAACTTCCCTGGAGGAGGACATTGGATCGTAATCTTAGCACCTTCGCATCCACCGGCGGAACCACCGAGAACCTATGTGAACCACTGACAATATTCAAGAGCCTCCAAGAACCTTAAAAAAAAATTTAAAAAAAATGATCGAGGTCCAAGATGAATCTAAAAGAACCAACATAAAACAAAGAAACGAAGCTGCAAGGACCACCACACATGTGCAAGAACCCAATGAAACCAACACACAAGAAACCACCAAGGTCCTACAGAACCAAAAAAGGCCAGCAAGAACCTACAAGAAAAAAAAGACATAAACATAGACAACCCTACAAAAACGATATAGAATGAAATAACAACCAACAGTACCATACAGTGTAAGAACCAAATGAACTTACAAGATCCAACAACCACCACCAAAATCCACAACACAAACCTTACAAAAACCACCACGATCAAACAAGAGTCAACCTACAGAAAACAACAAGAACTTAGAAGATGGCAAACTTGTTCCTCTTTTTTTACTAAATGAATGCCTTACGTTTTTATATTTGTGTTTGAAATTGCTTTACTCGAAATGTTTGTAGACGAGAAAATGCAGTTTCCTGCTATATGCGCAATATGAGTCGAAGAAAAATACTGTTGATTGTCTACAAGAGGAAACCAATTGGTCGTTCATTATTAAGTGAAGTGTGTCATTTTCTCCTGTGTATTCATAATTGCTCTTTAACCAAGCAAATATATATTTCATCCTTATACTTGATTCTGCCAGTTAGAATACTGGATTGCTAATTGCAGCGCTACTGGGCGCAAATTCTCCTTTGTGACACTTCGGAAATCAAGTTGAGAAAAAGTAAGGCAGCATTTTCATAGAATAACTGGCTGAAGGGGCAGTGAACTAAGTCCCGCCCCCATTGAGGATTGGCTTGGAAGGGCCAAACATTTTGATCAGCCCCCTAGTTTTCTTCGAAAGGTTCAATCTACTTGTTTATCAATTTTGTTTTGATAAATAAATATGGATTTTAAAATACATTGAATATATATAAATGTTGTATATAATATATACATATTCATTCAATCGAAATGTTGTATATATTAACAGAACGAAACTCAAAAGTGTAGGTCTTGCGACTTGCCTCGGGACTTGAGACTGACTTGTGCCTTGCAGAGCAATGACGGAAAAGTCTGTTGCAATGAGGACACCGGGTGGCCAGGCACGCAGGCCACGTTTGCTCTTTTCCTCTGCTGGCGTTGATGCTGTTCCTCAGTGGCCCGCCAGGCGGAGCGATCTTGTACTGTGGACCTTCAGGTCTCGTGACTGTTACTGCAGCACTTCAAGGAGGCCTTCAACAACCAACGCAACCCTACGAGAACCAATCCACAGCAGCCAGCGAGAACTAAAACATACGTACATAAAACATAAAAGAACCACAAAGATCCAAGAACATGCAGCAAAAAGACACCGTGAACCTGCAAAAACCAACACAATCCTACAAGAACCAATCCACAGGCACCAGCAAAACTGACAAGAACCAACCTACAGGATTCAGCAAGAACCCACACAGGCACGTACAGAAATGTACAACAACAACCAAGATTCAAGAAGATGCATCAAGAACCAGTAAGAACAGAAGAACCTCCAGCATGTTGTAATTCTGCCTCCAGGTCTCGTCCAATTGTTAAGTTGTTCTTTGCAGCTGTTTGTCTAACTAAGTCATTCATTTTCGTTGGTTTAGCCCTTTGTTGCAGTCCAGCAAAAACCCAAAAGAACTGAATAACCACACCTCTCATGACCACCATCTCATCATACGTCCGTCTCCTAACCATCTTCTGTGTGTGTCTAGGTGGGACTCGACTGACAAGTTGCCACTTGGAGACGGTGACTTGGTAAAAAAAAAACAAAAAAAAACAAAAACGTTTCATTCTGAGGGAAATTGCACGACTTGTGATCATGCGTTTTGTTGCTGTCCAGGAAGTGGAGGAACTTGTTCAGCGCGTTTGTGACTCTGCCTCCGCGCAAGAAGTGGCTCGGTTCGGCTCGGCCCTGGTCGAACGCGTACGCTTGGTGATGCGGCGCCGTCGCGACATCGCCGCGGAGGAGATGAAGGCCGTCATGGATGAGCGAGACGCCTCGCTCGCCGAGGTCTGGCCCGCTTTTGACATCTTTGTTTGCTTACGAGTCTCTTTGCGTATTTGTGTTTGTCGCTCAGCCTGCGCTGTGGCTCGTCGTTATGGCAAATATTTGCATAAAACAACTAAAGCGCTGCGGATAGATGTTGACTCTCTGCGTGTGTGCGTCTACTTTGTCCTCTGAACACATGAATGACTAATAACAGAAGATCTTTTGTTTTAAGCTTTTTATTGAAAATGTGGAAACAAGCAGGCTAATCAGTATTTGTCAGTAAAGTCGATTTGAATCCATTGAATCGATTCAGGGATGGATTTATTTCTAAGATCCCAAATAGCGGGCGCTAAATTGCGTGTTCACGCTAGCAGGTTGCGCGTGCTCTTGTCGGCGTGTAAAAGTGGAGGCGACCGCCATATTTAAAATGTTTGGCCCTTAAATAGCCCTGATGGGTTTCACCGTGGAACATTTGGGAAAGCACCACAAGTGCAAAATAAAGATGGAAAAACAAACGTATTACTGAGTTTCAGAAAAGAAATCTATCACTCCGATAATTTTAGTGAAACCAGCTACTGTGCAATAGCCATATTTTCAAAGCATCACTTCTGCAACTTTCCTAGGAAGTCACAATGTCCCATTATTGGTGAGCTATGTTTAGAACAGGCCCGCGGGCTACTCGTGACCACATTGGGGGGGGGCTACCTGGTGCCCATGGGCTTCGTGTTGGTGCCCCCTGCCTTAACATCATTCAGAAGATCCAAAATAATATTGCTGAATAGACAATATGTCAGGACCATTTTTGTTTCTGGCATTTCAAAAATGTTTAGATGAGTAGAGGAGCCCGCAAAGAACCAATGAGTAGCCCACAGGCCTGTGCTAAAAATAGCTCACTGGTGATGGGAAATTGCGATGTTCTAGGAATGTTGTACAAGTGCTCATTTGAAAATGTTAACACTGGCACACATAGAAATAAAGTTTTGCATATTGATTATTTTTTTTTTGCTGTCTAATTCTAATTTTGGGGGGAAAAAACACCATGATCAGTGTCTTCACATAAAGAAATGTCATTAATTATTAGTCCATCCATCCATTTTCTACCATCTATCTGAGGTCGGGTCGCGGGGGCAGTAGCTTTAGCAGGGACGCCCAGACTTCCCTCTCCCCAGCCACTTCATCCAGCTCTTCCGGGGGGATCCTGATGCGTTCCCGGCCCAGCCGAAAGACATAGTCTCTCCAGCGTGTCCTGAGTCGTCTCCTCCCGGTGGGACGTGCCCGAAACACCTCACCAGGGAGGCGTAATAACTTATACTTATACTAAAGATAATTTGAGGAAGTGTGTATCAAACGGTTAACCTTTTGCATTAATTAAGTGCTCCAGAAGTAGCTTTCAGTTTCAAAAAGGTTGCTGACCCCTGACCTATCATCTATAATCAGTCCTCCTCCCAGAACCCGCAAGATGGACTGCGCGGCAATTTGGCGCCTTTGGCGGACGCGATCCCAGTGTGCCCGCCGGTTATTAACTCATTCACTGCCAGCCTTCCCAGTTAACTTGGATATTTGACTTTTAAAGCCGTCAATGGCAGTGAATGTGTTAAGTTCAGCTTCCACATCTTTTTGCGCGAGCAATCAGGTTTGCACTCGTTTTTGCACGCACAAACTTTTTGGAAGTCATTTGTTGCAGTTGATTAAGTCGTTCTTTTGAAGCAGTTCAATGAAGTTGTCTAAAAACATTCGTTTCGGTCGATTAAGTTGTTTGGTCAAGTCAGTTGTTGAAATTGATTACCGTTATTTCTCGTGCGCAATTTATTTTGCCCCAAAAATGTCAAAAATCAAAGGTGCGCATTATACATAGGTATAGGGGAAACTGGGAGGGGGGGAAAACTTTCCCATTTTATAAATGTATGCCGCCATCTAGAGGTTATGAAAAAGAGGTACACGTTCATGTCAATATGCCACCGCCACCTCGAGGTTATGAGAAAGGTGTACACTTTCATTCTAATATGCCAGCGCCACCTAGACGTTATGAAAAAGGTGTACACTTTCATTCTAATGTGCCAGCGCCACCTAGAGGTTATGAAAAAGGTGTAGCCTACACTTCCCATTAAACTAAAACTAAATGTGTTTCGCCTGGCCCTTCTAGTTTTCTTTGAAGAATTGTACCCATCTTACAAATTCTCCCCGGGTTATCAAACATATGAGCACAACTGTGTGTTTTCTCATTTAATGAATAAAAGTAGGTCTGTGAATTTCAAAAGAAGAGCAAGTAAATAAAAACAAAGTATTACGTATTCTAATGATGTGCTTAACTTTAGAATAATTCTTTATAAAAAAAAACTAACAAAATACAGATAATACTTCGTTTTGATCATATGGGTAGAAGCACAATCATGCATTGTAAAAATGTATTGTACATAGGTTGAAGGGTTTTCCAGAATTTTGAGGTCAACTTTGGGGCTTGAAATTATGGTAAGTCATTCTCGACGGCGTCTATCCTAGTCGTGTTTAAGTCGTTTTTTAATTTCGTTTGTTGTTGTCGTGAAGTTGTTCGTGCAAGCCGTTTATAAACTTCTTGGAATGAGCTTTTGGTTTGTCCAAGGTATTTGTTAAAATCCTTCATCGAAGTCTGTTGTTTTAGTCGATCGTTTAAGTCATTTGCTGCAGCTGATTGGAGTCACCCCAACTCATTGAAAAACTGCAATCATTTCTTTTAGTCCATGTTTCTTTAAGTCATGGAAGTTGATGGTCGAGTTCAGTCGTTTCTCCAATTTGGATTAAATTGCTGGTTTGTCCGTTGTACCGGGTTGTGGATTTTGTGGTCGTCGCTCGCAATAAATGATCGGTCGCTGACTCTGCCCGACGGAACTTTTCTTCCAAAGCGTGCGACTTGTGAGCGGCGCACACAACTAATCTTTTGTTGTTGTTTTTTTTTTTCTAATATTTCTCGGCGTGACGTGAACCTCCATCTCCATCCGTGCCGCCGCCATTAACCCGCCGGCATCCGGCTCCAGCGCGGCGTTAAGTCCCGCCGGTGTCGGCCGCGCGGCGTCTTTTAACACCCCGCCCCTCGGCGTTAACACCACCCTCCACAGTAACACCTTAATGCCGCCCCGGCGCCTCAAATATGTTTCAAAGCGGGCGTAATCCCCGGCGGAGAAGAGCGAGAACACTCCATGCGAGAGGATTCCTCTCCTCCCCCCCGCTGCTCGCCGTCCCTCGCTCCCTCTCCTCATCTCTCAGGGATTATCTGACGCCGCTGCCGAGACTTGTGGGAAATATTAGAAAAGAGGGGGGCGGAGGGCCGCCGGGAAGGGGGCGGCACGCCTTTATTGAGCTAATGTCAGGTCATTACAAGCTTATTAAATGTGGGCAGCTGCTGCAGGGTTGCCAGTTCCATTCCCCGCCGGTCGGCGCCGATCCGCTGGCTGTTTTCCAAGTCCTTTGTTTGAGTGAAATTCAATTGTTTCGATCCTTCTTGGAAATGGTTGGTTCCAAATGACTCAATGGGAAGAGTCCAAGAAGTGGAAGTGGAAGAGCCCGCAGATGCCCGCAGATGCCCACAGATGCCCACAGAGGCCCGCAGGTGTGACATATTCGCTGGAAAATGCAAACGGGACAATTCCGCTCCTTCAAATTGGAGAACAATCGCTCACGTCTGTACCTTCTGTTGCACAATCGATTTAGGTGTGGCATCTCGTTCAACATATTGTCATTTATTAAGATGTAGCCGTATACTATAATAATGCCGATCTGTGGCGGTAGCTTGTCACTATACGTTGCTGGCATAGATGGCTGAACAGAAAGACATCATTTGTAATTCAGACAAAATCATTTTCAGGTCAATTAAGTGAAATTGGATCATTTCCCGCAACAGACTGGTTGGGAATAACTGGTTGAGACATTTTTTATCGGGGGCTCCTTGAAGTCAACTCTTTCGGCTTTTGTCAAAGTGGGTCGTTTAGTTTGAGCATTCATGTGTAGTTTTCATTTACCAACATTGATTGTTTAGGTTCAATTGATGTTCATGAAGTAGTTGAAGTCATTTGTGGGTCAAGTGTGGGAGTTAAAAATCCCCACCTCAGTGTGTCACTAACGTGTAACTAACACGTCATTACCGTTTGATTTGCAGTGTCGACGTCTGCGACAGGAAGTCACGCGGGAGAGTGAGCGGACGGCGAACGAGGTACACACTCACGACAGTCTTCTTCGTCGTCGTCGTCATCTTCGCACGCGACCGATGTCGTCTTTTGGCCGGGAGCGCTCGGCTCTTCGGCTGGCGAAATATATGACGCGTTGTTGGAAATGTAGCGCTTAACGAGGGGCGGGATTAGCGATTCATTTAACAGCTGACGTTCCATCGGCAGCGAGTGTCATTTGTTGATTGAGTCCGTTATTTTCTGAAAGCCAACAACTATTATTTAATCTCGGTTGGAGATTGTTTAAGTCTGTTTTGTCTGTCCGTTAAGTCCTTCTTTCAGTTGTTTGTCAAAGTCGACTGTTTGTTTCATTGTCAGTTGTTTAATTGGCCTCTTGCGGCCGTTTAAGCGGGTTATCGATCTTGTGCTTTGCGTGAGTTTGTCAGGACGGGCTCACGCCGAAGGTGGCGTCGGGTCGCCGCGGTTTCTTCCTCATCCGCCGCGCGACCTTCAGCCGTCACGTTAAAGGTCGGCTCGCCGGCGCGCCGATGGCCTCGTTTACATATTAGTCCCGTTAATGAGCGGCTCGTCGTTTGAAGACGCTCGTCTGACTCTGCTGGAGAAGACGCGCACTGACCCTCCGTTTCCTTCCTCTCGGGGGCGCGGGGGTCATTAGCGTGGTTGGAGGGAGGGGGGCGTCTCTGTCATCCCGACTGGAGGCCGGGCCACCTCCTCGGAGAACGAGACGCTCGCAAATGGGAAACTGGAGACGGGGAAAGAGGAAACCGGGAACGAGAGGCTGGGAGAGCGAACCCGAAGGTGGCAAACTAGATGCGAAGAAGCAGGAAATGCGAACCCGGCGGCCAGGAGACAGGAAACCAGATTTGCAAATAACAGACGGGAGGAGAGGAGCCAGTGCGCAAGTGGCTAGCAGACACCAGGAAACAAAAGGTGAGGAAACAGGAAATGAGATTTGGAATACGTGAAACTGGAGGCCAGAAAACAGCAAAGAAGAGGCTAGGAAATGGGAGACAAGGGATTAGGTGTCAGGAAACAAGAAGCTAGGAAAGCTAGCACACCAAGCCTCGAATTAATGAGCGAGCGTGCGTGCAAACCGGAGCGTTGCGGATGTAGAAGTCGAACGCCGCTCGATTGCGCGCACAAGTCATGAGTCTCGTAATCTAGCCTTCGTCCAATCCTTTTCCAAAGCGACCTTCCGTTGTTTGCTCGCCGTCGACGTTCGACGCCTTCGCCGAGGTCCGCGGAACCTTCCGGACGAGCCGAGTAAGCCGATCGAAAGCGACGGCACGCGCGCGAATGAAGCCCGATTGGCCGATTGTCTGGCTTTTGTCCGCTCAGGAAGAGCCGATCCGACTTCGGCGGGAGCGAGACGCGGCCTCGCCTGACGGGAAGCGGCCGGAGGCGGAGCTACAGATGCTGCGAGCCAATCGCAGGTCAGACGCTCATCACGTCACGCGTTGTAATGCGATCGTAACGCACGGACCCGTAGGGGGCGCAGTGAGACGCATCGACTTGCCTTCTTTTAGCACCCAGCAGATCGTGAAGGCTCCGCACCGTGTTGATGGGCAGCCCCGGACTCCGCCCCTTCTGGCTCAGCTGCAGCAGCTGAGCGAGGACAAGCTTCGTATGGAGGCGGAGCTTCTGCGCTGCCGGGAGGCGGAGCGAGACGCCCGCGAGAGAGGGCGCAGGTATCTTCGTCCTGGACTCAACAACCCTTTAAAAAGTTTAGCTTCCACAACGTCGTCGCTCTTCCTTAACTCTTCCCATCAAGCGCGACATTCTGCGAACGCGGCGTCAAACACCGATGGCGCCCGTCCGCACGGCCGATCGCGGGGGTGCGCTTACTTTCGCGCCCGCGGCTTTATCGATGCGAAGGTCGCCGTTAATATTCAGAGCGACGTCGCCGAGCTTCGGTGCGCACGCGACCTCGCCCGCCGCCGGCGTAACGAGACTTGCCGTCTCATCGGGCCCAAGATGAAGGGATGAGACGGAGATGAAAACAGATTAAGTCGTCCGGGCTCAAACCCGAGGCTTTCTGCTCTAATTTGGCTGCCAGCGGGGGGGCGGGGCCACTGCCAAAGGAGGCGACTCGCTGAATCGAGACGAGTGTTTGCTCGGGAGGGGGCAGGGGGATGAGTGCTGGAATCTTCTCCTTATTACAACTTTCGCCAACTTCATCACCTCATGCACTCAACTATTAGCATACATGTACTTCTATTCAAAAACGAAAAAAAAAACCAATTTCTTCCGGTTTGAAACTTTTCCCACTTTACGCTTTAAGATCATCCGACAAATGTTAATATCAGACCAATATTATAACCCAAGTGAACTTAAAAAGCTAAATGTAATCATTTAAAAAGAGCATTTTAAATCCACTTGGGTTATAATATTGGTCTGATATTTACATTTGTCGGATGATCTTTGACATGAAAGTGGTGAAACTATGCAAAAATCGAAGAATTTGAGAAGCGCGCCCAATACTTTTTCACAGCATTAGCTCACTTTTGTTTGTTTTCCTTTCATAAATAAAATCAGCTTTTTCTGTTTACTTGGGTTATCTTCACCTGGTAGTTACCTTGTTGGATGATCTTTAACAGCCGTTAGTTGGGAAACTATGCAGAAGTATACGAATTTGACGGTGTATGTGCGCGTCTAAATCGATGCAGTGGCGTGGAGGAAATCAAACGGAGCTGATTAGAATTTGAGTTTGCCAATGTTGTGTTTCAGGTTGGAGCGTCTGGTGGACGTTTTGAGGAAAAAAGTGGGCGCGGGGAGTCTGCGCGCCGTCGTCTGATGGGTTGGAGACGCTCGATCCGACGATGTCATCTTTTGTCACCGTGATCATCATCATCATCATGTGACTAATGTTGTTCATCAACATTTTGATTCCGTCGTAATAAAACTCTGGGTTGTGAAGAAAAAGAAAATGGACCCCCACCCCGCCATTTTTTGTGGTCTCCATGGCGATGCTGGCCAGCTCGCGCTCAACTTGGGTGTCCCCACGCTCCTAATCCCGCCGCACCCCTAATCTGCTTGTTGACAACAAAGACCACCTTTGTTCACGCGCACTTTGGACGGCCGCCACCCGCGCGTGAACGTACTTGCGTGCGTTTCAAGCCAGAGTTAGGGTTTCAAGGAAGGGTTAAGGTTTCAAACGTGGGTCAGCATTTTAAATTAGGCTTTGAAGCCAAGGGTAGGGTTTCAAAATAGGGTTTCAAGACTAGGTAAAGGGGTTAAAAAAGGGGATAAGGTTTCAAATGAGGCTGTAAAGCAAAGGTCAGGGTTTCAAAATTGGGGTTCCAGTTGAAAAAAGGGTTAAGGTTTCTAAGCAGAGTTTGAAACCCAGTTTAGGGTTTGAAATTAGGATTTGAAGCCTGCGTTACCGTTTCAAACCTCGGTGAAGCTTTTAAAAAAGCGTTAAAAATTCAAACATGACCATTTATGGTTTTTATTTAATTCCTTTTTCACACTGAGGTTTAAAACCAGTAGAAGGTTTTAAATTACAGTTTCAAGATAAGGTTAGGGTTTGAACTCAAGCCAGGTTTCGGGCTTTGAACGTTGTTTGCTTAGTTTTCAATTTGGATTTCAAGTCAGGGTGAAGATTTCAAATTAGGGTTTCAAGCCTCTCATCTATCAAAAGATAAGATTTGAACTTCGGGTTTGAAGCCTGCGTTACGGTTTCAAATATATGTGTGTGCGTGTTATTGCGAAAGGAGGCTCTTTTATTGTGAAAGGTTTCTTTGCTCTTTTGGGGTTTGTTCACAATGCTGCGATTGTTGTCTTATTGCACGACATTCATTCCAGTCCCCATCAAAGCCCCCCCGGGGACCCCCCACCCCCGCCCGCCCTCGGCGGCTCCTTCAAAGTTTGCGTCCAGAAGGTGCATGCGGCCTTTTCTTAAACGACGCCGGGGGCCGCCGCCCGGGCCCCGACGGGACCATATGCTCGCTTTTAAGGCCGCAGCCCCCTCAGACAATCGCCGCAGCCCCCACCCCCCCCAACCATCCATCCATTTATTAGTCCACACTTGTACCTTCGCTTTCCATCTGCACCACTTATTAGGAATACGATTTCTTTTCTTTTTTTTTTTTTTTTATGATTATGAAAACAATTACAAGTCGACATCCCAGAATATTCTTGCGAATAAAAACTAATAAAAATGGCAAATTCGCAATTGCATTCCCCCCCCCATAAAAGACCATTTCAACATTTTAAATAGAAAATAAAACAATTCCATAAACGTAATTTTTGGGGTTCTTTATTTGTTAATGTTTGACAAATTGAATTAAAGTCTAAATAAACCCCATAAATGTTATCGAGTCAAATTCAAGGAGAAGTGCGGATGTGTAAATATTTCGTGGTCCTTTAATTCAAATGTAATTCATTTTGTATTATTTCCACAGAACCGAAAATAATTTCAAGTAGCTCAGCACAACTAATGTAATTATACCATATTGTAGTACATTGTATTCATTTATATTATAGTCAAGTAAATGTCTACTTTATACAAATAAATGTTATTCACAGTGTGGATGGAATCTTTTTGAGTGCCACCGAAATGTGTTTGTGTGTAAATGCATCCATCCATCCTCTGTATGGAAAGTGTGTATATAGAGTATGCTACATACTCCATTGTGTATATGCACCATATATATATATATATATGTATAATGTGTGTGTGAACATTTTCAGTTGGCCTAATGACAAAAAAAGTCGTATAATGATTGAAGGTTTTCTCAATGGATGACCTCATTGGTCTTGTATTGATGATGTCATAAATCAATGATTTCAAGCTTGGATGATTTATTTTGGAAAGAATAAGTTAAAACATGCATAAAACACACAAACCTGCTTTTTATTTTCTGCTGGAATTGTTTTTTTTGTCAACGTCATGCACACTATTTGATCTTCACGTTGTTGAGCCATCGTCGTCGTCATCGTGCGCAGCGGTCGCGACCCCTGCTCAGTCCACAGCAACCTCTTCACCTTTCACCTTTTCAAATGTCATGCACATTTTTTTTTTTTACATCAGAAAGGCTGACCTTTGAACCTTTTGGGGAAGTTTTGTAGCCCATTGCATACTGCATAAAAATGACCCTTTTTTTTAAAAACAGAATAAAAAATGTGCCTTTTCCCAAAATGTTTCCTATTGATTGAATTTCCCGAATTTTTGCCACCATTTTCATGTTGACGTTCCACAGCGAGCCGAGGAGAAAGGTTGGGAAATGTCTGAAAATTGTGTGCTTGCCCCCCTCCCCCCTGCAACCCCTGGCCCCCACTGTTTTCCTGCCGTTTCCCAACATTTTCCCCAAACTTTGGGAACGAATTTCCTTTGTTTAACCAGGTAAGAAAATTGACAAGTTTCTCAGCTCATCACAATCCAAATCCAAGTGAATTGATCTTATTTCCAGTGGAAACAGCTTCACTTTGGCGGCACGGCACAAGACCGGTTAGCACATCTGCCTCGCCGTTGTGCGGCTGCGGGTTCAAATCCGTCTGAGTTTGCGTGTTCTCCCGGTGCCTGTGTGGGTCTTTCAAAACTGACTTAAACTAAGTACAGCAAGATCTTTCCGTCCTGTTTGCGACCCTCCTGTTATGTTGTGGGTCAAATTGACCCCTTTTAATATTGAGAGCGCTAGTCTATTCTCAGAAACATGATACAATTTTATATATATATGAAATGAGTTGTAAAATATTTCCTTTAAAAAAGTGTATAAATTAGTTTGGCCCTACATTTGATGTCTTATGTAAATAAAACTCATCATAACACATTTACTATAAAAAGAAGACAAGAATGGGGCCATCATATTAAAAACATTTTCTTGAACATTTTAAAAACAATTTGTGGGTGGGGGGAAGTTTTCAATTTGACCCGCCACAGAACAGGAGGGTTCAGAGGGGCCACAGATTTTCTGGCGTCTAATTGGCGGGAAGGCGTGAGCGGCGAGTGACGTTGAACCACTGACACTCACCGGCCGCACCCCCACGCGTCTAATGATCTCATTGCGGGAAGCCGCAACAGCTATGTGAACGTACACTACGGACAGGGCAAATGAAAGCCGGCTCGGCAAATGAGACTTGCTGGCGACACCCCGTTTTTGGGTTGAATATTTTTTTTCCCGGAGGCTGACGCACGGAATTATCTGAAGGCGTGAAGCCGCAACAGCCGGTCGGGCCAATGTCACAGCTGTGCCGTTACGCTCGTGAGACGGTGTGAAAGGAGCGAGTGAGAAGTTTGTCACATGCGAGGCGGTGGCAACCGGTCGCCCGCCCCGCTGGGACATCGTAGGCCCTCAGCTCCCGTTTGTGGAGCTCGCGGACGACATGAGGTCGTTGATGGAGAAGGGGCGGTTCGAGGCTCAATGTCAGGGGGGCAACTCGGCGGCGCCCTCAGGGCCAGATGGCGAGCGCCGGGTGGACTGGACGAGGGCGGCAGGGAAGTGTCCGTCAGTCCGGAGGCTTAAGGGCGCTCACGTGGGGACACTCCGCCGCCGCCCCCGTCATATCGGGTCCCGAGCCTGACTGAAGGTTGGGAAAGTCCTGGAATGTGAGGAGGAAGGGGTGGGGGATTTTTTTTCGTTGCTCGCCAGTTGGCCCCTTTCCCCCAACATTTTCCCCATCTTTTTTCACAGCTCGCTGTCCTGTGTGGGAGGTACCGATGCAGGGTGGGGGTTCGAAGTCGACCGGCAAATTTTCCGGCACCGGATTGCCCTACGAGGTGTTGAGCAGCGCCCTGGCGCAGGCTCCCTGGTAGTAGGGTCCCTCCAGCGGGTCGCCGCCCCTGCCGGCGCCGTAGCTTGAGTACTGCAGGGGGTCGTAGGCCCTCAGGTCCAGTTTGTGGTGCTCGGGGGATGACATAAGGTTGTTGATGGAGAAGGGGTGGTCGAAAGCGTAGTGGGCGTCCCCCTTCAGCTCCATGCCGTGCGGGGGCAGGCACAGGGACGAAAGCAGCTGGGGGCCCGCTAATTTGGCGCCCTCGGGGCCGGGCGGCGAGCGGCGGCCGGACGAGGGCGGCGGGGACGCCACGGCGAGTCCCGGAGGTTTGAGGCCGTCGGCGTAGTGCGAGCCCCCGGCCCCGCGCTCTTTCCCGCCCTCCGCCGGGCTCTTCCTGTCGCACTTGAAGCGCTTCTGGCGGCGCAGATAGCAGCCGTTCTCGAACATGTTCCCGGAGTCGGGGTGCAGCGTCCAGTAGGAGCCTTTGCCGGGTTTGTCGGGCGAGCGGGACACTTTGACGAAGCAGTCGTTGAAGGACAGCGAGTGTCGGATGGAGTTCTGCCAGCGTTGCTGGTTGTTCCGGTAGAAGGGGAACAGCTCCATGATCCACTGGTAGATCTCGCTGAGGGTGAGCATTTTCCCGGGCGCCTGCTGGATGGCCATGGTGATGAGCGAGATGTACGAGTACGGCGGCTTGGCGTGCGGGTAGCTGCGTCTCAGCGGCTTGGCCTCGCGGCCTCGGTTCAGGCTCGGGCCCCCGCCGCCGCCGTACTGGGTTCCGGGACTGACGGCGCCGTACGCGTGATGATGATGATGATGATGGTGTTGCGCCGCCTGGGCCCCGCCGCTGCCGCCGCACGGGCTCATGGCTCCGCCCATCCCGCCGGTACTTAGGCAGGACACGCCCATCCCGGATACGGGGGCGGGGCTTATGCTGGGCCCGCCGTAAGCCACGTTGAAGGAGGCCGCCGCCCCCGCCCCGCCGCCGCCCGACATGTAGCCCGCCACCGAACCCATCCCCAGGCCCGCCGCCATCGGGGAGTACACCTGCACGACAGCGAGTACAAGCAAGTCACACCAGTCGGGTACGACAAGGAAAAAACAAACTTCATTTTTGGTTGCGGACGATTCGACTACGGTAAAGTGACGTTTTTTTCTTGTCATGTGTCAGTTGAACCCTTTTTCATCGTGTGCAACGCGCACTACAACTACTGTAATGCGACGAATGAACTGAATAAATGGATGAGTGCTTAACTGACGTGGACGTAATTATGGAGGTTTGATATCACTTTTTTCAGACCGATACGAGCGCGACTAATCACTCTTGAGTACTTATCGATACGAATAGCGAGTACAGATACCGCTCGTACTTTTGATCAATAAAAGTTCAATTAAAACAATGGTAAATGACATAATTGTGAACAAGGGCCTCCCTTTCTTTCTTTCTTTCTTTCTGCTGCACGTTACGGTTAACCGCCGCAGTGTAGCGCCAACTACTGGCGAGGAGGACTTGCTCCCTGTCAGATTTCTTTTTTTGCCCTCTGTATCTGCGGCTGATATCGGCGGCCTTCACGAGTAGCCGATACCTTGAAGTAAGACCGCTATTGGTGCTCGCTGATCTCGAATTGATTGATTGATTGATTGATTGATTGATTGACACTGACGTTTTAAATTCTGGTTTAAAAGCAAGATTAGGGTTTGAAATCTCGTCTAGGGTTCCAAGTGAGGTTTTTAGACCTTGCTTTAGAAGGGTTTGAAGCCAAGGTTAGGGGTTTTAAGTCAGGATTTTGATCGAGTGACACAAACGTGATTGATTGAGCTCGGGTTAGAATTCCAAATGAAGGTTTCAGGCCGAGGTTAGAGTTTTGTAGTAACGTTCCAAATTAGGGTTTCAAGCAGGGGCGTTTGGATTTCAAGCCAAGTTGAGGCTTTTGCGTTACAGTTTTGATTTGGATAGAATGAATGTCATCGATGGATTGCCGTGATGTGATTGATTGACAGCCTGGGACGTGATGACGTCACGGAAGGAGCAGTTCTGACAAGTTGCGTTCACTGATCAAGAAAAAAAAAATAATAATAATAAAATAAATAATCATTCAGATCATTATTATTATCATTGTTATTTTTAGTCATATTCATATTTGCTCCAGTTATTCCCGTCCATCCATCCATCTTCTGAGCTGCTTCTCCTCACTAGGAGCCTATCCCAGCTGTCATCGGGCAGGAGGCGGGGTACACCCTGAACTGGTTGCCAGCCAATCGCAGGGCACATACAAACAAACAACCATTCGCACTCACAGTTACACCTACGGGCAATTTAGAGTCACCAATTAATGGATGTTTTTGGGATGTGGGAGGAAACCGGAGTGCCTGGAGAAAAGCCACGCAGGCACGGGGAGAACATGCAAAGTCCACACAGGCGGGGCCGGGGATTGAACTGTGAGGCTGACGCTCTAACCATCTTCCCATTGTATTTGTAAATGCGATCAGGTCCTTTCTATTTGGGAAAGTCGTATCGAAATGTGATCAAAAGGACAAATTCATACATCTTGTTGATATGAATCATAATGAATAATTACGAAAAATAATCATAACACTTGTGCGTCCAAGGGGATCAAAACAAATGTGGCCTGATTGCCATCAATGAAGATTTTTCAACATCAGACGACAAAAATTGTTTGGGAAAAAATCGATAATGAACAATACTGCGTATGAACTAAACAAAAAAAATATATAAATTCCTCTTCAGTTGCACAAGAGTCAAATGTGCCAAACTGACGTAATTTCCGCTCTTCTAAAAATGAATCACGTCATAAAATTGAGATAGTTCAACTCATTTGCATCATGTGCGACCGATGTTCCGTTAGCTTCCTTCAAATGATTTTTTCCCCTGTGTAGTTTAGAACAACAAGATCAATTAGGAACATTATTTGCGTGCGCGTGTTGGGAGGGTTTTGAAAGCAATTGTTGTGCAGTTTGTGTTGGCGCCCCCGTGAGGCCAATTTCCACGTGCTCGATAACTTTTCAAACGTTGTTTTTGATTTCGTTTTGGATTTTCTATCTCCATTCATTCGTTCATCTTCCGTCCCGCTCCTCCTCACGCGGGTCGCGGGCTGCTGGCGCCCACCCCGGCGACACCCTGAACCGGTCGCCAGCCAATCGCAGGGCACAGAGAAACAAACCGCCATTCGCGCTGGCGTTCACACCTACGGGCAATTTAGAATCTTCAATTAATGCATTATTTTCGAACTCGAATTTTATTTTTTTATTTTTTTTGCGGGCTCTTTAAAGCATTCTTCATTTTTTAAAGTGCTATATTTTCAAGAGTTCATTTTTAATGTTTGCTATTTTGACACCGATGATTTTCCCACGCTGCTCCTTTTGCACTCTTGATTTTGAATGTGACTTTTAAACTATAAACACTCTTTGATTTTGGCACGGTTGAGTTTTTTTGTGTGTGTGTGTGATTTTGAACTATTGATGTTATTAAAAAGCTTAATTTTGTGTGGGATTTTCGAACACTGCTGATTTTGTGTATTTTCTATAGACTTGTTTTTAGTGTGTATTTTTTTAAACGCTATTCATATTTCATTTTGTATTTTTTTTCCCCCAATGTTGATTTTGTGTGTGTGTAAATTGTCCTTCGAATGACTTTTGATTCGAGTTGATTTTAATAATTAATCATTAATTATTATTCACAACCGAATTTTGCTCTGTGAACTTTGCTTGACTAATTTGAGTGTGTTGCGTATAAATGCTTTTCCCGCCTATTTCTATTTACATGTTGTAAAATCTGAGCCGCACTGAAAAATGTTTGAGTCACACGTGCGGACGAAACAATCGCGATCAATTTAAAAAGGACTTTTTAATTGTTCAAATGCACCGCGTGATTTTCCATTTGTATTGAATTGCGCTCCTTTTCATTTGTTTCTCCAGAATTGATCGAAAATCTTGTTGATTAAAAACGTGCGTTCAATCATTTGTTCTCCTTCCACATTTGAATAAAACTCCGATTTTTATAACCCAACAACGTCAGTTGAATTAACAGCCAAGAAACAAAATCCTGCGATTCTTTTGTCTTCAATATTATGTCGTCGTCATCATCACCGTTATTATTATAAATGATGTCTTGTGAAGGTGATTGATTTCCATTACACGTTTTCGTTTGACATTTAAAGACATTTTCACTTTTTAGTCACGCTTTTGTTCTTTCATCTCATGGACGCCGCCGCCGAGTACACAACAATTAATAATAATAATAATAATAAGATAACAATGACAAGAATGTGATGAAAATGAAAGGAAATTTAGAAAAACAAATCATCTTGCTGATTCCAAAGTTTATTTTTCCTCGCTACGAAATATTTGCGCGGAGTTGGAAACTTTTGTTGTGCGTAATTGCGCGTGTTGGCGAAATGTCTTGAAAAAAGGAAAACGAGCAAGTGGAACGCGCGCGCCGCGTCATCGCTTCGTGCTGCACCTCGTCGCTGTAGAAGCAAGTCCAGTCCGGAGCCTCCTGACCCTCCATCTTCACCGAGCTCAGCATCTCCGCCGCCGCCGCCGCTCCCGGTTCCGCTCCCGGTGCCGCTCCCGGTGCCGGTCCGAGTCAGTGAGGTGAGGTGGCCAGAAGAGGAGCGAGACCATGTCCTCGTGAGGAAGAGGAAGACCGAGGTCCAGCCCCCCTCCTGCCCCCCCCTCCTCCTCTTCCTCCTCCACGCGCGCCTGAGATCGTCCATCCCATAATAATAAGAAGAATCGGAGTGACAACTTTCATTCACGCGTGATTAAGAAACACCTTTTCGTGAAAAACAAGCGCAAAAACGACACAAAATACGCAATTATGCAAATAAGGAAACGGTTCTGTTGGAAAATGGCGACGTCTTCAAAAAAACTTGATTGACGAACACAAACCAGGAGGAGGATTTATTGGCGGAATAAAAACAGGGCCAATATTTTGAACACGCGACAAGAAGAAGAAGCGACGGCTGGTTTGACTTCATTTGTCAACTTTTCATTTGAAGGAAGAAAAAACTAAAAATGGTTTAACTATTAAATTAAAAAAAGAGATGGTTAATGTTTTCAATGTACATTTGTGCTTTCTTCTGACAAAAGTATATTTAAAAAAATAAACGTGATATAAACAAATAATTACTAAATATGACCAAACGTCAACAATACGATCATGAAAATTATGAAAATATGAAAAGGTTTTCGTCATTAACAAGCTAATCAGCTGTCAATCATTTTGTGGACGGTCACGTGACACACACATACGCGAAGCTACTCAAAGCCACGCCCCCTGATTAATTCGTGGCCTTGACCCGCCGTGTGCATGAAGATGACGACGACGAGGCTGCCACCTGCTGGCCAACGTAGGAACTGCGGCGCGCATGTGACTGCGCACTACATTACCCAGAACGCTTCAGCACACGTCCCTACTGCTACCACCAGGGGGAGCCGTCCTCTTCTTTTTGTCTTCTGCAAGCCAGCAGCGTGCGTGCGCACGCGCGCATGTCTGAGCGCGTGTACGTGTCCTCTGCGCGTGTCAGTTTCTTTTATGTCCGCATGTTAGCAAGTGTGTTTGTGTATTTGTGCATGTGTGTGTGTTACGTGCGTATGTGCGCAATCATTTCATTGCGGGAAAAAAAAACACTGTGACATCATCATGATGTCATGAATAAGTTGATGACATCATCACTCATGTGGGTCTTTGCTCCACCTCCTCCTTCTTCTTGCTCCGCCTCCTCAGGCAGCACTTGAGCGTCACTAAGGCGACGACCAGCAGAACCACCAGCGCCACCGCCACCCCGACCAGGGCCGGCACCAGGGCCCCCGAGAAGGGTCCGGGGGTGCGGTTGTCGGTGGGCTCGCAGGCCGCCCCGTCCTCGGCCCCCGCGGGGTCGGCGACGCATACGCACGCGAACGAGCCCGCCGTGTTCACGCAGCTGTGGGGGCACCCGTGCGCACCAGAGCACTCGTCCACGTCCGCGCAGTCCCCCGACGCGTCCTTACGGTACCCGGTTCCGCACGGGGTGCACACGGAGCTCAGGTTAGCGGGTGCACCCCCCGGCAGACGCCACCCGCCGGCCCCGCTCCGGCAGTGCAAATCCAGACGCACTTTGGACCAGCAGTCCACTTGGATCCTACTGCTGTTGTCGGGGTCTAGACTGAGGAAGCGTGCTCCGGCCACCACGGGGTGGGGGCACGAGTCAGACACAGATTCTCGACCGACGTCGGGGTCCTGCTCAGCGGGTTCCCTTAGTTCAGGTTCAGCAGGTTCAGGTCTAGCAGATTCGGGTCCAGCAGGTTCAAGTGTCGGTGGCACTGGTAGTTCAGGCTTTTGCTCGGACAGTTCCGGTCCTTCTGGTTCAGGTTCAGCAGATTCCGGTTCCACAGGTTGAGTTCCCGCAGGTTGAGTTCCCGCAGGTTGAGTTCCCGCAGGTTGAGCTCCCGCAGGTTGAGCTCCCGCAGGTTGAGGTCCCGCAGGTTCAAATCCAGTGGGTTCAGGTTGCGTTGGTTCAGGTCCAGCAAATTTTGGTTCAGCAGGTTTAGGTCCTAACAGCTCAGGTTCTGCCGATTCAGGTCCAGCAGGTCCTCCATCCTCTGACTCAAGGTTGCATATGAAGTGGTTCCTGGTCTTGCAGCTGAGTGGTACCAGACCCCAGCTGGTGACTGTGGACCCGTCCAACTTGGCGACCAGTCCTGCACACAGAACCGAGGTACAGGTCTGTTCTGGCTCCTGGGCCCAGAAGGTCTCCGTCGCCTCCTCGCCCCCGCGGGTCCACTTGAAGCCTCTGAGGGGTAGTGAGGGGACCACACACTGGTTTTTGGCCTTCTTCAGCCCCACCCAGAAGGCGGGTGACCCAGCGGGCGGCACTCCCGATGGAGACTCTGCGATAACCCCGAGAACTCGGGCCAGGTCCCGGGCCGTGGCGAAGGAGGCCAGGCCGTGGGGGCGGCACGCCTCTTGCGCTTGCTCAAAGGGGGCCGCGGTGTGATGCGGCATGTAGCGCGGGCCCGAAGCGGGGGCGGCGGACGTCAGCGTGAGGGTGAATGCCAACAGAAGATGAAGACAGCGGTGACGTGGCGGCGGAAACATGTCTGAGTCCTCCCACTGACCTGTGGAGGTAAAAACCACATTAGCTTACCTTGTAGCGCACAGGGTAGACATAGAGACACACAGCACCCAATGAGTCATGCTAAATGTTTGTCTAAATTTACCGCTACCTTGTTAGCTTTATGCTAGCACGTAACTTCAAATTCTTGTCAGTGTGCCTCGGCGCTTTTTATACTCAGGATGCCATCTTACTCATGTTAGCACTTAGGGGAATTTCTTTCTAAATGCTACCATAACACGTGCTAGCTAACGTCTCACAGGTACACACACGCTAATCAGCATAGAGCGCTAATGACATCGCGCTATTTGTACTTTGACCGCGAGAGCTGAGGTAAGCGAAAAGTGAAGCGGCGGTTCACTTAACGTTGCCTGTGGACGGTTTGACCCTGGAACAGATCAGCTGTGTTTGCATTATATTTGTAAGAAAAGGAGAAAATTGTTACCTTGGAATTGTGTTCCTTTTCTTGCTTGTGTCTCGGTCGTTGTCTCACGGCGACTGGCGACCTCGCCCTCAGCGCCGAACGCCCCCCCCCGCCCCTCCGTGCCCCCGCTTCCTGCCGGGACAGGAAGTGTGCGGTGTCTTGATACGGAGAGCTACTTTCCCAAAATCGGTTTTTTTTTCTTCAGGGGTGGCGTGAAGTCAGTCGGGGGCAAGACATTGCGGATTTTGTTGCCATTTCCCCAATGCTGATGCCAACCAATCAAAGCGCTTCTTTACAAACAAACACACACACACACACACACACAGGAAGGATGTAGATGATCTTGCTCGTCTCTAATTGATCTTAATGACTCCATGAAAATCCTTGAACCCCTGACAGCAAGTACGTGTGCGCGCGCGCGCGACTCACTGACATTCTACTCACACGTCCAACTGTTGTTATGGCAACGCAGATGCTTCCTGTTTCCCGGAGGAAGAGTCGAAAGAATAGCAGGAAGCCGAAGGTCGCTTTGGAGTGTCGTCATAGTAACGCTGCAGATTTGATTATGGCGGGGCGCTATGTTTTTCTACACCTTTCTGAGTGTCAGCTTCCACTGCTCTATCAACGGACACGTTTGTCCATCTAGTTTTGCCAGCTCCAAGTTTGTCAATCTATACTTGTCTATCTACTTTTCTCTATCTTGATACACTAGCTCATAAGTCTACCTATCGACACAAGATCTATAGCCAGTATGATGCCAGAGTTTGTTGTTGGTCTTGTTTTTTTGTGGGGGGAATTAAGTAAAGAAGCGCTATAAAAGAAAATTGGCCCTCTACAGTATTGTACATTATTAAAGCATACGAAAATAACAGAAGTAAATAGAATGTGAAGAAATACAGTCGGTGCATCATGATAATAGAATGTGCATTGTGCTTCTCTTGCTGGTGTGTGCGCCTTGGCCACCAGTGGCCAGTAAAATACGAACACGCAGAAAACGTGTAGAAGAGTTTCACAACAAAGAGAGTAAGTTGCAGTCATATTAGTTGTTTTTAGCAGAGGATGAAGAATATGTGCAAGTGAGTATCGTTATATTTCCCGCCTACATGTGTTGCTGCACTGTTTGCATTCAAATATTCATTGCACGAAGGGTAGCAACTGCCGCAACATTGATGCTAGTTCTGTTAGCTTGGCTATGGTGGTGTTCGTGTGTTAGCATTAAGCTAGCAAACTTGTGTCAATTGTGGATTGTTTAAGTTTAAACTTCAACTGGCAGTGATGACAAAGAGCTTGTTTTTTTTTTTTTACCCACAAATGACATTTCAGCCATTTGAACACGAACACACACACACACACACACACACAAGTACGTACGTGTTCTACCTGCTCACTGGAAATCTTTTTTCTGCATTACTTGTTAAAAGTTGAAGGAAAGGGTGAGTGACTGTCCAATGCTCTCCCTTCAGTGTCAGAAGTTTGGCGATTACCACAAAGACGATCCCAACTCCTTCAGGTTTTCTGAGACGTTCTCGCTGTATCCTCAGGTGAGACGTGTCACGGCGCCCCCTTCTGGACCCCCTGAGTCCTGACACCACCTGTTCTGCGTTTCAGTTCATGTTCCACCTGAGACGCTCGCCCTTCCTGCAGGTGTTCAACAACAGTCCGGATGAGAGCTCGTACTACCGACACCAGTTCAACCGGCACGAGCTGACGCAGGCGCTCATCATGATCCAGCCCGTCCTCTACTCGTACTCCTTCCAGGGACCGCCAGAGGTCAGTCTCGTACGGACCGGGACGGCAATGGCCTCCGATCGCTGATCGCTCGACCTCGTTTATCGTCGCACCCGTTCTCATCATTGTGCCGATAATGCTTGAAGTGGGATTGACGAGCAATTGACAAATGAATCAATAGCTGACAAGTCAGGGTTGGCACCGGCTCATGACACCGCTTAGATAATGCGGCTAAACGGTATCCAAATCTCGCAGCCACACTTGTGTGTAGTTAGCCACGACATCAGACGTACTTATGTTGCTAAACCACGAGCCGCACGTAGCCAGTCCTCGTCACTGGGAAGCCGATAAGCATTTAACGATGTGGGCCCCATTAAAACTACATAGGCCTTAGACATTCAACAAAAAGAAATATTTTTGGTAATCCAAGTTGACCTAAAACGGGAAGTTTATTCTGATTTCATGTCAATCAGGGAAAAAAAACAAAACATTTTATACGGGTCAGTGACTATCTGCAGTCCCTGTTGTGCGCGCATTGGCCTCTTAGGGGCAGTGTGGTGCGATGCTTGCATGGAGCTACTTGTTTACTGTAAGCTTGAAAAAACACTTGAAGTTTTTAACTTTCACAGATTAGAAAGAATATATATATGTCTATGTATTACTACAGAGTTTGTGGGTAAATAATTATTTGAAGGTAAATGCCTCTGATGATCAAATGCAAATTTTAGCTAGCCCATCAATAGGATTTTCCATTGACTGTTAGCATAAGCTGGCGATTTGTAAAACGACGCGTCTTGTATTTTAATATAAAATGAGGGTAATTATTTTTGTTGTCCGTTTAGTTTTACTGTAAACTCCAACTGGGGTGTCAGTAAACATCTTAAACTTGCGCGCTCAAATTTGGATTAATTGCCCAGCCCTGTGCTACACTGCACACATTCTCTGCAGGCTGCAAAGTACGAGCCGCGGGCGATCACTTTTTGTGATCGGGAATGAAAGGCATCGATAGACCAGCACCGATCAACGTTTTCCACATAAATCGGCCGATGATGATCTGTGGCCGATCGATCGGAGCACCGCTAATATAAAGGTCTAGAAAAAAGGTCTATAAAGTAGATTACGGTCCATAACGGGGATCCAAAGCATCATTAAGCTCTATAGGTCAATAAAGGTACTGAAAAGAGCCCATGATGTGTTTATAAAGGTCATTAAAGTTTTATAAGGGCCTGTGAAGGCCTATAAATTAAGATTCAGAATAAGTATGAAAGGTCAATAAGGCTCTATTAAAGTCCGTGAACTTGTAGAAAGGTTCATGAAGGTCTAGAAAAGATCATTATTGTGCTGGAAAAAGCCCCATGAAGGTTCATAAAGCTATATGAAATGTACATAAAGGTTTATAAAGTTATATTAAGGTCAATAATGGATCTCTCATGGCCCTTAAAGTTCAATGAAGGTCCATAGAGGACTTAAAAAGGTCCTTGATGTCAACAAAGGGCTCGAGTAGAAAAGACCATAAAGGCACATTATGGTTCATATAAGGGTCCATAAAGGTATATTAAGGTCCACAAAAGATCTATAAATGGTGCATAAAGCTCTATGAAAGTTACAGGAAGCTCCAGAAAGCTATCAAGGTTCATGTACATCTATATCCGGTCCATAAAGTGCTGTAAAGGTCTAGAAAAAGGTCCATAAATATATATTATGGTCCATGATGGGTCTCTAAAGGTTTATAAAGCTGCATAAAAGGTCCATGGTGGGCTAAAAAAGCTCCATAAAGCTCTAGAAGGCTCCATGAAGGTCTAAAAAGAACCAAGAAAGCTCCATACACATATATAATGCATAAATGTATATTAATGTCCACAATGGACCCTATGGATGGTCCATAAAGTGCTCTTAAAGTTTCAAGGTCGAGAAAAAGGACCAAGAAGGTCCAGAAAAAGGTCCATGAAGGTATATTATGGTCCATAACGGGTCTACACAGGTCCATGAAAGTCTATAAAAGGTTCACGAAGCTCCATGAAAACCCACGAAAGTCCAGCGGTTGCGAGTTCCAAAACGTTTATTACAACAAAGAAAATGGAAACAAGATGGAGGCAAAATGGCCCGCTTCTTTTAACTGTTCATAACAGGTGATCACGTGACCATCGATCAAACAATAAGATGTCGCACACATCAGTCTTGTTGCTTCAGGCAGCGCACGCAATGGAACGTGTGTGTGTGTGTGCGCGCGCGCGCACACATTAGGCAGCGCTGGACACGGCGAGCTTCTTCAGGTGGTCCATGAAGACCTGCAGGCTGACGTCGTCCGTCAGGATGGGCGCCCCCGACTCCTGCCGGCAAAATGAACGTCCAGCAATACGTCAATCCCAAATCAATCCGTGATCAAATGTGGTCGTGTTGACGGCTCACCTGCCCCCAGGCGTACATGTTGTTGTGCGTCTGGGAGGGGTTGACTTTGGAGAGCAGGAAGCGAGCCTGACAATCACAATCATCATCATCATCATCATCATCTTCAACCTTCAAATAAAAAAGTCTTACAAATACAGTGCTACCTTGACCAACCAGCAGTTGCCTCCAATTACAAGTTACGCTGTTGGAAATGTAATAGTAATGTAACTATTTCAACTACTTTCTCAAAGTAATGAAACCCTTGGATGTTTTCTCAAAAAAAAAAACATAAAACCATAGATTGTTATTTTGAAATTTTTTCTTCACACAAATAATATATTGATAACATAACATGATGAAAATTAAATATGTAATAAAAAAATGTAGACTATTGCTTCATATGAAAAACCAGGTATGTGAATGTTCCATAAAAAAGTCCAAAAATCTCTTCGTCTATTTTCTTTTGTATTCCAAAATGTAACGATACATTTTGAGTCAAACCTTTTCAACATTTCAGCCCAACTAATAGATTGGAGTGTGGAGGCCATATTTGGAAAAATATGTCACGTTTGTGACTACGGCAGAACGACACGACCAGAGAGAGCCAATCACAAGCGTCGGATTTACAAGGAGGAAGTGATATGAAAAAAATTGTAGACGTGGACATTTCCCATATCAACTTGAATTTAACAACATATTTTGTCCCAGTAATGTAACGGATTAGAATTATGTGAATTTTTGTAATTCAATGATGTATTTCACTAGTCCCCGACACCGCTTACGAGTGTTACCATTTTGCGCAAGCGTCAAGCGTGTGCGATAGCGCCCCCACCTGGCTGCCGCCGTGCTCGGTGTCGATGTATCTGGGCATGGGGAAGCGCGAGTGCAGCAGCTCCTGGGCGTCGTCCACCGGAGCCTGAAGAAGGTGCCGGAAGTTCTCGTACTCCGCCATCTCCTGGTAGCCCGCCTTCCTCCACTGGGCCACCGTCTGACGTGCGCACCCACGGTCGCCCTCAGAAACATACTGCGTGTGTGCGTGCGTGTGTGTGTGCGTGTGCGTGTGCGTGTGCGTACCTCTCCGTGGTAGATGAGGATCTGGAAGAAAGTGTCCATGAGCAGGATACGATCTGGAAGAATGCTGCTGCTGTCCAACAACACCGGCTGCATCCCAAAATAAAATCCATAACTCATCAATTACTTGTCAATCGTTTGGCAACTGCTTCAATAACCTGTTCAACACTTGTCAGTTACAGCAGAATCTTGCTTCACAAACAATTTTGTTTAAGAACGAATGAAACTCTACAGTGTAAATAAATAATCGTGTTACTGAATCGTGATTTCAGTGTCAATCAAAAAAGTATGTGGGGTCAAATAGCCAATGCCACTTAGCATAAATACGTTGAAAGATTTCCAGCTAATCCATATGAACGGTATCGGCAGTGATCGGCAATCGATGATTGCTATCACAATCGGCAGCATGAAACCCTGATCGGAGCCCACCTACTTTGTATACCTTTATGGACCTTTTTTCAAATGATCTTTTCATAATGGTCATTCCCTCTCCTTAAATAATAGGATCAGCGATCGGAGCCCATTGCCGTCCCGGTCCGTACGAGACTGACCTCTGGCGGTCCCTGGAAGGAGTATGAGTAGAGGACGGGCTGGATCATGATGAGCGCCTGCGTCAGCTCGTGCCGGTTGAACTGGTGTCGGTAGTACGAGCTCTCATCCGGACTGTTGTTGAACACCTGCAGGAAGGGCGAGCGCCTCAGGTGGAACATGAACTGAAACGCAGAACAGGTGGTGTCAGGACTCAGGCGGTCCAGAAGGGGGCGCCGTGACACGTCTCACCTGAGGATACAGCGAGAACGTCTCAGAAAACCTGAAGGAGTTGGGATCGTCTTTGTGGTAATCGCCAAACTTCTGACACTGAAGGGAGAGCATTGGACAGTCACTCACCCTTTCCTTCAACTTTTAACAAGTAATGCAGAAAAAAGATTTCCAGTGAGCAGGTAGAACACGTACGTACGTGTGTGTACGTGTGTGTGTGTGTGTGTGGGTTCATTCAAATGGCTGAAATGTCATTTGTGGGTAAAAAAAAAAAAACAAGCTCTTTGTCGTCACTGCCAGTTGAAATTTAAACTTAAACAATCCACAATTGACACAAGTTTGCTAGCTTAATGCTAACACACGAACACCACCATAGCCAAGCTAACAGAACTAGCATCAATGTTGCGGCAGTTGCTACCCTTCGTGCAATGAATATTTGAATGCAAACAGTGCAGCAACACATGTAGGCGGGAAATATAACGATACTCACTTGCACATATTCTTCATCCTCTGCTAAAAACAACTAATATGACTGCAACTTACTCTCTTTGTTGTGAAACTCTTCTACACGTTTTCTGCATATTCGTATTTTACTGGCCACTGGTGGCCAAGGCGCACACACCAGCAAGAGAAGCACAATGCACATTCTATTATCATGATGCACCGACTGTATTTCTTCACATTCTATTTACTTCTGTTATTTTCGTATGCTTTAATAATGTACAATACTGTAGAGGGCCAATTTTCTTATTAAAAACATTTAAAAAATTGTGTTGAGTGTTTTTGGATGAAACTAATGGCGTTTCCATTCATTCCAATGAGAACAGTCAAGGCACCACTGTATTTGAATTTTTTTGCGGTGCTGTTTTTCCAAGGCACGGACGCGTCGGGGCCGGAAAGCAAAGCGACCGATCGTCACGGAGCGCTCACCAGTCTGATGAGCTGCCGGTCCAACCACCTGAGGACGTCCGGCCCCTCCTCCGTCTCGGCGCGGTACACCGCCAGCCTGGCCATCAAGACGGCCGCCGCCTCTTGATCGAAGGAGGCGGCGATGCTCTGGATCTGCGTCTGCGCGTCCGCCCAGCTGCGACACGAGCGTGGTGGTGACACTTGATTTGAAAGCGCTACAAGTGGCGTGAAAAAGGATTCTGCTCCTTTCGTTACTTCTTTTGTTCTTCTTTTTTCTGATTTGGTCATTTCCAACGTTAGCTCTTTAAATATAGCAATAATATATTATATCACAGCATATATACTGTTTCCATGAAATTTTATATATTTTACTATATTTATTATATAACGTGCCTCTGGTGTCGTTCTGTGACTCCCTCGGTCATTATGAAAATGTAGCAGAATAATGACATTTTGAGGTGAAGCATTTGTACAATGATAAATAAGTCTTAAAATAGGTTTCCTTCATTTGATTTCATTGGCTAATTGACAACTGTAACTGTACTGAATCAGCCAATCACTTATTTTCGATAGCTTAGCAATTAGCATAGCGTCCCCGCCTTTCTCTTCGCCCTCCCTTTGAGATAACGATACTTGTCGCAAGCGTCGCTGATTCGTCACTTTTAAGGTGGCTTTACAAATTGTGCATTGAGCAAAGAAAAATATAAATGATTGGCTATTTTATACTAATGACAAGAAGTGAAAAGTTTGAAAAGTAGCAAGGAACAAACAAGCTACGGGAAAACCAAACAATAATAAAAAAAATCATCATTTAGAAGATGCATTTTATATTACTTGCTTTGTCTTGGAGAGATATGAAAACTGGCTTGATGATCTGTAACATTTAAAGGTCCCGTACTTTGGCTATTTCAACCTCAATCTCTAACATGGACTTTAGTATAAAAGTGTCAATTTCATTTCCAAAAACACCTTGGTTTTGTCACGTGTGTGTTCAGAAAAGGATGCTTTGTCCATATTTGGCTAAGACTGCCCCCTTTCCTCTGATCGGTGAGAGCACACGTGTTCGTTGTGTCGACAGCGCTGGCTCGGGCGCGGAGAGGTAGGCGGAGATCTTGGCGAGTGACGTCGATAAGCTTGAGCAATTCCAACGAGCTGATTTCAGGCCTCTCGGCAGAAAAACGTCAGGAACTCGTGAACCATTTCAATTCATATTGCACATGTTTAGTGAGGCACTAGAGAGACAATATTACATCTCTTACACTACAAAAATTGGTTTGGCAAAATACGGGACCTTTAAGTGTGATGATTGTAACTGGGAACTTCCTGTGCAGTGTGTGCGTGTGTGTGTGTGTGTGCAGCGCGCGTCTTACTTCCTGGCGATGGTGGTCACTCGTATGCGTCTCTGTCCTGATGCGTGCTGGTACTGCGTGACGAACTGCAGAGCTCCACGGCCGCCTTGAGGGATAGGAGCGTTGTGCTGACAACACACGCAACACCAACAATGATTTTATTTTTTTTTGACAGCGCGTATGAAAAGTTGTTCAAATGCCAGATATTTGTGATATCAAAAATGAGACCAAGATAAATCCACCATGCTTTTTCCCACCATTTATGGGACCTGTACAAGTCAATTGAAAAAAAAAAAATCATCTTTTAGAAACAGAACTACAATAAACAAGTGAGATAAAGTGCTTGCACAAGTGTGCACACCCTTTTGGAACTGGAGATGTGGGCGCCTTCAGATGAAACGATCACATTCAAACGGATGTCAAATGTGAGTCACCCAACGGCTCCCACCGTTTGAAGTGCCTCCGATTAACCCATCCAAAATGTTCAGCTGTTCTGGTAGGCTTTTTAAACCCGCTATACGTGTCGTGCGTCTGTTGACAGCAGGAAGTTGTTGCCGGCGTGTACCTGATTGACCACCTCAAAGTAGAGCGCCAGTGTGGTGCTGGGGTCCAACGCGCACATCTTCCACTGACACGTTCCGCCGCTGCCGATCTCCTGCGGCAAAGTCAACAAACATTAGAACATCGACATCAGCTAACGTGCCAACGTCAAAAAACTTCAAACTATATAAATACACACACATATTATATATAAGAATTTTCTATTTTAATTGAGTTATTCATTTGACTTATAGAAAAAATAAAAGACAATGACATTATTTAAAATTATAATGATTATTTTTGCAGTTTTTCCTTCCTGGGATTTGCTTAAACTTAGATCCAGTTGCACAAAAATAATAGAAATATTGTATTTTTTTTTTACAGATAATGTGAAACTAAATACTTCCTTTTAAGTGTCACTGGACCTTTTGTTAAACCGCGCACGTCAACATGATCCTTAATAAATGAACATATAAAAAGTTCAACAATTTAATATCATAAAAGGAGCAGTGAAACCGCACCTAGTCAACGTCTCTCAGACGCTTTTGTCCAGGTGAGGCAGCCTGGAAGCACCGAGCTCGGGTCAAAAGCTTCCATCGTGTGGCTAAATGGCTGCTTTGGCAACAGACCAACGCGCACTATCAGGTTGGAAAGGTGAAAAGGATTGCGCTCATGTTGTCTGTTGCTCCGTGGGATTTCTTTGAAAAATAATCGCACGAATGGTAGCTGAATAAAGCAAACAGGTGGCTAAGTTGGTAACATGGAGAAACGATTTTTGAAAACCTTTTTTTCTTTTTATTGAACGATTATACAAACATTTCCACACAAGACTGGTTGCTATAAATAAACAAAAAAATAAAACAAAATGTAAACAAAACAAAAACATTAGTAGACAGCAGCAGTAGATACCAATGTACCTGTAAATTTACCAGTACCTCCCCCTTAACCAGAGTACAGATTTGACTTTGAGAAGAATAATGAAATAGGAAGCTATTCATTTAAAATGTACTCAAGGTATTCAAAAATAACATCAAAGTTTTGTTTATACCGGATTGATATCTTTTTATATTCTTTTTGAAGAGAACAAGGGAGCTGCTGTACATGTTTTCAGTTCAGTATCAGTCACTCGTCAAGATAACTCTTCTAACAGAGACACGTCTGTATTACTTTTCGATTTTTAAATCCCCCCCCCATTCCCCTCAGATTGTAACATCTTCTGAGTACTGTGGCAAAGTAAATTGTTGTGCATTTCGTACTTTACCTGGGCTCTTTTGAATTCAACCAACGCGTACATTTTGAGTGTATTTAAGTTAATGTGTTGGTTGGTTCTATATGGCCTGCTTGACTAATAATTATGATTGCCTTTTTTGTAGCGTAAAGATTGGGTGAGTGTTGGACATTCTGACAAATATGTTCAAATTCATTGATAAAATAACAAGAAACAAGATCAACGTACATTTTCGGATACGCAGGGTCCTTTGGCGTTGAGGGACACGCAAGGTCCGATGGCACCGGACACTTTCACCTCCCTGGAAGTCTGAAAGAAAAAACACAGGCACGACATCATTTGCCTTCGTGTCAGCGTTGGAAGCTCCTCGCTCCTCTCGATGCTTCGACCGCGATCATATTAAAGGGGAACTAAGCCCTGGATGTCAAAACTTCCTGTTGTACTTCTTTACCTGATGCTGTTGACTTAAATCTATGAAGCATTTTTACACCATTACGTGGACAAAAGTTGCGAGAATGTGACGTAACATCGCCCCTCCTTCTGGCAAAAGGGAGGAAGTGACGTTACAGTTAATGTAGCTACGAGCCAGCTAGCTGCGTGCCTTACATTTGAGCTAGCCCAGTTTGTTAAAAATGGATCGGTAGGAACTGCAACTGTGTCAGGCTGTCAGCATCAACGATAAGTGTGCAGATCCCATTTGCGTATTAAACCCCCGGCTGTCGCTAGCCTACCGGGCGCTCGGGCTGCTAGCTGCTGACGCCGGCAAGCTAGCGCCGTATTCTACCATTTAATCAATGACAGCGTAATAAATTAGCGATTTTTTTTATTGCGTCTTAAATTACCGATTGATAATGATTTGGGGATGGTGTTGTGTTGATGTCGGTGGCAACAGTATACGATGGCAATATAAACTGCGGACAGGACAGCATCTAGCCGAGGAGCCGAGGTCCAGCCGGCCGCGGCGGCGACTGCTGGTGCCGGAATCCAACGCGCCGCAGGGGCGAACTTCAAAATAAAAGCCTGACACGGCATTAATGTCCAAAGTATTAGTGGTGGGGCTTTTATTTTGAAGAGCGTTGGCGAAGTACTAAAAATGAGTTTAATTCTTATTCCGCAAGCACATCATTAATCACAATACCGTGTTTAGAGTGGTGGGGGCACAGACAACATATTCTTGCCCAAAATGTTTTTGCATTTCTTTCCCCTTTAAGGAGCACCTCAATTGTCCTAAATGGGGATCACGCGGCGAGGTTCCACGAAGGAGCTAAAATGGAGGAAGTCTTGTCGCGCCTCGCCACTAGCGTACCTTGACTTCTAGCATGGCGGCGAAGGCCATCTTGAAGGAGCCTTGAACGTCTTTGGAGAAAACTCTCTGGAAGGTTTGCTGGAACAACGACGTGTTGAACGAGTCAGCCATCACCATGTAGCCGCTACACACACGCACATACCAATCAGTGTTGGAGAGGAACTAATTACATGGCACGAGATTACCTAATTTAATTATAAAATGTGTCATTATATTACTGTTGCTTCTGGAAATTTGCATGATTCCAGTTTTAGTTACGGTTGGAAAAATAGGCGCAAAAGCTCAGATTTTTTGTTTTCCATATCACTTCCTCCTTTCTAAAGCTTAGGCTTGTGATTGGCTCTCTCTGGCCATGTGCCATTCTGGCTTAGTCTCAACAAGACATTTTTCCAAATATGACCACAAAGCGCCACCTTGTGGTGCAAGCTATTAGTTTATTTGAAATTTTGAAAAGGTTCGACTTATAGTTACACTTTTGAACATAAAGAACTTTTAAAAAGTTTCATCTTTATCATTTTGGACTTATCTGGGTTGTCATCTGAAGCAATATTGTCTCAATAAATCAGGTGTCAAACTCATTTCTGTCGCAAGTCACATCGTAGTTTCCCTCAGTGGGCCTTTCTGACTGTGAACCCATAAACGTATCATCGCCTCATATTCTTACATATACACAACAAATGGCAGTCAATGTGTTTTAATGGATAACTAGCTTTGAAATCGGAAGATAGTAAAAAAAAAAAGGTTCAATTTATTTTAAAAGAGGGACTGGTAAAAATTCAAACTGAATGAAACCCAAGGTGAGGACAAGCCAGTCTGCCAAATTTGTTTTCGTCCCGACAGTAAACACACACACTCCTGAGGCGTTTTTGGACGACAAAATAAACACAAACGGTGTTGGCCCACAGAAAGTGTACTTCGCTACATTGCAAAATTGGAATCGCCTGTGAGGAAACCCATCACAAATGGCAATCCCACAAGTTCGCCGCAGACTGAAAGATGCCATATTAAAGGAAATCAACCATTTTAGGTTTGAGGGATCGTTTTCATCAGAGACAGGGTCTATTTTGTTGTTTTTGGTTGTGATTTTTATTCATGTGCAATTTTTGCTAGCAAAGACAGTCTTTGTTTGTTTTTCTTATTCATTTAGGATATTTTAAAGTTTTTCACATTCAAATTACAATGGTAAAAAAAAATACTGACGTGGAGTAAAGGTTCATTGCATTTGACAGGGTTCACTTGCAAAATTATGATGTAATTTGTGTGTGTGTGTTGTTGTTGTTTTTTACCCCGTGTTGTTGGCACAACACTTCATCTCCAGAAGTCCGGTCTGGTCTAGCGCACAGGCGTAGATGTCCATCACATGACCGCTAGCGGATGCCCTGCTAGCCAGCGACTCGTAATGCTAACACACACGCACGCACGCACACACGCGTCATCCATGATGTGGACGATGCTAATCTAACTCGCCTGCGGTCTCACCTTGGCGGCCTTCTTCATGAACTTGGCGTTGTCTTTTTCAATGTCGTGCCAAGACCTGATGGGGGTCTTGAGCTCGTCCCCCACCACCATGCCGGGACCCTGCGTGGCCGGACCCCCGATGAAGGTCATGATGCGTGCGCCCGTGTTGGGGAAGGTGCACTGGCACGACAAGGGCAAACATTTTTTTTTAAAAGTCAAACATATGCATAATGTTAACAAGAGTCAACTACAGTACATAGCGACCAACTACGTCTAAAGGAAGGTCCTCAAATCACTTCATAGTTCCTTGCCACCAAGATGCCACCAGATTGCGGCAATGCGCTACTTTTGTCGAAATGAAGTTCCTAAACTCACGCCAACATGGTTCCTTGCTACTAGATGGCAGCAAAAGCATTCCTTTATTCAAAATGAAGCTCCACAACTCACCAACATATTTCCTTGCCACCAAGATGCCACAAGATAGTGGCAAAACACTACTTTTGTCTAAATCAGATGTTCTTAGCCTTGTTAGAGATACTGAACACTGGAAGTTTCATACACGCATTCATGGAACCCTTCATTTGATTTGAAATGAAGCTCCTAAACTCACTCTAATATAGTTCTTGACCACCAAGATGTCACCAGATGGCGGCAAAGCACGACTACTCTTACTGTCAAAAAAACAGCAAACAACAGAGATTTTGGCAACTATCAGGACAAGTTCCGCCCAGGAAACCTGCAGGTCACGCACATGCGGGAAACACAATGTCAACAAATGACATTTCATCAGACAAGTCAACACACCTCATCCACACAGTCAACATCAACGAACGTCAATAAAATGGCGTCATGGAAAGCTTACATCCCATCAACAACGGGGGAAAGCGGCCAATGAGAGCTCGCTTTGAAGATGAAAGGAAGTGAGAGGGAGCGGCGCTCACCTCCAGCAGGCCGACAGCGATGGACATGGCCACGCCCAGGGAGCGCAGGGGCCTCTTGCCCTGGACCACAGGCCAGGAGTCGCGCTGCAGCTCCCCCAGCAGGTCAGTCAAGTTCATGTCCACCTTCTGGACAGGCTGCAGGAACCTGCAAGGTCAACAGGGACCGTTAGGACAACCGGGACGGTCTCGTTCTCACATGGTGCTGGCGTAAAGGTCCGGCAGAAGGCACCTGTTGCACTGCGGCTGTTGGGGGGCTTGCGGTCCTCGTCCCTGGGAGGAGGCCACAGGTTTGGCCAGACCCAGCATCTCCTGCAAGTTACCCACAATGCACAGTACGTTACCACACGTGGCATGTAGCATTAGCCATGTCAGAGGACCTGTGAGGTGAGGAACTCAACACTGCTAGTAGACGACAGGTGGAGTGTGAAACTCTTTAGCTTCCACTGATTAGCAGCATTTGAGTACCATTAATGGTGAGCATCTTCTGGTGGGCATCACATAGCTGGTATTATTGTTTAGGATTACTGTAGGTGGCATCTGATTAGCATCAATGATGAGTATCATATAGTTAGCACCCATGTTAAGCACTAATGTTAGTAGCATCTGCTTAACATCAATGAGTAGCATCATTTGATCGGTACCAAGTTACCGTCCTCGATTAAGCATACTCCGGTTAGAATCATGATCTCATGAGCATCAATGATTAGAATAAGACAGTTAGCATCAACGACTAGGAACATCTAGTTAGCGTCAATAATTTCGATCATCCGGTTACCATCAATGATTTGCATCCGCATTTCTGATTGTCATCGAGGATTAGCATCATCTGGTCAGCAGAAATGATTAGCATCAATGATTTTGATCATCTGGTTAGCATACGTGATTAGCATTGTCTAGTTAGCATCAATGATTAGCACCACTTAGTTGTCATCTCAACCCAACTCAACTTTATCTATAAAGCACTTTAAACACAATCACAGCTGAAAACAAAGTGCTGTACACGGATAAGTATCCAACTTTATGAAATTAAAACAATTTAAAATGAACAAAAACTGAAACAAACATAAAAACTATAAAAGCACTAAAACAGATGCTGAGTCTTATGCCAGGTTGAAAGCAAGAGAATAAAAACGAGTTTTAAAAATAGACTTAGTGGCTTGTCTGATGTGTCATTGAATCACGTGGGACCAGCGACGGAGAAGGTCCTCTCCCTTCGGAGCGTCAGAGCTCAGCTGCATCTCGGTACCTCAACTATTATTCTCATCAAGGATTAGCAGGATTAGCATCATCATCTTGTCCTTTTGGCTTCGGCTTGCCACTTATCGTCAATGACTAGCAACATCTGATTGGTATCTTCAATGATTACTATCGAGGGTTTGCATCATCAAGCTAGCACAAACAATAATTAGCATTATATAGTTAGCATCAACCAGTTCGTGTCATTTATTGAGTACCATCCAATTAGAATCATCTGTTTATATCAATGATTAGCATAAGAAGGCTAGTACCAAATGAATACCAACATCTGGTTAAGTCAGTGATTAGCATCACCCCGCTAGCCGCGGCGCTTCTTCTGGCGCGCACGTACCTGCAGCTGCTTGGCGCTGAGGTCTTTGGTCCCTTTGAAGACGTAACTCTTGGAGATCCCCTCGCAGCCGAGCTCGTGCACGTGGACGATGCGGCCGAAGGTGATCAGACCCACCAGGGCCGTCGGGGGCAGCAAAGACAAGGACATCTGCAAAGACTCCTTCAGGGCCTTCAGGTCCTCCTCCTCCATGCACGTGTCCACCACGTACAGGAAGACCAGCGGCATCTGGGGGCCGCGCTGGCCGACACCCACGCCGTGACATAAGACTTGTTACTTTGTGGATTATTTCAAAGCCTTCCCTTTATTTCTCGTGGGCAGCGTAGCGGTTGTCATGAATAAATAAAGTGACAAAAGGGGATAATCTTGCAATAATGCAATAATAATCTTATGGCAGTATGTTGTGTGTGCATGAGGCTGAGCATGCCACGGACCATTTCTTTTACTTGATGCATTATTTCAAGTATTTTCTAGTCTTTTATTTCTATTGTATGCAACGGCAGTTATTATGAGTACCTGGTGAGAGTGACAACTGCCTTAGTTATAGGGCATGGTTATTGGAACTGTAGACTTTTTATTTTCCTATATTGATTATTTCTCGTCATACTGTTTTTTTTACAGTCCCCTCCAAAAGTATTGGAACGATAAGGTCAAGTCCTTTGTTTTGGGTGGCTTCAAACAAAAAGGTGCACACATCTACAACCTCAATTCCAATGAAGTTGGGACGATGTGTTAAACATATACAAACAGAATACAATGATTTGCAAATCATGTTCAACTTATATTTAATTGAACACACTACAAAGACAAGATAATTCATGTTCAAACTGATAAACCTGATTGTTTTTAGCAAATACTCATGAACTTTGAATTTTCTGGCTGCAACACGTTCCCAAAAAGCTGGGACGGGTGGCAAAAAAGTTGAGGAATGCTCATCAAAACACGTGTTTGGAACATCCCACAGGTGAACAGGCTCATTGGGAACAGGTGGGTGCCATGATTGCGTCCCTGAATTGCTCAGTCATTCACAAGCAAAGATGGGGCGAGGTTCGCCTCTTTGCGAACAAGTGCGTGAGAAAATAGTCCAACAATTTAAGGACAATGTTCCTCAACGTACAATTGCAAGGAATTGAGGGATTTCATCATCTACGGTCAAGAATGAGAAAGAATTCCACCTACAAAGCTTCAACAATTCATGTCCTCAGTTCCCAAACGTTTATTGAATGTTGGTAAAAGAAAAGGTGACGCAACACAGTGGTAAACATGAGCCTGTCCCAGCTTTATGGGAACGTGTTGCAGCCGTAAAAGTCCAAGTTAATGATTATTTGCTCAAAACAATCAAGTTGATCAGTTTGAACATGAAATATCTTGTCTTTGTAGTGGATGCAATTAAATATAGGTTGAACATGATTTGTAAATCATCGGAAGAGATGGATGAAGCGGCTGGGGAGAGGGAAGTCTGGGCGTCCCTGCTGAAGCTACTGCCCCCGCGACCCGACCTCGGATAAGCAGTAGAAAATGGATGTATGATTTGTAAATCACTGTATTCTGTTTTTATTTATGTTTAACACAACGTCCCAACTTCATTGGAATTGGGGTTGTAGATGTAAATACCATGAAATAAAAGCTGGAATTCTGAACCTTTTGTCTCGTATTCATCTCTTGATCTGAAACCCAAATGTCTTCAGTATACAACAAAATTTTAGTCTTCAAACTAACGTAAGCGCCGATGACAGGAAAAAAAGCTTAACATTGAGCTAAAACTTCACCGTAGCAATTTTACATCACAATGAATTGGGACAAAATCCACATAAACGTCTCACAGTATCACAAACACTAACCTTGTGCCTCATCGGTGGGTAAGGAAAGGAATCAGCTTTTTATAGAATTTGGTTCCATGCATTTAAACAAAGAAATCACCGGTGCTGCGTGATGTTACTTTTCGTGCCCAAATGCTGAATTCCCGTGTGTACCCTTCAAAATAAAAGGCGTCAAGCTTAAAACAGGAAGTCAAGTTGAAACTTGCACATACAAACCATTTGACGTGATAAAACAGTCCCAGATAACGATTTTAACAATGCTAAATTTCATTTTTAGCTGAAACATTAAGTAATGAGTATTAAGTCAATTGGGTTAGTTCCAGACACATTGCCATTTAGTTAATAGGTTTGATATTGATACTGGTTATAAAGAACCCCGAATCAAATGTTCATTTTAGTCTATGCTGCGGGCTGCTAAGAAAATGGATGTTCATAATTTGGACACCCTTTAATTAAACCATGCAAACTTTTTTGACCCAGCCCCCTAAAAGAATCGGAATCGTGAATCGTTTGGAACCGGAATCGAAATGAGGAACCGGAATCGGGAATGGCTGCAATTCAAATGATGCTCAACCCTAATAAACGTTGAGGTTGTGATGCACCCTAGTGTTTACTTTTACTGAGGTCTTTTCCACATCCAGCCGTGGATGTGCATTACAGTTGTTGGACGTCACATGTACGTGCGTGCCCAAGGGTGGGTGCCGTGGACTTTTTGGGACTATGGATTATTTCTCATCTTCTCTCTTTTTTGAATTTCTATTGTGCAAGTTATGTTGGTGTGAGTTGGCTCTTACAGGGCACCAAAGACTTATTACTATACTTTCTAAGTATTTCGAAGTCCACAGAAGAACTCGTCGGACTGGTGGTTCCGACTACTGTCGCCGAGGGGTCGGTTCTGGTGCGGCTCACCTGGACCACGTACTCGATGGTGGAGAACAGAGGCAGCAGCTCGGCCGGCTGGTTGACTTCTGAGATTCCCGAGTAGGAAGGCGGGAACTGCGAGGAGCAGAGAGACGGGGGAGGGTGAAGCCCATCCCGAGCGGCGGCAGCGTGGCGAGCACGCGTCGGAACCCGAGCGGTACCTGATTCCTCTGGTAGCAGAAGTTACACGCCCACAGCTTGGCCCGGTAGTCCACTTGGCTACAAGACAAGAACATCACGTGACTTGACCGAAAGCCCGGTCGACACGACTTCGCGGGGTTTTTCCTGAGTCGAAAACGTGGAGGTGAGCGTCTTTGCCTAATTTCAGGTTGCAGCCAAAAGCTCAGACGTCATGAAATCTGTTCGTGCTGGATCAGAAACAGTCGGAAACAGTTGAAAGTTGCCCTGAAAACCGAGCACAAGTGGAAGACGTCCCTCTGCTGTTGTGGAAGCTCGAAGATGTGGCGACAAAAATGGCAGAAAAAGCCTACGAAAACACCATTTGGGGGCCATCAGCGGCACCTTAAATAGTGGCAGGTGTTTGCGGACTTAACATGGCTTTGAATGCGATTGGTTCATTCCGAACACAGCCACACCCTCTGATATAAGAGGGGGTGTGCGCAATTTCGTCGCCACGTTATTTCAGTTGTTTATTTCTGGGGGCGTGTGGACTTTTTGTACCAACACTAACTACTTCATATCAAGTACAGTGTGTGTGGGGGTGCTGCGTGTGCGCGTGCGCGTACCAGAGCGGGTTGAGCACGGCGCGGCAGGTGGCCCGGCTGCACAGCACCGGCTCGTACTGGATGGGCGGCAGGTCGAGTCTCTCCTTGAGGGGCGTGAAAAGGGCGGCGACGGGCACCACCATGCGCGTGGCCTCCAGCCGGCTGGACGGCCACACGTTCCAGCTGAAGCGCACGCCGTCGCGCTCCTCGTTCTGGGCGATGTACTCGGGGAAGGTCGCCATGGCAACGCAGCCTTGGGGTCACACTGCGCAGAGGAGACGGGCAGCCCGAATGGCCACTTGATTAGGAACACCTCGGCGGGGCTACAGGCAATGGGGCGGTTTGCGCTATTTGTATTTCATTTGATATTTTCTCTGTGCTGCCACGTTCCCACCACCAGAGCGGGGTCTTTGCGTGTCTCGCCCTCAGCATTTCCTGTTTGTTTTGCTCATTATTGTCATGTTAGTGTGTGACGGACATTTGTGTTGGATATTGGTGAAACTACGGAGCAAATCGCCTCCCGTATTGAACATTGACTGGGCAAATAAGGGGCGGGTGGCAACCATATTGGCAAGACGTGTCATTACTACATTATTGAAATCACGTTCATCTCCAGGCACCTTTCAGAACCGAAACGTCTTTTTAGCTGACACTTTGGAAACGTTCCCCGGCTGACGTGACAGGTGAGTTAGCAGCCGGCATGCTAACGGCTAGCTCACTCGCGTCGCGAGCTGTGAACCAAAAACAGACACACTTGGACAAAAACACACTCACCGCTCGACTGTGTTCGCCGTCGACGCCTGAAGTCCGTTGGCTGCTGTGGGCGTGAAGAAGTTTAGGCTGCGATGGCGTGTGCGTGCTTGACAACGAAGCAAAACAACATGGCGGCGGCGGCGCCACGTCAAGGCACAGATTGCAGCGACAGCAACAGACCGAGAGGGCTCGCTCCAAGCGCTATTCGGGACCCCAACCACCACCGCTTTAATTTAACGTAAAATGATGCCCATAACCGTTTAAAAACGTAATACGCTGTGACACAATATAGGATTTATCGTCAAAATGTCAAATTCGTTGTTATTTTAACTTCACTGTTCTTCGTTCGGAGGTGAGAGTGAGGAATCTTGCCTGTACAGAGATTTTCACCCTAGGGCGTTTTTTCAGGGGTCGGACGTGACGTCACGAAAAAACCGTTCCCCACCGTTTTTAGCCCCCCCCCCCCCACACACACACACACAATTTTTGGGACTTTCTTTTATTTTGCTGTAATATAGTACCGAACCGTATTTAATGTCAATATCTGGTGTTAAAAATAAAACTATCAAACAATATCTGGTGTTAAAAATAAAACTATCAAAAACTTGAGGTATCTTTAACCTTTTTTAATTTTTACCCCTGACCCCTATAGCATGTTTCTATTTTGTCCTTTTCATCTGTTTTGTAACGTTTACCCATTTTATTACATGGACACTGCACTGTTATGTTTGGCAATATCCTATCATCCCAAAGAAATAAAGACAAAAGTCTATGGGATTATTGGAGAGTTATAAATAGTCAATGTTGTTTTAAGTTGACTTATCAACAAGTCAAATTCGTTGCAAGTTATTTAAACATTCGTCTTCGTTGATCCAGTCATCTGTCAGTACAAGATCACTGAGCCAGGTGCGATTTTGTGACGTCATGATACATAACCCCGGTCTGGTTTTAAAATTATTCCAAAATCTGCACGTAGTTGATGCCCTCCCCCCAAAAAGGTTTAAAAGTGCCTATAGTTTATATTTCTCACATCAATCACAAAGTCTCCATAAATCATCATTAAATAGTAATAAACGGTCAAAGTGTGTATGAGCACTGAAACTCGCTGCCGTGCTCAACTCAGCTAAGCTAGCAAGAGCTAATGTTGTGGCTAACACCGCTCATGTTTGTTCCAACATTCAAACTTGGTTTATATGAAATAAAAATCAATCAAAGCTAAAATAGTAACTGCGACTGATTACTTACATTTTTATGCAGTGTTTATTTTTTGTGTATCTTTGGAGCAAGGTGAGGAAATGTCACGACAAATCAAATGTGGCGATAGAATAATTCAATACAAACAAGAGTCTCAGAACGTGAACTGTATATATTTAATTCTGAAAAGTTTCACGAGTGATAACATCACTCAGCACATATCACCTGCGATTCTGATTAAAAATGGACAAATAGAAACTTTTGCTCGTTTGGGGCGCCGATCGTCCCGCCTCGTCCAATCAGGACGCAGCGTCTTCATCCAGGGGAAAAAAAGAAGGAAAAAAGCGAGCTCCTCCCTCCAGAGGAAGCTCATGCGGGGGTTTTCCTGCGGCTCCGTGTCGCTCACATGTTGTTGAATCCCATCATGCCTTTCATGTTTCCCGCCGCGCCCTGCTGGAACTGGCGCATCATCGACTGCAGGCCTTGCATGCCGCCTGTGTGCACAAACCGCAAGGTCAGCATGTGTGCGTGCCCATCAGAGGTCACATCAGTGCAAGTCACAACTGTTAACCTTCAAGTCACATCATACAGTAAGCCCTCGTTTATTGCGGGGGTTACAATCCACAAACTCCCCGCAAAAGACGAAATCGGCAAAGTAGTGACAGATTATTTATTTTAATTTTATTTTTGTCCTGTTCGGCTATTAGGTCAAGCAGAATGGTAAATGTATCCCTTTTATGCCGGAACAGTTTTACTGCGTCACAGTGGCGTTTTTAAGCTTCCGCTGTGGTTTCTTAGTATTCTAATTGAGGTTTATTGAGAATCAGACTTGATCTGTCGAACCGAACAAAGTTTCTAGAAGGGAGAGAGAAACAAAGACAGTATTTATATCGATTTAAAAGTTTCATAGCTGCAATTCAATGTCTACAATTGGAGACTTTAGAGTTTTGCAGGCATTCTACTTGTCCACTTGGTCGCCATCCACTCACTCGACACAAAAGGGAGGTGTGCTCGGCTTGAGTGATATGAACCTCAACCCATGCGGACATGCTAAAGATGGCCGATTTCCTGGCCAAAGCATTAGGCACTATCCACCGCATCGACGGTCCCGGCGGGGAAGGCAGCACAAAGCATCATGGGAGTTTGGGCCGGCAGATCCTCCTGCTTCCAGAGTTCTTTGCAGTGCTCTTTTCAACAACAGTACTGTAAGCTGTAGAAAATCAAGCTAAACGTTGCTCTTTACATGCTTTTGTTCCTCACCATATTGTTTTGAGCAGTGTTGGGAAGATGACTGAGGAAATGTACTTTGTTACAATTACAAGTTACCCTGTTGAAAATGTAATAGCGGAGTAAGTCTTTCAATTATTGGATCAAAGTCATATAATTAATTCCATTTTGATGAGTGCACCAAGAGGAGGCCGTTTCCCCGAGTGTGTCTGCGTGCACGTGTGTGAGTGTTACCCATGTGGTGGAGCACACGGGGGTCCATCATCTTGGCCATCTGCTGGTTGAGTTTGGCCATCTGAGAAGGGTTGACATTCTTGGACATGTCTCCTCCTGACCGCGCACACAAAGACGACACGCGTAAGACGACGACGCGCACGTGACAAACTCGGCAGGCGCCGGTGACTGACGCGTCACCTTTGAACAGGCCTTTGATGCCGCCCATCTTCTTGACCATCTGGGCAAACTTGGTGTACTGGGTCAGAAGTTCTTGGACGTCCCGGGTGGCCACGCCCGCTCCGCGAGCGACGCGCTGGATGCGGTTGGTCTGCTTGCTGAACAGCTTGGCGCCGTCTTTGCTGTCCAACTCTACAAGCAGAAAGACGCGCACACACAAAAGTGGGCGGCCACCTCAAGTCGTCATGGCGATGATAGAAATTCCTGGCTACACGCTTACATCCCCACTACATACACACACCCAGATCTCCTTATAAACATATAGTCGCACCGACACAACAAACGCGCAAAATATCAACAGAGGGTATGTTGGGAAGTTGCCTCCGGGTGCGGCCTTTGCTCCCCGGAACTTTAGGAAACCCGGGGCGTTGTTGGAACTGACACATTCAATATGGTGGATGTACTGACGTATCCCTGCCAATAGCGTTCAACACGTTCATCAGTAAAGTTATAGAAAAAGGACAGGTTATATCACATGATCCCCCCCCAAAATAAAATGACATGCGGTTGTACCAAGGAAGAGCCAACCCGTCATAATTTGTTGGCGAGTGCCCTGCGTCCTCGAGTTCAGCTGCAAAAAAAAAAACATGCATCTGTACCAGAAATAGCATGTTCCAGAATCCAGAGTTTTGTAGAGAGTTAACACTGCTGCAATGAGACACTCTCTGCTCTATGTACAATAGACAATAGATAGAACCATCGTCACATTGCCTACATTCAACATGGCCGCCACGTAGGCACGGGAGGATCTAGTCATATTGTATATCTGTGATCCCGGGAAATACGTCAGTCCCGATGCAGTTTAAGTGACAAATGGAAACTGTTTTTGGATACATTGTTCAGTCCCGACGGTCCGTTTGATCAGAAATCCGTTATATCGGGGTCCATCTTAGCGAGGTTCCACTGTACCTTCAGCCAGATGGCGTGAAAGAATCCCACTTCTATTTTACAATCCCATTTACCTTTAGCCGGTTGGCAATTCCACGCCGATCGCGGTACGTTACCTTGGTCGTTCATGCTGTCCATGATGGTCATGAGCTTCTTCAGTCTGGCCATGGATTCCTGCTCGTTTCCTTTACTCATGAAGTCCGTTCCGAAGCCTGGAATCATACCCTACACACGCGCATACATTTAGTTGAAGCGCAAGATGGCAGCGGAGGGTCCCGTGAGCGGGGGGTTACCATGATCTGTCCGAAGGGTCCCATCTTCATGATGTTCTGGAACTGCTCGTACATGTCTCTGAGCGTGAACTGGCCTGAGGGTCAGAAGGCACACGTCAAAGCCACAACGCAGCAGGGGGAGGAGCAACCCGAACGCACCACGTAGACGACGCAGCATTTGATGAAAAATACAAACAAACATTCTTCTTTGGAAAATGATGAAAACATTTCAAATATGACATGAAAAAATGAAAACATTACTACAAATGGAACAAAATAAAACAAAAAAGAAGAATATTAGCTAAAAACAGACACATTCGTTAGAAATTAAAATACACAAATATAGAGAAAAATTCACAAAACTTAAATATTTTGCAATATATATGTTAAAAAAGAAAACCTACAAATGAGGCCGATATTATGCAGAAAATACAAAATATTAGCCAAATAACTACACCATAACTGGTCGTCTTAACCCGCATTGCCTACGAAAGAATGCGGTTGGATGTTTGGTGGTCGGAGGGGCCGTAGGCGCAGAATGGCAGCCAGGCTTCTGTCAGACTATGGCTACACAAGTAGCTTGCCGCCACAGGGTGTGACTGTGGAGTCAATGAATAACGTGCACAATTGGAAAGCGCTATAAGTGTAATGAATTTGAAAAATATATGAGGAGACATAAGAAAACAATTTGAAAAAATACGATTGGAGAAAACAAAAGTATCAGAAAAATTTTATAGAAAAAGGAAAATTACTGGATTTGTCAAAATATACAACCTATTTGGGCAAAAATATTAGAAATGTATTTAAAGTATCAGACAAAACAACTGAAAGAACCATATTTGGGAAAAGTATGAAAAATAAAATATTTGCGTGCATTAATAAAAAAAAAAAAAACACTACCTGGGAAATATTGAAATATTAAACAGAAATTACAATATGGCCATCACCTGGGCTGCCATGTTTTGTAGCACTGTTACATAACAAGAGCAGAAAATTGAGCGCAGCAGACGGCAGGAACCTGAACACAACACGCAGCCGGAACCTGAACGCATCTCACCGTGTTTGAGCTTGTCAATCAGCTCCTCGTTGTCGTCCAGCTTCAGCTCGTTGACTCGGTCGATCAGGCCCTCGATGTCGCCCATGCCTGACAGGAAGACAAAGTCGTAAGAAGGGAAGCGTGCTTTCTTTTCTTTCTTTCTTTTAAACCACCTTGGCGGCGGCATGATGGCATACCGAGCAGTTTGCTGACGAACGGCTGCGTCTTGAAGGGTTCCAAGTCGTCGATGTGCTCGCCAGTTCCGATGAAGACGATAGGACTCCGGGTGGCCGCCACTCTGACAGGAAACAGCCGCCCAATCGGACAAAAAAAGCTTACAGAAGATGGCGGCGTCGCTCCAAAACGGACCAAACTTATTGAATGTCGAGCGCTGTTCCTCCCTGTTCACGGCGTCCAAGGAGGCATATCGCTCATGTCTACGTTGACCAACTTTCACAGCTCAATAGTCAACCACTTGCCGTCTTTTCCCTCATCCAGCAAATGCCGCGCGTGAGTATGATATTGAATATGATGATAAGGAAAGACGGTCATTAATTCATCGCCGCCGTTGTGCAGAAACCCCGTATGTCCAACTACGGTCAGTTTCCGATCTTTCCACAAATCGATACGATTGATCCGCCCCAGTGTCGTCTGTTATTTTTACGCATTATCAACCAATTTAAAGTGTTCCAAATAGCTTGAGAGCAACTTAACTCCCATGAAGTGTTGCAAATAAGGGGGGTGTTAATATCAAATAGCACATAAGCCCTGATTTTCTGATGCAACAAGATGTTCTAAGCACTCCTGTGTACGGTCAATTGTTTTAAACTTTTCACCCAAACCCCCGCACCCCAAATATTACTTTGTTTGTTTTTCACAACTTTTCCACAGTGCAATGTATTATCAAGATTGAAAGTCTGGAGGGTTTTTTTTTTTTTCTTTTTTGGGGACAATAACGAGTGAAAATAGTGACGTTGAATAGATTTGAGTAAGCCTGTTTGGTTCAAATTGGATCACCGTAATGCTTCGGCGCAGAAGGAATTAGTCAGCCGCGAAGGTCAGCGCGTGCAGATATATTTATGCCTATTTAACTGCTGAGTCAGTCAAGTATACTTTTGTCAAGTATTGTATATGGCCCGACCGATTAAACGCCCAGCTGATTTTATCGGCCGATATTGGTCCGTTTGAAATCTGCAAAAATTGGTTGAGTTTTTCTTTTGACCACATTACAACATAAGACAAAGATATTTAAACAGACAATGTTACAGGAAATACAGAATAATGCAAAAATTGATAATCACCAAAACAAATGCACACAAAAAGATTCAGTTTAACGCTACGTCTGTATATCACACATTTAAAACGCAACTCTGTTCAAGATGACGTTTTGACATCTGGAAAGGGTGTGGATTTTTGGGGGAAGTCAACACTTCATGGCAAAGAAAAGAATGGAGTAGAAGAAATGGGATTTAAGTTTCAACTGCATCGTGCATCAGTAACTTCACTTATTATGTTGCATTCATCTCTGGTTGAAATCTATCATTAAATTCATCACAGAATGCATTTTGGGGACATTGGTGTACTTGAAAATTCCTCTCTGTTGTCAAGCTAAACAAATGCTAAAGGACAAAGTATTGTCAAACAGTCAAATGATGTGCCTGAAATTCATGTATTTGTTGCTGTAAGCCGTAAGGGATCCAAAAAGAAGTTTTATTTGATTCATTATGTATTTTTTAAAATGGATCGGCCGATGAATCGTTTATCGCAATGTTCTTTTGCTACCGAAATCGGCTTTGGTCTCAAAAAAATCCATATCGGTCGGGCCCTGGTATTGAAGGCTTTTGTTCGGTACGAGCGCGGATTTTACCGGCAACGTAATCTACGAATTAGCATATTAAATTAGCGATCGAACATGATCTTGGGTTTCTGTCGTGTCGACGTTGTTGCGCAACGGTATACGATGGCAATATAAGGTATGATACTAACTCGAACGATGCAGCGTTATTATTTTTATTTTTTTTTTTAGTTTGCTGAAACCTTGTGATTCTGGACATGCGAAGATGTACTTCTTGCGACATTGTTGTTCGGTGGTGTGACTTGGCAAATGTAAGCAATGTTTGAGAAACCTCGGTCTGGTGAATGCTACGTTTACAACAGGAGTTGAGATTTTTTGGGTCTCAACTGGAACTGAGCATCTTCTATAAGCGATAAAATTGAATAAAACGTGACGAGCGCGCAGCCGCTTACGCGCTCAGAGCTCCTCCCCCTTTGGCGTGTCCGTCCAGCTTGGTGACGATGACCGACGCCACGTCCACTTTGTCCTTGAAGGCTTTGGCCTGAGACTCGCAGGCCTGACCGACGGAGGCGTCCATCACGTAGACGACGTTGTCGGGTTGCTGCGGAAACGCACGCAAACGCCTCTGAGGCCGACTGACGGTTGGGGCGGAGGGGGCGCGGCGGAGCGCTGCGTTCGGGTACTCACCACGGCGTTGGAGACCTGCAGCATCTCCTCAAACAGCGAGTCCTCCTGTTTGTGGCGTCCGCTGGTGTCCACGATGATGATCTCAAAGTTCTCGCCTTTGAACTTCTCCACGCCTTCCGCTGCGATCACCACGGGATCCATCTCTGTGTAACTGAACGCAACGCAGTAGCGCCGCACAATACATCGTTTGCAACGTTGCCGTACTGAGATGCTGTTAAATGAAGAAGTGACCGGCAGAGGGACGCGGCTGGACACAAAATTATCCCGAGTCGTTTGTACGAGGTCAGGCTGTATACTACGAATGCACTGTAGCATGAAGCATGTTGTAGATTTCCAGTTCAAATATCCATTTTATTTAGCGAGCGATAAGTAGATATAGTAATTGCGGGGACAGGCCTAAGGGGGAAGCCGACCGCCTGACTCACCTGCCGTAGAAGGGTATTCTGGCCTTGGTGGCGTTTTGTTTGAGCTGATCGAAGGCGCCTGCGGACAGGAAAGCCCCCCAGTGAGGGTCACGTGTCATTCGGCACGTCACACGATGCGGTGTCGAGTGGTTTACCGGCGCGGAATGTGTCGGCACAGATGAGGCACGTCTTCCAGCCTTTTCTTTGGTAGTAATACGCCAGCTGCGAGGCAGACATCAATAACCCATCTGGATTGTGTCCATCATTATCATTATTATTATTATGAATGAATGACAGTTGTCAGGCTTCACCTTTGAGCAGGTTGTGGTTTTGCCGCTGCCCTGCAGGCCGACAAACATGATGACGTTGTTCTTCCCTTTGACAGGCGTCCACGCCTTCACGCCGGGGTCAACCAGCTATGACAACACAACGACCAAAACCGCGCCACACGCGTTTTTTTTCATCTCCTCCTCCTACTACGACTTGTTTTTGTACCACTCTGACCTTGACCAGCTCCTTGAAGACGGCGTGCTGTATCATCCTCCTCTTGTTCAGACCCGACGCCATCTCCTCCAGGTCGATGGCAGCCCTGCGGGGACAAAGACGAGAAAGTCGCGAGTCCAATGGGAAGCTAGGCTTTCGTCGGATGCATTCGGTGGCTGTTTTGTTAGTGCGAGCAGTTTGCGTCAGCAAAGGGGAACTCCAGCAGCAGCTAAGGCCCGGTACGCCCTTTTTGTCCCGAGTGCGCACCTTCCCATTCCAGGACGACAAACATCAGACGACAATAAGTTTTATAAGACGGTCCTTTGGTCTGGTGTGTGTCAACAGCGGACCGGTCCCGATAATCGGGTCCGAAACGGGTCAGGGCCAAAATCTTGCCGTGTGCGGGCAACGTCGACGGCTCTGAGAATCGTGACACGAATGTGGCCAATCGGGACGCAACCCGTCACCTGACTGAGCCGGCCAGAAACCCAAACATATTTTGTACAAGTGCCTTTTAATTAACAATCACCATTCTACGAGACTGCCGCCTCCTTCGGAAATAGTCGGCAAGCATAACGATACTTTCTCCTTGGCTTTTGTTAGATCACGTTTGATCACGAGAGATGTCGGTCTTGGATTTGAGATCGGCGGCAGAACAGAATCTTGATGCATGTGGCGTTCGGTCTTGAGATTATCGGAGCACACCACACACAATACAACCAAAACTATTAAATGCCTGATTTTAGTATCTTCATGGATGGGTTCTGCCACAGATCAGCTTTTAGAATTTGAAAAATCCTTGTGCGTACCTGGCCTTAGGGGGAAAATAAACTAAATACCTAAAACTTCTCACTCACTTGACATTCTCTCGCAGCTGCTTGACCAGCTTGATGTTGACGTCGGCCTCCAGGAGGGCGGCGCACACCTCCTTCAACATGGAGTTGAGGACCTGGCGGGAGGAGACGCTCGTGTTAGTGCGAGACAAAAATGCAATCATTCACTCATTCCTTACTTGCTGTATCGGGATTTGATGGAATGGACATAGACAGTTCCCGAAAAAGTCGACTAAAAATCCAACTGGAGTGATTCCCAAGTCGGGAATGAGCGAATGGCTCGATTGACGACTCCTTGAAACCTGAATCACTACAATGTGATTTTTTTGAGATAGCAGATCGAGTTAGTTCCAAAAATCTCCAATGAAAATCCCCATGTCGTGATTGTGGAGAAGGGAATGAGTGAATGATTCTGAACGCGGTCGCTGCGTGGTAAATGTTGAGCACATTTAATACTGACGCTTGTTGGCCTCGACCCCTTTCTGAGCCTATTATTGGGACAAATCCACTCGCAACGCACCCCAGACCACACGATCATCTTTTAGGTTCATCTTGTAAGACACTAAATACTTTGACGTTTGTTGTCCTTGGACGGAAACGGTCAAAATCGGGACAAAAAGAGCCCGACCGTCTTCATGCGTGTAGCCGGCCTTAACGAAACGACGTCTGCGGAGCGGTTTGGATGGCGGCTGAGGGCGCTACGTTGGTGTGCTGTCGCACGTTACCTCTTCATTGATGATGGTGGCGTTGCTGAGCGACCTCAGCGCCGACGTGATTTTGCGGCCCAAATCGGCGAGCACCATGGCGACGTTTGATGCTGCACTTTACACGCTTCCGCCGCTGATCAGAAAACACACACACAGACGGACGTGTAATCGTTGGAAATGATCCAAAACTATTTAGTCAATATAAATAACATGGCAATAAAGGCTGAAAAACAGACAGACAGATAGACTCACGTCACGTGTGGGTGGCGGCGGACGCTCGACTGAGCGTGTCAGAAGATCGGCCGACAAGATGAGGGCTCCGGCACTTTTCCTAATGAAAATGGAATTAAAGACATTTGCACATCACCGCGGCAACTGCAGCGCCACTTGACGTCCAATCTATCTGTTGTCTATACTACGGACCCCCGCACGCGAGCAACCTTTTCAAAGTGACTTATTTACAAAAATTGATTAATACAGCCTGTTCAAACTGTTACAGTTGCTTTGGTCCTCATTTGTTATTTCCTAAAAAAGACGACAAACGTTTGATGATGCACTTTCCTAAAAAGAAGAGACCAGTGCCAAGACATTCATCATTTTGCTCGCAGTCGTCGTGCTCATTCTCAGACTCGAGCTGGGCGATTAATCGAAATGTAACCGTGAACATCGCCAGCTTAATGTTCGCAGTCAATGGAAAATCCTATTGACCGGCAAGCATAAATTAGCATCCGACCGATTTACCTTCAAATAACGGATATTCGCACTCAAACGCTGTATTCGGCCGTCTTATCGTGACACTTCAGTCGCTGTTGTTGACACCTTAGTCGACAGACAAACAAACACAGCACGCAGCTACCCGATGCTAACGGAAGCAGCTAGCTCGCGTGTATTGCGCTCGGCAGTCAAGGCGAACACAGCCCAACTGAACAAAAACAAAAGTGAAAAAGACAAGTTGACCTGGAACGCTCCCACTCGCCGACGTCGTGCGAGTCTTCGTCACAGCCACTTGCTCGATCCGCTCGTCATCACTTCACTCAAGCGGAAGTCAGCTTCTTCTTCTTCAGCTTCTTCTTCTTCGTCTTGGCGTCTCCGCGTCGCCCCCTACCGACCAAGCGACAGCAGCCGCGCGAAGCGGCGTGAAAACTGTTGCGTCCGCGCGCCAATCGAGAAGATGGGAATTTGCACCACTTCAAGTGTAAAGCGTCAAAGTCAATGTGACGTCGTCGATTTTGGGCAAAAGATTGTTTTTTTCAAATTATTTTTGTTACAAACAAGTACAATGTTAAGTATTTGAAAATTGGTAGATTGGGATGAGTGTCTTTTGTTTTCAGAGTCTCTGACACACTTGGGGCATTGTTATATTGCGTCGTCCTTTTGGAGACAAGATGACAAAATGTTGAATTTGTGTCAGAAATTAAATATCTGATAAATGATATCTTCACTTAACGTCTCAGCAATATACTACATTGGAGGGGTTGATGGTTGAAAGAAACCATGAAGTTACGGGAAGTCATTTTTTGCGCTACTATAATTTTTGTTAGCATTTATGCTGATTGTCTATCATTTTGGGCATTGTGGTTGTTGTATGATTTGAAACGAGAAGTAGACTCTATTAAAAGAAGAGGAGTGGCCTTTCCTGCACTGGGGAACGTGGGTAATGCCTTTGGGCATCTTGCACGGGAAGATCTCTCGGGGCCCGGTCGGTAAAGGTCACCTTGCGCTCGTCCGACCGCGCGAACACGCCGCGAACTGCCGAGTTAGTCGTTGAGTCCGGTCCAAATGTCGTCGGTGTGTGCGGAGGGCGGACGGGGACGGATCTCTCATTCGGTTCCAAGAAATTCCGCCTAACGAGTCGCTCTACAGAGACCGTTAGGCGTTTAACGTTGGGATGCGTACCAAAGTTCCAGACTTTCTGCATCCACGTCGGCTCCGTCTCGGAGCAGAAGTCCGCAAACGCGTCCCAGTCAGGTCCCCAGCATCTCAGCTCGAGACCTTTCTAGGCATGAAACCATACTGTTGCTCGCAAATACTCACTTCTTTCCTTTCTTTCTAGCCTCCACTACTCTTTCCCATAACTTCATTGTGTGGCTCATCAACTTTATTCCTCTCTAGTTCCCACAGCTCTCCACATCACCCTTGTTCTTAAAAATGGGCACCAGCACACTTTTCCTCCATTCCTCAGGCATCTTCTCACCCGCTAGAATTCTATTGAACAAGCTGGTCCAAAACTCCACAGCCACCTCTCCTAGATGGTTCCATACCTCCACAGCAATGTCATCAGCACCAACTGCTTTTCCATTTTTCATCCTCTTTAATGCCTTTCTAACTTCGCCCTTACTAATCATTGCCACTTCCTTGGGGGGTCTCGTCAACTCCTGTGACAGGCGGAACCTCAGGCCGATGTGGTCCCGTATTAGTCTGCCGCAGAGCAACCCTCACAATTCCGTGTGCGTGGAATGGATCTTTCCGCCAGTGTTCAACGACGGCGAACCCCGCCCTCCCCGGAGCTATACGGTTCACGTAAATGGACAATTTCGCCAAAAGGAGACTGATTTGGCCGAAGGGGAATAAACCACGTATGTTAAGAGGAACAAGAAATGGAAACAAATCTTGGTGCAATGCTTTTTCCTATGACTGCATATTCATGGTGTAGAACAATAAGAGTGCGAGCAGTAGTTATGGATAGCAAAACATTCATTTTCTTTATTGATTGGAAAAATATGAGGGACCACAAAAAGTGCACTGCAATGATCCCCAAAAAACAGGCATGATTAAAATCGCCCACAACGAGCACAGCATCACTGGTGCGTTTTGTCACGGCTCGGACGCACGCCGACGTCAACGTGTAGCCGGTTAGTTTAGCGCTAGCTTACGTGAACATGCCTCCAAGCGGGGGAAAGAGGTTGGTGGGGGGGGTCAGGTGGTTGGTTACAGGGTGGTCAGGAGGAGGGGGGTTCAGCCATTTCAAAATTGGGAGTCAAAGCCTCAAAAACAAGAAAGCATCATCAATATTATTCTCAGATGGCGTCGATATCGATGTCTTCCTCTTCCTTCTCCGGCTTTTCCGCTTTCACCGCCTCCACTTTGAGCTCGCGGGCCGAAGGGGAATAAACCACCTGTGGCCACATTGCGGGGACAAATGTTACAATAAATAAATCAATAGAACCTTCCGCGAAGCAGTACACTGCCGACACAAGTGGACGGAAACTCCATTGAAGACTCCTTCGTGAAACATGACCGGAGAGTCGGCAGTTGGGGCTTGTACAGCCGCGCTACCGTTCTCAAAAATATCTAATACTTTTCGAAACTGCTTCAATGTAAACATTGCTTAAATCCATTTAATGTATTACACCGTGTTGGAATTTCTAAATTAAGCATTTATTAAACTGCACATTTCCCAACCCATTTTCCAATTTTTAAGTCTTTTTAAAATCCATTTTAAATCCAATTCAATATTTAAGTTCACAACTTTAAATAAATGCAAGACTTCAGATAAAAACATCTAATCGGTTTTAGAATTTGTAAAAAACTTTTTATAAAAAGGCAATAATCTTTGAATAATTTTTTTTAACTAAAATGTAGGTATGAACATCTAAAAGAAATGTTAATTACATTGTACACATTTTGTGAGAAGCAAAGTCATTGGTGGACATAAAATGAAAATACTGCAAAATTACAAAAGCAAATCTTTTTTTTTTAATGTATTAAAAACTATGAAATTATTATTCTGATGAAAAGTAGTTTGAGAGTTTTGAGGTGTTTTTTTTTTTCTTTCTGAGGAAGATGAAGGGCTTCATTTTGGCTGCCACCAAAACAACATTTAGGTGGAACAACAAGCGAGGCCCATTCAATTCAACGGAAGCAATCACCTCGACGTTGCGGTCGTCTTCGTCGCTGCCCTCGCTCTCCTCCTCGGCCTCCTTCAGCCACTTGATGAAGGGCGCCGCCTTGGCGTGGATCTCTTTGGCCAGCTCCTTGGAGACATACTTTTTGGAAACCTGCGCGAGAGGCAGCCCGTCGGTCAGCGGGTCGGGCGCCGGGCACAATCGCCGCCCGGAAACCGCCGGCACCAAAACGTGCGCGCCAATAAAACAAACTACGCCGACGCCCGACCTCAGCAAATTTCTGATAGGATTGTGTCATATCGTCCCCCAAATCAATGACATTTGGGGGTTTTACACAATGACAATACATCGTCAACCTGCCAATAAAGAAATTCCACGAGCAATAACGATTCCTATTTTTCTTGAATCAAGTTGGAAGTTAAAATCTTTTTTTTGACTAACAAAAGGCAAGTCAGTCCTATCATTGGAGAACAAACGGCTTTGGACAAATTGAAGTTCAACAAGGTGTCATAACGATGAATCGATTGTCAAAATAGCGAAAGTTGAGGAGTTGTCAAACCTCGAGATAGCAACTTTCTTTTCCGCAAATGTATCGGAAGTGGACTTTCTTGAAAATGGGCAACTCCCGCGGCATTTAGTGCGACCGACGATAGTCGCGTCCGATTACGAGCGAGTCGTCGTTGAGGTTTTTGGGCTCGCGAAGCGAAAACGTTTGAAGTAAGCCGGACCTTCTCAGCCCAGGCGAAGATGACGTCCTCATCCAGCAGGTCTGCGTCGTACAAGTCTTTGAGGATGATGGGAACTCTCTGCAGCAGCTGGACTTGGTGCAGCTTCACCACGCACTCGAAGCCTCCCAGCAGGTACTTCTGGGCCTTCTTGTTGTTGTGGCAGAACTGAGGACGCAAAGGAAAAACCTGCATTGAAGTTAACGGGCTCAGGGTTTTTCCTGCATAGAACATTTGGCCGGCTGCTTCTGACTTCATAAAAATTGGATCTGACCAACGTGGCGCTAAGGCGGGTGTCATTTTTAAGCGCAATTGTCAGAAAAGGCGGGACGTCGGAGAAAAGCCGCCAACCGGACGTTTCCTCGACAACTGCAAACGTGTCGGACCATTTCGTGAAAGTAAATATTGCCTCGGGGCCCGGAAGCCAAGAACCGAATGAGTGTATTCGGTATATCGAAGTTTGTTTTTTTATCGCTGACGATAAAAAAAATTACAAATAAAAATCATCGAAGTTGATTCACCAGCGTGGCGAACGCGGGCAATATTCGCGTCACCACATCCTGTTTCAATTAGCCATTGGCGAGGCAGCGAACGGGAAGTGCAAACCCTGACGAAAGCAACAACAAGCACAGACTTCGTGTTCAACCCCTCAACCAAAAGATCGGACGTTGTTCAGCTATTCAGGTGGCACCCTATCTTTTAAAACAAATAAGTTGCAAGTTTGCACATTGCCAATAAGTGTTGGAGTGGAGGGGGGGACCAGGGCAAAAAAAGTTGTAAATGGAATTTGAAATGTTATTTTCCGGCCACATGGCCCAGCAGACGACCGGAAAATGCGAGGAGACGCACCCGCAGGAAGTGTCGATTGTACTTCTTGAGCTGCTCGCGGATGTTGTCGTCAAAGAGCAGCTCGCTGAGGATGAGCGGGCCCATGGCCTTCACGTCCAGACGCTCGGCCTCGGCCAGGATCTCCTTGTCGGCCGCGTCCACCGCGCCGCTCTCCTTCCTTTGCTGGACACGAGACAACGGCCGTCAGGATGACGAACAAACGCAAACGCGTGGCAAAATGTCGGCCCAGAGGATCGGCGGCCGTTCGCGTTTTGGGCGAGCTTGCGACACGAGATGGTGCCCGAGCCCGAATACGCAAAAACTTACCTCGGGCATTGAAAACCGCGTACTGTACGTGTTTTAAGTTGTACTTCAAAAAATCTCTATCAGCTGGATGAATGTGTACGCAGGCCGCTTTAAGTAAGACGCGACTTCAAACTGACTTTGACAAAGTTGTAGAAGAGGTTGACTCTCTCCTCCAGAGGTTTCTCCAGGTCTTCGCTGAGCGTCATGTTCTTGGCGTGGTCGCTGATCTCCTCCATTCGCCTCCTCTGGGCCTCCTTGGTGGTCTCCTCCCCCCAGTCCTCGTCGTCGTCATCTCCGTCCTGAAACGCACGCACGCACGCGCGCGTGAGCGGCGGGCATACAAACGCTAGCGGCGCACGGCGAACGCACCACGGCGTCGGGAGCGTCGAAGTTCTCCTGGTTTCCGGCCTCTCCGCTTCCAGAGCCGTTCTCCTTGTCCTTCTTGCGGTTCTTCTTCTCCTTCTCCTTTTTGGCGGTGGCAGAGCCGCTGTCGCTGGCCTCTGGCGTGAGAGCAGCAGCTTTGGCGATACGGCAACTTCCGCTGTGATTGTGAAGAACACGGTCTCCTCACCTGGTGGGTTTTTGAGAATGAAGGTGCAGAGTTTGTGTCTGGTGTCGAGCATGCCGCGGTACCCGCACGCCTTGCAGGAGGTGCCGATGGTTTGCTTCTTGGGATTGACGTTCTGCGAGGGCGCACGGGAAAGAAAACGTTTCGGATGTTTTCAAATTGGGGTCAGAGCGCCGGCTGCGGGCGAACGCTTTACCAGATCAGTTTCTGGGTTGTCGCACTCGGCGCACAGCACAAACTTTCTGATGAACCCGTCCAGCATGTCCTGCAGCTTGTTGGCCTCGTGCGAGCCGTTGACGATGTAGCGGTCGTTTTTGGTATCAAACTGGGTTTGAGCGCCGAGTTCACAGCCAAAAAACTTGGTCGGGTCTGCTCAAGAGAAAAATGGGAGATCGTCGCCGCGGTCAATCGTGTCGGAAACACGGCTCGTCAAGCTGACCCTCGCACACAAAAACATTTGCAAAAATCCCCATTGCCTAATTTCCTGACGTTCTTTACGCCGCATCTTCCCAAACCCAATATACGTGTTGAAAACAAAAACAACGCATTATATTCAGCCACTTCTTCATATCGCCAACATCTAGCTTTATGTATAATACTAAAATGGACATCATATATGCACAACTATTAAACGAATTCGCACACATCATTCACTAATATATGCGAAATAAGAGGTTAAAAAAATGATTGGACGTACAAATGAAATACTTGGGACTTTATCCCAGTTTCAATGGAGATAATTTCCTCAATATTTGAAGTGGTTCAAACCCCCCAAAAAAGCAATAAAAGTCCCATTTGGAAAAAGAAAACGCCAACGACTATTGTCTTCAGTAGAGCCAGTTGAACTGTTTTAAACGGAGTCAATTCATGTTAGGAAATTTGGAGGTATGGACCTTTTCTGGAAAAAACTAAAATCACATACATGTTGGAGGCCTGTTCAGCGCCTTTGCAACATCGACCATGTTGACAATGACCGTCTTGATTCCATTCCCTTTGCCTTCCACCTGAAGAAAAAACAAACACGGCCATTCAATGTAACGGCGAGGGGAGGGGGCGAGGGGACAATGGCGACGGCAGCGGTCCGGTCGCGGCACCTTGGCGATCAGACGGGGCATCTTGTAGCGGTAGAACTGGTCCAACACGCTGCGGTTGACGTTGACAGACATGTTGGCGGGACGACGCGGGCGGCGCTACTATCGGCAAGATAAGAGGATCGTGATTGGGGACTTTCCGGGATCTTCTGTCTGGAAAAGAGGGGATGACATAAACGACTGCAAGCGCGCTCGGTCTCTGACATGAAAAACGCCGTGCCGCCGTGGCCGCAAGCTCCCCGCTTGAAGGCTAAGTTTCCACCACACAGGTTCCAACGGCTGCGCAACAGCTCTGAAACACAAACGGACACAACTCCAGTCAGGCCAGCGGTTACTCGCGGGAAAAGGGCTGCTTTCACTAGTCACTCGTTTGAAAACCTTCATTACATTTCACTTGAATTAGTTTGCCATAAATGCGGTAGGATACGACAAGAATGAGAAGGTTTAACATTGGCCTTCGGATTCACGCTCAATCATTTTATTTTGTCATCAGCACTTTAGTTCTAAACACATTGTCAATTACCTTCATTTGTACATTCAAACTCTCAGAGGAATCAAGTCAAATGATTATTATTCTAATCTTTTTTTTTGTTTTTAAAAGGCCTCATTGACAAAATATGCTGATATTTCGTCAGGGGTTTGCAATCTGGGCTTGCCACGTTCTGAAATGAGATCGGGATCATTGATTTGATTGGAGCGCTAATTTTCTTGAATATACTTTTTTGAACGGATACATTTGGCAACACTGATTTTCAATTGTGTGAGAATTTATTTTGGATGGCAGTACGACTCCTCAGATGAAAAACAATTGCAAATGAATTCTTCCTAAGCCCATCGGCGCATTATGGCACATGTTGCTTTTTAAAGACCTTTGAACGGCAGATTTGGACATTTTTAATCCGTCAAATGTAAAGGACATGATGCATTTCTCTGGGTTTGGTCTTTCTGGATTGACTTGGCCAAAATTGAAAAATGTAACTGGAGCAGATGTCCCAATTCCCATTTGAGAGTCCACAAACGCCCCCTTAAATGGGCACACGGGACCTCGGTGGCTTTTGGAATCGCGGTAACGCTTCTCCTCTCACACCAAAAGAAACTGCTGACCCCAAGTGAACAAACACTATGCGATCCCGCATCGGACACGCGGGCAGATTAGGCCAGAAGAGGAAAAACAAACAAACGTGTGAATGCCCGCTGTGGCTTTGAAAAGAAATGTTAAATGTTTGTAAAGAGCGCTCATTGTGCAAGCGCAAAAGCGTGGAGGGGTTAGTGGAACGAGTCCACACAAGGCCAGCCCTTGTTAGGAACCGAACGCCTTCCAATACTTTCCTTTTTGCACCAGTTGTACAGTTACTGCTGTTGCAATTGGGATTGTCAATACGGTCCTTATTTATTACTCGCTAGGGCGCAACACAGACAGGCCGTCTCCTTTTCTTCCTCCTTCGATGTTAACATTCATTGGCTCCACCTCAAATGCTGCTTTTGTATTTGTTCTCTCTCTCTCTCGACTTTGTTGGTTGCTCCCGTTTCTGTTGGTGTAACGTTGAATATGGCTGCTGTGACAATGTGATTTCCCTCACGCGTCCATCCATCCATTGAGCCACAAACGGGCAGGCCTCGGCGAATGCGACATCGGGGGCTATTCCTAAAGAGTTTTGAACGTCTTGCATCTATTTTGACTTGGACGCAAATGAATTCCGACACTAGAGGTGATCCCAGAAGCTATTTCAGGAAGCTGGCAGGTTAGGCTTTTTTTTTTGGCTAGCCTCGCTCCTTTCTTTTGCTTTTAGATTTGAATTAGAAATGACAAATTTTGTTTTTTATGATGATGATTAGATATGCCTACCCTTATATGTATTGTCTTTTATATTTCATGCACAGCTGCAGTTGTTTCGAGTGTTTTTTTCCCCTCTTATAACAACAGAATTGGAACCATATCAAATAGAGAACAATATGGGCCTACTTGTATAAAGGACAAGTGTAAAGTTAGCTTAGCTCCTTAGCCCGGCTAGCTTGGCGCATAGTGCGTCATTCGGCCAACGCACACCAGTGACTGGAAGGCGCCATTTTGATGGCGCTCCGCGTTCAACCGGCGCACGCGCTCGCTTACGGCGGTACTATCAACGCACACAACCAACATTGAGCGACTTACCGTTTTCGCAAAATAAAGACATAAACACAACGCTGATCGTCCCAAGAGGCGCAGTGAACGATGTCGATGAGTGCCGCTGGTCTTGTATCGATGGCAGCAGGCTTCTTCTCGGGTGCTGTGTGACGACGAGGAGGATGAGGAAGATGAGGAAGGAGGAGGGGGGCCTCTCTCGCTCTTTATTTATTTATATATATATATATATATAAATAAAAAATGCGCAGAAAGACTATGAAAAAGGCGAAAGTCTTGGGCCGCTGTATCCGAACACGTCCTCTCTCGTGTCGAGACCTTTGAACACCAAGGAAAACAGAATGCGTTGCGTTTTATTGAGGTTACTTTATTTACTAAAGGAAAACCACGACGTAGAGCCCCTCAAAACACCGATTGCAGTGTTCAAATGTGGCCGAAACTCGGTGGAAGCGGTTAGCCTCGAAATGGAGGAATGACGCTTACGCAAGCCAGTCGAAGGTGTTTCATCATCATCCCATCCGGCCCGATTTTTTCCACATTATACCACTCGCAACCATCAACGATTAACCCAGTAACATTACCTTCACATACATCCACCATTTGGCACCAAATAGGCCAACGTGTACCAGGAAATAGCCGGAGCCCTAATCGACTGCCAGGAAATAGTCGCAACCCACATGCTAACAAGGCGAAGAGCTGTGACGTCGTTTAGAAGCTAGACGCACTTGACCCTGATTCCATGGAGATATTTTGATGAAAAATGCATTTAGCTCCGCGTGTTTAATCGGTCTAACTGCGATCGCGTGAAGAGGAACCGAGATGGATAATGGATGAACCCCTAGTTGGCACCTTACCTCTAGAATGTTCTGGGAACTAGCGCTACTCGCTCCACAAGTCGCTTTAACCAGCAAATTATGTGCGCTTGCCTACGCGGCATGTGCCACTACTTCCGGCGTCAACGTTTGCCACAATAATACTCATTTCCGAATGCTGAAGAACAAGTAAACATAAGATACAAATAGAAATTTACATATATTATATTATATGCTAAGTAGACAAAATTCAGGAGACAATTGAGTCCATCCTCATACGAATAAGCTTATCTTTTCTTTCAACTATTTTTATTTTGAAATAGCCGAAAAAGAAGTAGAAACTATACACTACAACACAGTGCTTTCCTGTTTTTGGAAGTACTGTAGTAGAAATGTTGAAAAATAGTAAAACTCGCCAAATTCAGTTTTTTTTTTAAAGACATCAGGCCTGACTAGTAGAATATGAGTAAAAACTATTATTATGCTGTACAGTATGGATAGTTTGTGTATTTAATTGTATTTATATAATTTTTTTCTTCGTAGGCATAGGTGATCAACACTCCATACCAGTAGGTGGCGTTAATGCGCCAACCGCCCTCGCTAGAAGAATAATTAACACTTATTTTGTTGTTTCTCATTGGCTGACGGCGTGACGCGGACGCATGCCTTTACGCACGCACGTAGGCGCTGCCTCAATTTGACTAGCATAAACAGCGAATTTGAAGATGGTGAGTGCGAACTAACCCACAAAAAGACACCGTTTCGCCAAGTGACACTGGCGTTTTAGAACACCGTCCCCGGCACGTTGTTGGTAGACGACCCGCGAGCGACGTTGTGCTATCGGCGGGTGTAAAACGGCGGTGACGCCTCAAGTAGTCCAAGATGGCTCGCTGATCACATGACAGCTTCTGCATTTTAGTGGCACAAAATGACCAAATGAATGGCATAAACACACTTTAGGTCTTTAAGTGAGCCACCGAGGCGGTCTTTGTGTTCGTATTTCTCGCAACGTCTTGCGTGCGTGGCGCAACATTGACTCTAACGTGACTTTTTCGTGTTGGTGAAGTGGATAGCTCGCTGTGCTAACACGCTAACAGACGCAAATGCAGCAGACTGACGTCATCTAACGTCATAATTTCCTTCATTAACTGCTCATTTTGATTGCTAATTGGGATTTAACGTGTTCGAGTGTCGCATATGAATACTAGACAATACGCGTGTGCAGACTATGGCCGGTTATGTTGTTATTCAGGTTCATTCAAATGTATTTATTCACTTTTTTATTTGTATGCACGTATCTCGGTAAATAATCTTATTGTATGTATTTATGAAATTGTAAGATTAAAGTTAGGGATAGGTGAGTACCGATACTAGGTATCTGTATAGGACAGATATCGGATACGCGTGAAGACTGCTGACACCAGCCACTGATACTTGAGACAAAAACCCCCCAAAACTGACGAATCCTCCTCACCAGTAGTTGGCGCTATACTGCAGCCGTTTGACAAATCGGTGACTCGTGCTTCAGCAAGAAAGGTCTCTGTTGACAATGTCATTGTGTTCATTGAAATTCGATGCATCAAAGTACTCGCGGTAATGTGAATACGTGTGCTAGTATCGGTCTTTTGTGAGCTGGCCATTTGTCTGTTTAAAAAAACAAAAACAAAGTTTGTCGATCCCTGTTATGCCACAATCACTAACGATTAACAACTGAATGAATCACATCACATTTTTCACTTATTTTGTCTGCCCGTTTACATTTAATTTCTAATTTGAATTTCCCCCCTCTTGTCTCAACTGTTTGCCTTTTTCTCTCTTTATCCAACCCCTCCACGCCTTTTTTTTGTTTTCTGTTGTAATAATGATTCCTTCCTTGTGTCATTCTATCCGCGATGCACATTCCACACTTCTTCCATCCCGCTTTCGTGTCTCCAATCAACCAGGCTGTTCACCGGGTAAGTGCCTCCCTTTCCGCCCCGCCGTGGGTGGATGCCACGTGTTCTCGCCTGGCGCGCTAACGCAAAACTGTCTGGAGGGGCTGCACAACACAATGTTTTGGACGTTACGCATTCCCAAACACCATCACAGCTATCCTCCTCACGATACACTAACTGAGGCAGCGATGACAACAAATTTGTTGGGGAAACATTTTGTGCAAATATGCTTCCCCAATTAATTAGCTTTGTCTTCTCAAATAGTCGTCGTACCTTTGAGAGGTCCAGGAACTTTGGGAAGGGGTCTGCAGCGGCAATTGGAAACTTTAAGTTTCAGGAACTACATCTCCCAAAAAAGAACAGTTTCTGGAACTTAAATACCAAGAACTACAAATTCCTGGAACTGGATGTTTACATGTACAAATACAGGTTTCCTCTCAAGTAAAAAGCCACTCTTTGAGGAAAGACAAGTTTCCCATTGCTTCTTTAGACCGCATCTGTGTGGAGCCATCAAGTTTTGTGTGGGCTTTTGTCTTCAGGGCTTGTGTGAAAACTTCCTGAAAAATGTAACATCTGGTCTCCTGTTGGCCATCTATCAAAGACACAAGTAACAATGGCGTAATTAACAAACTAGTTGTAGTACAGACAGTCAATTCACTTGGCTTTTTACTCACTCACTCAAAAAAAAAAAAAAGAAAAAAAAAAAGTGTTTCTACCTGGGTGTGCATCAGGGAGCCATTCCGAGCCCGCTCATGTTTTTCCCTTTCATCTCCTTTTCATGCAGTTGGTCCTGGTGTTAGGCGACCTGCACATCCCACACCGCTGCAACACGCTGCCGGCCAAGTTCAAGAAGCTTCTGGTGCCGGGAAAGATCCAACACATCCTCTGCACGGGAAATCTGTGCACCAAGGAGAGCTACGACTACCTGAAGACGCTCGCCGGCGACGTCCACATCGTACGCGGGGACTTTGACGAGGTCGGTACGGCGAGAAAGCTCGGCTAAACATAACTCTTAACATTTCAAAGGTGACTTGTTCACACTGCCCGTTAAATGCTTTCCCCCCCACATCACTGTTCTGCATGAAAGGTACCAAACAGTTGCACTCGGCCCACTAATTTTCGGGCTAATGAGGTAATATCAGACCTCGTTCACCGTACCCTTCCGCAAAATTGCCACATCAGAGAAGTGACTGAAGATTTGCCATTCAGCAGCCTGACATGGTTTTGCACATTTAGGTGGGATTTTCCCACATCGGTGTTCTGTGTGAATGGTACCAGTACGGTTGGAGTCACAAGTTGTCAGGCTTCTGAGGTAGTATCAAACCCCTTTCACTTCTTCAAAATGTACGCAACAGCAACGTGTCTATAAACATGTCATTTATCAGTTGGACTCAGATTTTGGGTCAATTTTGTTCTCTCATGTACCCGTTCAGCGTGAAAGGTCACGAACAATTGCAGTCGGCCCACAAATCTTTCGGCAAAATTGGCACACCACAGATGTTACTGAAGATCTGACTACCTGACACGGTTTTGCGCATTCAGGTAACATTTGTGCAAGTGTTCTGCGTGAAAGGTACCGATGCGGTTAAAGTCACAAATTGTCACGGTTTTGAGGTAGTATAACCAGCCCTTTTGACACTTTACAGCACCTTTCTGCAAAATTGCCACATCAGAGACCGAAGATCTGGCATTCATCAGGCTGTGCCTTTCACACAGAACCCAGCAAAGTGGGACATTGCCACGTCTGTGTGGTTTCGCACATTCAGGTTACATTTTCCCACATCGCTGTTCTGCATGAAAACTATTCGATTCAGTCGAAGTAAAGTTTACCACCGCTAATTATCTAAATGCAGTAAAGCGCAACAGTGCCGTGGGTTCTGTGGAAAGGGGCAAGCAAATAAATGCTTTCCAGAACCCGAAGTACCTGCCAAACGGTTTCCGTACGCACACGTCTTTGCAGAACCTGAACTACCCGGAGCAGAAGGTGGTGACGGTGGGCCAGTTCAAGATCGGCCTGATCCACGGCCACCAGGTGATCCCGTGGGGGGACATGGCCAGCCTGGCGCTGCTGCAGCGGCAGCTGGACGTCGACATCCTCATCTCGGGACACACGCACAAGTTCGAGGCCTTCGAGAACGAGAACAAGTTCTACATCAACCCCGGATCTGCCACCGGAGCCTACAGCGCGCTAGAAAGGTACAAACGTGTCCGTCTTAGCTCTGTTTGGAGAAAACATGATAACATTTTAGTTTTCTCAGTCTGTAGCAACATCATCACATTTTATTATCGTCTCCATTTGTAGTAGGGATGGGCGAGTACCGATAGCAAGTATCGGGCACTGCTGAAACTTTAGGCAAAAATAAATATCAGGCAGACGAAGTCCTCGTCGCCACTAGTTGGCGCTACATTGCGGTGGTTTAACACCGGCGAATCAAGCGTGTCAGAAAGTTCTTTGTTCGCAAATTTCTATCGTGTAATAGTGGTATCAGTGAGTACTTAAGGGAATAAACTGGTATCGGTCTGAAAAAAAGTGGTGCATCCCTAGTATGTAGCAACATGAGCATATTTTGACTGGAGCATTTTTTGGTGGCCTCTGTTGCAAAACGTTTGACAAGATTATATATTTTTTAATTTGTCTTTTTGGGATGTCTCTGCACAACATGATCAAGTTTTTGTTGTCCGTTTGTAGAAAGCAGATTGTTTTTTCCCCCGCCATCAACATGATCCAAATAATTTCCTTTTATGTGTAGCAACATCATCCCGTCGTTCGTGCTGATGGACATCCAGGCGTCCACGGTGGTGACGTACGTCTACCAGCTGATCGGAGACGACGTCAAAGTCGAAAGAATCGAGTACAAGAAGTCTTAAAAAGCAGCACCTGCTGCTGTTCCATTCCTTTCCACTCGGGGGCGATGTCTGCCCTGTATTATATTGTTGATAGTTTTTTTTGCTTGTATTGGAGTTTAATCATTCTACTGAATACAAAACATGTTTCACGTGCTAACTTAGCAACAACCTTTAGCTTCCTTTCTTTCCACTTCACACAACTTTGTTCCAACTTCTCTTTGTTTTCAATTATGCAAGCAACAGCAAATTTATTTCTTTTAGTGTTTCCATGATCATAAAATGGGAACCTCCAAAGTTGGAATTGTAAAGCGTTCTCTGCCAGGCCATCTTAAAACCTTTGAATAAAATTCTGATGTTACTGACTTGGAAGTCATACCCCATAATTAAATGACGTTCTAAATTAATCTGTTCCAAATGTTGGCCATCTATTAAAACATTTTTATGGCAGGGAGTTTTAAAATTCTTAACTGACATTTCAGTGCATGTAGAAACTAAAGTACAACTAACTACACAGTTGGAGCGGGAACAGGAAGTTAATACTGCCACCCAGTGTTGGTTTCCTCAAATGAAACGGATTTTAATTGAATGAATTTCTTGTATTGCACAGAGCAGACAGACCACTTCCTGCTTTGTGGTTACACAACATTCTCACAAACCAAATGTGCTTTTTCTTTGGGAGGTCAAAAGAACATCAGACAAGGAATCAATTACTAACCAAACCATTTATTATGCATGAACAAATCCCTTCCTGCCTGGTGTGCGCAGACACTATCGCACACGCGCGCACACATACACACGCGCACACACTCAGCGGACGTTTAAATACACGACGACACGGTGACAAAAGGGGCCGCTCGGCTCACTGTTGTGTTGCACATGCTTGAATAGAATGATGGCTATTGTTTCTTATGTACACTGTCTGCAACCTTCCCCAAAAGTAACATCCACATTGGGGGGGGGGGGGGGGGGGGGGGGGGTTTGGCTGAAGAAAAACAAAAATGGACTACATGAATATGGCAGCAACAATGACTGAAAGAGTCCTAAGCGCTAGTTATTTACAAGTTGGTGTGCCTTGTTTTTTTATTTTAGTTGGGTGGGGGGCGAGGGGGTCTACTCCACCTGGGACGACAAAGCAAATAAGGCACGACTAATACTTGGGCCGTTACTTTTTGAAAAGGGGACCGTCCACGAGAGGATTTTTTTTTTGGGGGGGCGGGGGGGACGACACAGACTTATAGCCGGCTTGTAAACAACTGAGTCGCTTGATTAGGAACACCAATCCAATCACCTTCCATTAGCCCCCCCCGATTCCAAAACATGTAGCTAAGCCCCCTCCCCCGCACGCTAACGAACATCGACCGGTAGTGCACGGACTACAAGCAAGAGGAGCGCGCCGCCCTGCCTCGCACCTTTGGTACTGCCACACCTGTGCCCGACGGCGAAATGATCGATCGACCGACGGCTTGATTGCCGAGGCCGTCACAAGCGAGTGCACGTGTGAGCCAGATCGTAAAACCAAGAACAACAAGTTTTCCTGGAGCCCGTCCAGAAGAAGAAGCGGGGGGCCTGAGATGGCGGCGGCCGGTCCGAGTTTTTTTGGGGGGCTGGGGGACGGACGGACGAAGTAAGGAAGCAAGGAAGCAGTCAGTCGTGTTTGGGGTGCTCCTTGATGTCTTTGACGTCCTCCTCGTCCGTGTACTCCGACGGCTCGTCGCCCGGCTTCAGCAACCGGCCCACGTAGTCGTACTTCTCTGATGGCACAAGCCCAACAAAACAACACTTTCATCAAATGAAAAAACAGCATGTCAATGTCAGTTCCAAAAATCAACAAACAAAACATACAGAAAATATCCCCAAAAATAACTACATTTGAGTTATATCAAATTTAACAAGGTCAATTATTAAACTACATATTCATCCATTGTCCGTACCGCTTCTCCACACGAGGGTCGCGGGCGTGCTGGAGCCAATCCCAGCCATCTTCGGGCGGGAGGCGGGGTAAACTCTGAACCGGTCGCCAGCCAATCGCAGGGCACATAGAAACAAACAACCATTCGCACTCGCATTCACACCTACGGGCAATTTAACCTAGCACGCATGTTTTTTGGGGGATGTGAGAGGAAAGCGGAGTGCACTAACTAATGAAATATACTGATACAAAAAAAAAAAAACTAAAAAATTAACGTTTTAATTACTCAACGTTTAAATTATATGGAAAACAAGACATTTATTTAACTATGCAAGGGAAAAAGCATCAAAAGTGAAATAAATTACATAAAAATAAAACTATTTAAAATAGATAATGTATATTAGATTTAAAAAAACAAAGGAATATTTTAATGAGTTGAAAATGAAAATAAAGTAATGTAAAGAGTACAAAGGTCAAAATAAAATTGGTATTTTATGTGAAAAAAACAATATGAACAATTGTAAATTTTTTGTTATACATAAAAACAAAAGAACATTTAAATAACACCAAATAACTTAAAATACTAATAAGGAATAAAAATGTTTTTTGAAACGTCAATTATATATATTTTTAAAAATTGTACGTTAATTATTGCAAAAACAAAGCAAACAAGAGAATCTTAAAATTTAACAGAAAATAGAATATTTTAATTGTTAAGGAAAAATTCTTTACAAATTAAGGGAAGAAAATTATTCAAAAATAATATTTACATTAGGTGAAAGAAATATTACTGTACCCCAAAAAAATTTATGCACACTAAACATTCATATTGCATGTAGAAAATTATTATTGAAATGTTTTATTTGTTTTGTATTCCAATGAAGAACTTATGATTGAAGAAAACGTCATTTCTGTTAAGCATTAAGGTATTTTATTGTTTGTATTTTTGAATATTAAGAGTGGTTAACTATCTTTAGAATGGGACTCAAACCTCAAAGCGCCTTTCACGTTACTAAAACTTTGTGTTATCGGCGCCCGTCCCGTGAAATGGGACGTCTTACCCATGAACTGCATCTCCCACTCGCGGACGCTCTCCATCTGCACGGCGCTGAGGTCGGACAGGTCGTCGTACTCATCCCGCAGGGCGTCTTTCTCCAGGCAAAAGGTGGCCAGGCCTCGGGACGCGTCGCGACCCGCGAAGATCCCGTACGGACCCTCTGACGCCGGGAAAACAACAACAACAACAACTCATCGGTCAGTCCACTCTTCAAAACGAAACGAGGGTTGCATCATCACAACAAGTGAAAACATCTAAGTTATCTTCCCCAAAAAGATACGGCAGGGACGTAAAGACCCTGCCAGGGCTTTACGGCCCTGGCAGGGTCACCCGAGGGGAACGGGTCCTACGTGAGGGAACAGACAAAGCGCGGCTCAAAAGACACCCAATGATGAATAACATCAATGGACCTCGTTTTCCCTTGCCCGGACACGGGTCACCGACGTGCGTCCCCCTTCCCATGGGCTCAGCACCTGCGGGAGGGGCTTACGTAGGCAACGGCAGTGAGACCTGAAGGGGTGTGATCGGGTGGACCGCCCCCAAAACCAGAACCCGTGTGGTGTTCTGTTATTGGACTTCTGTTCTTGTCACGGAGAGTCCAGGACGAACTCCAACATACACGCGCACTTGGCACCAGGACACCCTGGGTCGCAGTTCGACCAACGACTTTGCGGTCGTGTCATCGGACTTGCGACCGCATGTCTCGGACACTCGGGTGAAGAGAGGGGCGGAGCTGTCAAGCGATCGCAGCCAATTTTCAAGCAATATTGAGTTTGGCCAGCGACTGTGTCACAATTTTTTATTTTGGCCCGCTGTGAATTTGAGTTTCCCCACCCCTGATATACTTTATCGTTACAGGCTGCGAACACACGCGCGACCCTGCACACACATGCCACTCACGCACACACACTCGCACGCAGTATCAACGAAGTGTGTTGTTATCAGCGTGCAGATTAGATGTGCCGCAAGTGTTTAGATAAACATTTACTGACATGTTTTCCAGCTGCATGCTTTCATTCAAGAGAGATAAACACATACTTTTTTTTTTTTTTTTTTTTTATTTCATCTCACTTTAGTTAAGATGAAAACCAGAAAACGTTTGTGGACGAGATACCGAACGAACACGTATAACAGCTCCGGTGTTTGGGATTTATAAGATTAAAAAGTACAAGGAACAGAACGCTTTGACTGCGGCAGGCAGGCAGCGCATTGTGCTGCGAGTTGTCTTTGCTCTTTTAGGGGAAAAAGAAAACCAAATAAAAGCTTCACATATTCCACATTGAGCACCTGTTACAACATTTGGGAAGAGAATCAAGTCGCAATAAATGATACAAGTTGGGGAAAAAAATGCATCAATTTCAATACAAGTTTTCCAGATCACTCAAGTTAGTTGTAGGGTTATGGTTAAAAAATAGGGTTTCAAGGCAAGTGTTAGGGTTTCATGAACAGTTTACTGTTTCAAAGTCAGTGCTAAGGTTTCAAAGTAGGTTTTCAAAATAGGGTTTAAAGGCACATGTTTCATGCAAGGTCTGAGGTTTCAAAGTAAGGTAATAAGACAGGGTTAAGGGTCGAAAGTAGGGTTTCTAGCCAGGGTTAGGGTTTCACAAGACGCTTTCCCAGCAAATTTGTTTGCTGTTTGGTTTCGTAGCAGGTTTTGGGGCTTTCAAAGTCAGCCGTCAAGGGGGCGTTAGGGTTCCAAGCAGATTCCGAGTGCGCACGCCCACAAAGATAATGTAGATCATAATCTTGTTGTGTGATATATTGTTCAAGAAAGATTGGGGGAAACCACCAAGAACGTGCTTACGTCAGCCTTCCTCCTCCGCTCTCCAACTTGTCAAATCTCCGACATCCAAACAAGAGCGAACATTACAAAAGTCGTGCTAACCAGTTAGCTCCTAGCTAGCTAATTCAAAACAGAGCAGAAAAACGAGGATAGCTCCCAATTCGCGAAGCTACTTTGCGCCCGATTGCTGCCACGTAAACGCTCCAATGTCGTACATTTGAAAGTGTTGAAACGAGAGTTAAGAAAAGTCTGCCGGTGGTCGTGCTAACTAGTTAGCAGCTAGCTATTGCCCATTCGAAACGAAACCAGAGGCTAGCTTGCAATTCACGAAGCTCCGTTACGCCGAATTGTTGCCACGTAAACTGTCCGATCGCGTACATTTTAGAGAGTTGCAACGAGAACGTGAGCTTTCAAGTGTCGGCGCTGCTAGCTCCCCCGCCCCGAAAGCGAGAGGCTAGCTTGCCATTCACGGAGCTCATTTACGCCCGATTGTCTGCTTGGGGACACGGACGCACCTTTCCCGTAGAACTTCTTGCCGCTGGTCACGTCGAACACCTTCATGTTGACGGCCACGAGGATGCGGGGGTTCCGGAGCCCGTCGTACTCGCGCAGCTGCTCCAGCGTCAAGTCCCGCCGCCTCATCTTGGGCAACACCGAGGCCTCGCCGCCCCGGGCCGCGCCGTCCTCGCCGAGCCGCCTGGCCCAGCGGCGGTAGAGCGCCACGCACGCCGCCAGCACGGCCAGCGCCACGGCCGCGTTCAGCAGCATCCCACCCCCCACGCCGCCGGACTCCTCCGCCGCCTCCTGGCCGCCGCTGGTGTCGAGTGGAGCGCTCGAGCTGTCTCCATCGTCCGCCATGCTGCACGCTTCGCGTCTATCCGCCCCTGGCCCGGTGCTGCGTTCGGGGCTGTCGGAAAATGGAGTGACGGCCAGGCGATTGCCATTTTGGGGCTGAAAGCATTCACACGTTGTGATTGCATCTTCATTTGCATGATTTTGTTATTGTCGTTATTGTCCTTCTAACTACTTCCGCATTTTTCATCACATCCACACCATTCCATCTTCAACATGTTTTCTCGTTCAAAAATGCCCACATTTTACACTCCCAAATTCCCCATTCATTTCCAAGGAGACGTTCAACAAACAAAACATAGTGTCGCACAATTCCCATTCCACATTCAGAACTTTTTCAAAACGCATTCCCACATCAGCCAAATTGCACATTTTTCACCCACATTTTCCTCCATCATTTCTCTTCATTTTCCTATTCTACATTGTTCCCCCCCTTCAACATTTCTTGATTCCAATGACAAATTATTTCTCACATGACCCAAATTCTATTACTTTTCCACATTAATACAAAATCAACATTATTCGCAAAATATTTTCCTCATTTTCCCAAATGCAGACAAAGATTCCCTCCTGCTTCCACCTTTCTCGACCGATTCCAACTTCAAACTGTTCAGCTCATTCTCGGTCATTTCGTATCATTCCATATGATTTCATTCAGCATTTGTCCATCACATGCAATTTCTCTTACAAATGTGGTGTTTGGGACACAAATTCACGAGTTGTTACATTCAAATTCAAATCAAGGGAGACTCTACCGATAAAACGTTGTTATTAAGGTACTTACGTCACTTCACTTTTGAAAAAGACTTGTACAGATATTAAAATATCAAGATTTAGAACTAGAGCGATGGAAATGATTATCGAGTGAAAGGTGTGAAGTGATGGAACAACATAGAAACTAAATTTCTTTCCCAAACATAACAGCGTCACAGTCACAAATTGGGCACTTTCCTACTAAAACACATTGGCCATGAAAAAAATTTAACAATTCGGACGCGTTTTGTTGCCACAGCTAAACGCACTCGGCATTCGGTTTTACGAGAGTCTTGAAGGCAGCACGTCACCCGCCCACTTCTGCAGCCGCCTGTTTGTCCTCATTTGCTACCCGTATCGTCAAATTGACGTTTAACAAATTATTATTATTATTTTTTTGAGTCCACGCCAACACTATTCGAATGTATTTTGACAACAGTTAACGTTTTATTGGTGACAAAAATGTGAATCAAATCCAATTCTTAAGTCATAATTGTGTTTTGTTGAAGGATTTTGGCACAAAATTCAGTCGATCGGGTTTGAGGAAAAAACACACAATGGCGCACAAACGAGCTGAATCGTAAATGTACATTTATACAATCCATTTTTATTTCATTTTTTTGGGCATTTTTTAAAGTACATTTCAAGGTACTAACATGCAATACTTTATCCCCCCCCCCCCCCCCAAAGACATGCTCACAAAAAACAAACTACAATCAAGCACTTCCTAAAAATCCCCAAATACCTCAATAGCCAAAGATTTTTTTTTATAGTATTTACATTTTTTCTTTTCATTCAACTAAAACCTCCATTTGAAGTCCATTGAAGTAATAAGTAAAATAAAAAGCAATTCAAGTGCTCTAAAAGCACCCAAAAGCCTCAAGCGCAATATCAAGTAAACTTTGAGCAAAAAAGTACAAAGAGTAAAGTTTTATTTACGTGGCAAAGCTCAAACCCATCACTCCAGCAGAAATTAATCAATCAAGAAGCGAAAAGGCATGACAGCACCATCAATCAAGTCAATAAAAACAGAAATAAAATAAATTATGTCAAAAGGGACTTTTTAAAGCTTGCAGGTGGCATAAAATGTTTGAATTAAAAGTGAGGACTTGATTGTCACAATTAAAATGCTTATTTTGTGATTTTTTTTTAATCTGATGGAATTTGAAAACAAAAGAAAAAAAGACTTAAAACTGGGCGGAGCAGATTAAGGCACAGGAAGGCAGCCATCTTGGTAGTTTACAGATCAAGCGAGGGTCGAGTTTGGCAAAGGTGACGATCCAAATGCAGGGAATGCATTTGAGGTTGTAAACGTTTGCGTAGCCTATCCCGACACCGGCTTGGAAGTGAAATGCCGCAAACGACAAACATGTCAGGTGAACACGCGCGCACGTTCACCATCTTCATTCCGTGTCCTTCTTCCCCGCTTTGGACTCGTCCGCCTTCTTGTGGGCTCCTCCGTCTTTGCGGTGCGTCGGTGGCGCTTTTGAGGTAGAGTTGGAGGGATGCCGCCGCCGCCGCTGCCGTCCCTCGTCCCCCGCCGCCGACTGGCGTCTCCTCTGGCCTCCTTCCTCTCCCATGGGGGGCTGCGGGCACACGGGTCATGCAGGCTTACCACTCTTACCGCACACGTTACACTCATCTGACGATAAAACAGGGAGAGAAAGAACCGATGTGGCCTTCCGGGAGCTCATTGGTGTCCAAAACGACATTTTGGGACCTGGCTGGCCATCAAACAGTCACTTTTTTCCAATGTGACCTTCCAGGACCTGACTGGTTTGTTGTGTGACCTTCCAGGAACTGACCAGCCAGAAAATACCCAAATGCTTTTCTCTGTGGCCTTCAAGGACCTTTCTGGTCCTTGGTTGCTCGTGTCTTAAATAAGGACCTGACTGTTTTCCAACAAGTTCTTTCAAGACCTGACTGGTTTCTAGCGAGGTCTTCCAGGACCCAACGGGTTTTTCAGTGTCCCTAATACCTGGATCTGACTACAAGACAAATTTGGTCTTTCCCGATTGCACTATATCAGACTGCTGCCATCAAATCTTGCCGTATCTCGCGCAGACGGTGGCAACACGACATATTTCTTCCGACAGCACCGTATCCCGTCTTTTACGATCACTGGGCTTTATCTTGTCAAATCGAACGGTGTCCGAGAGGCGGAACCAGAAAACGTGTCACCGGTTGACGCGGCCGGATACACCCGTTACCATGGCGAGGATAACAACAATGGATCGCCCTAATGTATTGTATTGTGTTGTGTTGTGTTGGGAGGGGGCGGGAGAACAAAAAGAGGAAACGCATGGTGCCGTCACCGGTGCTCTGGAGCGGGCTGTCCATTCAAGAAGAGCTTGAGGTATGTTCACATACTTTTAAGACAATACAGCTCACAAGCAGGCAACATAATGTTATGTAGCCTAGCAAGCTAGTGCTAGCATGAACGTTTATAAGTAAACAAGCCGGCGTTCTGTTCAATGATGCTCTCAAGCTTCGGTAAACATTGGTTCGTGCGCGTGAATAAATGTTGACAATGGCAACCACGGGAGGCGAAGCCCCGCCCTTATACGCAATCCTATTGTTTGACGCTGAGATGCGCTGTCGGAGAGTTGTCCTTGATATGTCACACTACACGGAAGATATCCCAAAAAAATCAAACATGCTAGACTTTCATTTTGGCGTCATAGCGCTATCTATCGTTGGGCCAAATCGCTGGTCGTGGAATATGTCACACTCCAAGTAGTTTTGTCGTTCCCGACAAAATATGTTGGGCCCGATCTGGGAAATCGCCCGCGATAACTAATCCGGCGAGTATCGGGGCTAAAATCCTGTAGTCTGATCAAGGGATTAAGGACCGAACTGGTTTCCCGTGAGGTTTTGGATTGGTCTCCAGTTTGCCTGTCACTCACCACCACCCTGAAGTCCTCCAGGTTCTTGAACTGGGAGAGGTGCTCTTGTAGTTTGGGGTCGATGGACTGATTCTTCATCTTGGAGTACTTGAGGAAGGCCCAGAACTTTTCCAGTCCATACAGCTGACCTGCAGGAGAAAGCCAGCCATTTAACACTCCTTATTAGGGCCCGACCCATTCATCATTTTAACCCTTTTCAAAATCACCCGGAGTTTTCCCAATTAAATGCAGATATATTCTTAATTTCTCATGAAACAGTAAATGCTGTTAAGTGTCAAAGAGTCGTGCAGAACGATGTCCTTGTGCAGTCTGTCCACTAGATGGCGCTCTGACCTCTCAGCCCTAAATCTAAAGATCAGTAAATGCTTTTTTTTTTGGTACTTAATCATCCCTTTCTGTTGTAAAATTAAACAAATCCTAAAGGATTGTAAAACAGTCAAATGTTCTGCCTGTAATCCCTCTGTTGTTTTCAGTGTTAAATCCATAATCTGCAATTTATGGCGCCCCCTAATGCTGGAATTCAGTATTACAACAAAGCCTTCGTGGCTTGGCCATGACGCAGGCTAAATGCTTTTCCGGCCTCCACCTCGTCCTCCCAACCTCGCACGTTTTCTCCGTGGCTCAGTATATGTGCCAGCCCGTAATACGTCATCTTAGAGCGCCACCACGTGGTCCAACGTGGGAATGTGTAGGATAGTCACTAAATATCCATCCATCCATTTTCTAGCGCTTATCCGAGGTCGGGTGGCGGGGGCAGTAGCTTTAGCAGGGACGCCCAGACTTCCCTCTCCCCAGCCACTTCATCCAGCTCTTCCGGGGGGATCCCGGGGCATTCCCGGGCCAGCCGAGAGACGTAGTCTCTCCGGCGTGTCCCGGGTCGTCCTCGGGGGCCCGGCACACCGCCTCGTCTGGCTCCTCTCGATGCGGAGGAGCAGCGGCTGTACTCTTGAGATCCTCCCGGATGACCGAGCTTCTCACCCTCTCTCTAAGGGGGAGCCCGGACACCCTGCGGAGCGAACTGATAGGCTTAATCAGCATTTTGTCATCATCTCTTGTCGTGGCTTGGGTGAAAATGAACAAAAAATAGTTCAGGATTATAGGTTTAAGGTTATTTTATTCATACTTTTTTAACGAATTGGCCAATTAATGGGTTATCAGATTATTTTCTGCCAAATATTGGAATCGCCCTGAAAAACAAAATCCCGACTTTTTTCTCTTTTTAAAAAAATGTTCAATGGCGTCAGCTGGTGGACGGGCGTCCGTTACCTGTCTCAAAGTCCCTCAGCGTCTCCTCCTGGAAGTCCTCGAACAGGTCCAAGCGGAACCTCTTCTCTAGGCCGTAGCTGTAGTACCGGAACAGGCACTCCAGGCCGTACCTGGAAGGCAGTCTCGACAAACGTCAACAAATCCGGTCGCCGCCGCCCGTAATTTTCTTACTCAAAGTTCCGTTGAGGCCCGGACACGTCGTCCACGGCGTCTCTTCCACTTGAGCAAGTACGGTCCGCATCCTCATCCTCACCTGTAGTTGTCTTTGGCGTCCTCCAGCGCGAACTGCTTGAACTCCTCGTACATCTTCCTGTTGAAGTTGTCCCTCAGGAAGAAGGACCAGAACCGGAACAGGGTGTTCATCTCCTGCGATTGGCCGACGCCCAGTCGCTTACGCTCTGACGACAAGCACAAAACGGACGCCGCGTCACGTCGAGAGGTGACGCAAAGGACGGAGCGTTTCTGGCTCTGCTTTCCGGTACCGTTCAGGCATCGCCGTCTGTACTTGTGGTAGCCCTGCTGCGTGAAGCCGTTGTCCCGCAGCAGCTGATGCGACGGGTGCCAGAAGTTGGGCAGCGACTGCGGCGTGCAGCCGTAACTCCCCGTCAGCGGCGCGCCTTCCGAGGGCGACGCGTTGGAGCTGCTGAGGGAACCGGGACCACAGAGCGTCTTTTACAGCTGATTTCAAAATGGGCCATATGGCGGGAAAATACAATCGCTCATCATTTCGCAAAATCGGATTTACACTTGGAATCCATTTTTTTCCTCTTAACCTATAGAAAAGACAAGTGACATTATTCAAAACCAGTTTTCTTTTTTCTGGAAAAATCTCCTGAAGAGATCCATCACTCGGCAGTAGCGAAAGCTGTGAAGTTGGCTGCAAAGGCTTTAAGGATATGACCGAAGAGGACGTCGACGAACGACAAGATTGCCCCTCCCGGCCGCTGACCGATGAAGACTTGGAAGAGTTAACAAAGTCAGCTGGCGACGCAGCAAGAAAGCGATCAAGGCTTCACTTTAGAACGGCTGGCCGCACCTCTCCAACATGGCAAAGGATTGGGACGATGTTCAGTTCAGTTCTGCAACGTCTGCTGAACGACGTCACGGCCCCCTACGAGATGCTCCTGGCTCAGAAAAAGAAGCAGCGGCAGCAACTTCCGATTTTTTGCGGCCTCCCAAAAAAGAGCCAGTTGCTCCTACTGCTACACCTTCAGAGGAAACCGCGGAAGAGGTGCCCCAGGAAACGGCACGACCGTCTGAAGAGACGTATAACGTATCGTTGGCTGTGCAGTAAACGTCGTCGTCGTCATCATCATCATCATCACTGCCCAGTAAATTCATCACCATCACTCAAGTTTGGCTGCAGCTTCTTTCGTGGTAAGTACAGTACCCATCTTTATTTTTTTTTTATTTAATTGTAACTGTTACTCCTAAGTAGTGTGCAATAATGTGATATCCTATGATATGATTATCCTATGACTAATATGATAGAGAGGGTCAAAAAAAGGTCAAAATACACATTAAATAATTAAATCAATATGGTGTCGCTGCTTTGCGGAAATTCGCTTATCGCGGCCACTCCTGGAACCTAACTCCAAAGATAAACCAGGGTTCCCTGGAATGCACTTTGAGATGCATATCCTTGGATGAAAAGTGCTCTCTAAATAAAATAACCCTCTTAGAATTGTTTTTTTTTTTTCAAAACTATGTAAACGATCCTTAATAAAGCAACATTTTGAGTTTCCAATGATTTAACATAAAATGAGCCATCAAACTGCATAGTTCGAACAGATACAACTAGGATTGCAACTAACGATTATTTTAATAAATAGATTCATCTGTTGATTATTTTCTTCAAGTAATCGATGAATCGGATTCAAAAAAAAAACCTTTTGGGTGCCATCCCTTTATTATCCAATTGTCAATGCAGAAAAAACAAACTGGTTTGGTCCGTAACGTCATCTAATTTGCAAAAATGTTCATCATTATTTTCGAAAGTAAAAACAGATTTTTGCAAATGTCTTATTTTGAGTCAACACAAAATAAGTCCGACTTCCTGGAGGACTACAAAAATCGGAGAATATTGACTGTTGAGGCGCTGAAATTCCTGCGATTTGGACCATTTCAAGTTAAACAATGTCTCTAAACAATCAATCGATTATCAAAATAGTTGAAGATTAATTTAATAATCAATTATAGATGTTGCTTAATCGATTATTTGTTGCACCGCTACTAAATGACTGCTTTTGCAACGTATGGAATGGACACGGTGTCTTGAGCAATATACAGCATGACGGTTTTCTTTCTTGTCATAGACAAAACGATGTCAAATTGATTCCGCTCATGTTGTCGATTCCTTAGCAGTCACTTGCCGCTTTTTGGAAAAATTGTCTCGCAAGTGGTCGCAAAAGCTGCTGCTTTTGTCAACTAGCTCCACTCTGTTGCCAGTTATGCTGGTAGCACTAGCAGGAACTACCATGGAAGACACTAAAACCACAAAAAAAGATTTTAAAACAAAACTCAAATCAATTAAATCGGTTAACAGGACGCCATCAGCTCCAGACACAATGTCCGACATACCTGATGGAGGCGGAACGCAGTCGGTGCTCGCGCGAGTCCATCACCCAGCCGATGTGCGCCTCCTGCGGCGGGTTGGAACTGTGCCGGGTCTTCTTCTTCCTGGGCATCTGGAGGCCAGAAAATCATCACATTAGAGTACAATCGTTACAGCTAACGTTGGAAGCTAACTTTAGAATCTAATGTTCCAAGATAACATTGGAGCTAAAGTAGGAAGCCAACGTTGCTCTTCCATAGCTCTAACGTCGGGCTTCCTTAACGTTCTCTAACGATAGATGCGATCTTGGAAGCCAACTTCAGAGGTGAACATTGAAAGCTAATTTTGAAGCCATTTGCTATTTTCCTCAGCTCTAATGTTCGGGTTAACGTTTCTAACTGAAGAAGCTACCGTTGGCGGTAACTAGGCTTTACACAATCAGGATTTTTGGGGCCGATCACAGATCACCGAGTTTAAAAAAACAATAGCCGATCACAAGATGGAGGAATGTGTCAATTTAAATGACCTGTTCATTTACTGCATATACTTGTGTACTTAATTGCTCAAAAAATGATATTTCTTTGTTCGTCTATTTATGCCAGTGAGGCATAGTGAGAGACAGAACAATTGAACGCTCTTCTATTAGATGGCAGGAAGTCAATAGAGTCATTCATGTATCCACTTTTTGTTTGTTGGTGTTCCGTGAGATTTTTCAAATTGTAAAATATGTGCATTGGCTCCATAAAGGTTGGAAATCACTGCTCTAATCACATCGTGTATTCTAATCAGTCAGGTCAAACTAACATTACAACGTGACAGAAATAATGGCTGCTAACTTACTGTAATTCAATTACTACTTTATTTTTACTTAAATGACTTCTCCCACACCGAAACTTGAGAGCATGATTCGACAGAACGGCGGCGTGTTTACGTACAACCGTTAGCGCTAGCAGTAGCTTGATAGGCTACGTAACGTTTTTGTTGCCTGCTTGCGAGCCGTATCGTATTAAAAGCGGGTGACCATACCTCCAGCAAGCCTTAAACGAACGTCCTCTCCTGTCCTGAGCACCGGTGACCACCAACACGCGTCCTTAAAATACAAAGTTGGCGCGATCCACTCTTGTTGTCGTCGCCGAAGTAACGAGTGTATCCGGTCGCATTTGAGTTGACAAGATAAAACCCAATGATCGTAATAAAATGGTATCGGAATAGAAGATTTTATTGCAGTAGTCTGACATAGTGCAATCGTGAGATATTTACAGGACTTCGTCAAAAGACACGCGACAAGGCTAAAAATAAACTAGCTTTTGGATTCAAATTTACTGTGCACGATGGCGACGCGGAGTAAGTGTCTTTTGCGGAGCCGATCGATGACGTCATTGATCGGATCTGCGAATTATGACATTAAAGCCGATCAGCATAAAATGCTAATTATCGGCCGATACCAATAAGGCCGATCAAATCGGCGTAAAGTCTAGTGGTAACGTTAGAAGCTAACTTCGGAATCTAATGTTGGAAGTGCACATTGTTCTTCCTTAGCGTTAACATTAGCGGTAAGGCTGGAAGTGAACAAATAAACTAAGATCAGCATCAACATCAGTAGTTAAGGCAGATTCAGCCTTAACTTGGAAATGTAATGTTGGAAGCTAATTTTGAAGCTAACTTTGGAAACTAACGTCAGATGCTAATGTTGGCAACTAATATTGGCGTTTATGTTGGAACCTGACGCTGGTCTTGCTAAGCTCTAACAGAGGTAACATTGGAAGCTAACTTAAGAAACGAAGATCGGCATTAACGTCAGTCGTCAACGCTGAAGCCAACAGAAGTTAACTATGGAATCGAATCTTTATTTTTCAGGTTAATGTTGAAAGACAAGTTTGACAGGGTCTATTACCGGCGTAAGAATTTTCGCATCACGGCTTGGTCCCTAACCGTCGAGCTCACCTGTCCGTCCACGGCGCCGCTCTCCTTCATCACCGGGTAAAACCGCGGCGCCTTGGTGGGGTCCTGGCGCCCGGGGGTGCGCGGTGTCCTCGGGGTTCTGGGTTGGTGGGCGCAGGGCGACTCTGGCACCGTTTTGGGCAACGAGCGAGCCATTTCGGTCTCGCTGGGCACTGAAAATGTACAACGTTAAGTGTCAATTCAAGGCAACAATTTACCAAGAGTGCTTTGCAACGAAGGTCACCGGCAGCTGGCAAGGATGGCACTTCCTGGTTGGGGTCCACGGGTGCTTTGGGTGCGAGCGTGTCAAACTCATCCTGGCTGATGACGCTTAGCTTCTTGAAGTTCTCCACTTCCTGCTGGAGAACACCAGAAGGGAACCTTTCATGTATTTTTATTTTTTTTAACATGTTGTAAAAAGGCTGGGGCTATACTTTAGCAAAAATCACTTATTTTCTTCCCAAATTCAACATTACAACTTAAGACAAAAATAATGACATTCCCAAAAACATTTATAGATTTAAAGGTCTGCCTGTAATTCATATCCTCATTGTTCCAAGCGAACCCAAAAAAAGGTGTATTCATTATATATTTTTTAAATTAATCGTCCGATCAATCAGTTATTGGGCCGAAGAAGGCTGATAAGAAGTCACATGACTGGCGTGTGTGACACACAGCAGATGTGTGAGGGACTTTGAACGTTACACTTCAGCAGAGAAAGTGACCTTGGCGTGCGTGCATGCGTGTGTGTGTGTTCAGGCGTGACAGTTCCCACGTGTCCTACACTGCAAACAAAGTCATGAACTGAGGACCGCATTACTTCATTGAAACTAAATCACCTGCCAACAGGAACATTTGACTTGGCGAGACTTCTTAAAACAAGTCAACATAGCGACACCCAAAAACTCAATTGATGTCTGAAAAACAGTGTGCAGTAGTACCTTGACTCACCAGTTCAAATCCTTCTGTGACCAAGCTCGTAACTACATTGACTCATACATGAGAACAATTTGACCCCATGAGACAATTTTTTGTTGTGTGCATTTAACTCATTGTCTGAATCCAACCACTCATTGCCATCAACAACAAAAAATTAGGTCTTGCTCAGTCGGTCTGAGAATATCAAGTTTGTAAACCAGTGTAGTAATGACTAACAGCTCCCTGTAGATGGCGGCGCACTTTACATTTGAGCTCAGCAGAGCTTTTGCGTAGAAGATAAAGATTAGGGTACAAATTCCGGCATATCCTGTCGATTGTCAGAGGGAGAAATGCCAACATGTTGGAAATCGGACTAGTTTAGGCACTCACACTCAAACATAGCCTGTATATGTATAGTATAAACAGAGTCTGGGTTGCAGTACCTAGACAAACGTGTGTGTCGCCATTGTGAGAAAAGATGACGCACTTGATGGAGTGAATGACGTCCGACTTTTAACTCGAGTCGTGGTGAGTCAGCGTGGCTCACGCCGCATTTCACAGGTGTATAACTGTACATAAATGATTATTTTGCCACCAAAAGCCCTCTCTCAGTCTTGTTTTATAGTTTGTGGTTTCACAAAAGCTAAAAATATTAGCATCAAAGTCACTGTTCTGCTTGACGTGCTGTTCTTGTCACTGAACACAATATTCCGTGAGTTGAGTGAATGAGTTAAGTTTTACTTCCTTATTAACAGTTTCAATGAAGAAAATGCTTGAAGCTCTTACACAAAACTGCGTGCTCTAAAGAAATATATTGGCACCAGTTGAGGACCACGGGTGTAGTGACGGCGTTGAGACGTTACCTTGGCGCAGTCGGTCTGCTCCTCTCCCTTCCACAGGTCCTGCTCGTAGTAGTAGAGGCCGTCGTTGATGGCCTTGACCAGGTCGGTGGTCAGCTTGGCGCGCGACTCGTGGTTGCCGGTGCGGTCGCCGCCGGGATGCTTGCGCAGGTAGGGCGGCGTCTGCGTGACGATCAGGATCTTGTCGACGTCCCGGTCGTCCAGCTCGTAGTCCGAGTCCTCCTCGTCCGACCAGTCGGTGAAGCGGTTCTTGCGCGGCGCCATCTGGGCCATCTCCTCGTCGAACATGAAGTCCAGCTCCTCCTGGTCGGGCTCTGGGGGGGCTTCGGCGTGCCGGCGGGGTTGGGGGTACGGCGCCTCGCTGCGGTCCTTAATCACATCATCAGCCACATCGTTAGCCAAGTAAGTGGAACCGTGTTTACGTTACAGTGGACCGGGACACGTTGCCGCCCCACATTATACAGCTAGCATTGCTAAAAGGTCTCCTCCGTCTGCAGTCGAGTAGATAAACACGCAAGCCCGGTTTTCGTACCTTTGTTTTCCCGGAGGCGTGTCGGTGACGTTTCTCCACCTGGATCCAGGCGTCGGGGGCGTCTTTTGGGGCGTCGGTAGGGGGGGCCTGCTCCCGGCTGGAAGGTCGGGACCCCTCGACGGGGTCTTGAGGCTCAGCGGATTCAGTCGGGGTCTCCTTGACTGGCGATGAAGCTGCGAACGCAAACACTTGAGTTGGATTTTTACTTTTTGCGCACACATTAACAAACATTCTTCGTTGTACGTAAAGACTTCCTAAAACGGGACGGTGTGTGCGTGGGGCCAGTCCAAAAAACAAACAAAAACAAAACGTGTGCATGATAATAAAAGGACAATACCGTAACATTTGCATTTAAGATCAAAGATTTCTATTATGTGAGATTAAGTATTTATACTGGCAGTGCATATGAAAATATTTGTTTGAATGGCCTACACCACTAGCGCCTTATACATTTATTGTTTTGGGTGAAAAATGAAGGGACGAATGAAAAGGAAAACAAAAACAAAAGGGAGGGGGAATTAAAATGGGGGGAAAAGGAATAAAAGAAAAGGTAAGAGAGAGAAAAAAGAAGCAGAGGGGGAGGTGAAAAAAGAAAAGGAAAAGAAGAGCACAATTGGGGGGAAAAAAGTGTACAAAGGTGAAAATAGCAAGGAAAAAAGAAAAGAACAAACAGATAAATGAAAGCAGTAAATATTAAAAGGTAAAAAAGAAAATTAAAAATGAATACAAAATAAGGAAAATGTGAAAAGTCAAAATAGCAAAGTAAAAGAAACAAATGAACATAAAAGGAAACCAGAAAAAAAAAACGAAAAGGGAAAAAAATAATAAAAATAATGAAAAGGGGAAAAAGGACTAAATGGCACGAAAAAAAAAAAAAAGAAAAGAGATAAGTCAAGAGCCGGTGCTCAGCACGGACCGGTGTTTGCAACGGCGACGGTCTGCCGAGGAACAAACTCGGGACAGTGGACCAGCTGCGAGAAGTCCGTCCTGGGCGATCCCACCGCCGGCGGCGCGGGGATGGGCCAGCGCTCGGGGTCCGTTCTGCAGCGGACCCTGTCGTCCATCAGCTCCACCTCCTTACTGTTCTTCAGGGCCTGGAAACACGTCGATGCGTCAACCCGATCCGCCGGCCGGCGCAACGCTGACAGGAAGCCGCGAGCGTTCCTACCTCCGCGATGAGGCCCACGTCGGCAGTGAGCGCTTGCACGCGGTGGAAGCTGGCGATGAGCGAGATGGGCAGGAAGCCCTGCGCGTCCATTTTCCTCCTCAGAAAAAAGTCTCGCTCCAGGTTGTGCAAGCTGAAGTAGTACTCGCTGCAACAACAAAACGCATATTGTACATGATGTTACATTACATTCACCAGAAATAAAACAAAAGTCCAACTTTGTGTGTACAGCACCTTTCACAGGCCCAAAAGAAAATTAATGGCAAAGGGAAAACGGAAAGAAAAAAAAAAATACAAAGAAAAAAAGAAAAAGAAACCGTGTACAAAAGAAAAAGGGGCAATGAGGGAAAGGAAAAAAATATAAATAAGGGGGAAAGAAACAAGAAAAAAAAGACAGCGCTCCACTTCCTCGCTCAGAGTATAAAGGCAGCCGATTGGACGCCTAACCCATGCGGGTACGTCACCCAAAATACACCGATTGGCTGACCGAAAGGCTGCGTTGGGAGGGAGGCAGAGGATATGAATGTAAACATTGGATGGGCGGGGATAGAAGTGCACGGTAAACATGATTTGAAGTTGTCGTTTTCATAAAAACCTGTGGGAAAACGCACAGAAACTATATAAACAAAATTAAAAAAAATACCATAGCAACTCTCGGCAAGTCAAGAAGAAGAAGAAGAGCAAGAAAAAGAGGTTTCGGGTTCTCCTGCTTTTGCCTCTTTACCCCGCCTGTACCGGCAACCTTCTTGCAATACCGTGACCTTTCATTCCCACGATGTCGCAATCATTATCGTGCCGCCTTGAGATTAACACCGTGATAAAACACAACTGTGAGATCTAGAAATTGTTACATCCCTACACGCAGAGCAATCGTGTTTATTTGATATGTGGCCATTTTTAAGATCACAAAAGTCAGAAGTCAAAGAAATGTTATTCTTCATGATAATTCCGGCCTTTATTTTGGAAAACCTTTAAGCATCGGCGGACACCGTGATTACATCATGTTTTCATTTCCATTTTGTGGCTCTTAATGATGACGGTTCCTTGGTGGAGGATATTCTAGTTGATTTAAATGGAACCGATCCTCCGTATCGCTCAATAAGTGATTGAGGATTTGCAACGTCCTTTACGATAATTGCACATTTTTTGTTGTGATGTAAACTTAGTAAAGAGTGTGTGCAGACACACAAAGTAAAAACGAGTCCTCGACTCACATTTGTCGTTTGATGTACTCCTTGAGAAGCTTCTCGTCCACCGTGTACATCTGTACTTTGTTTCCGTCGTCGTAGTAGTAAACCATCCCGCCGCCGCCGCGTTCGGCGGCCGTGTCCGAGCCGTCCGTTCCGTCGCGGTAAGCCTGCGAGTACTCGAAGCGACCTGAAAGGAGCGGTGACGACAACGGCCGACATTTAAGAGCGTCCTCTTATCAAAAGGCAAAAGGAAAAAGAAAAGATAATTTTTAAAAAGCACAAAAGAAAAGGGCGAGGGGGGGGAATGGGAATATACAAATTAAAAGGAAAATATAAAAAACAAAAATGGGCGAAAAGAACAAAGAAATAAAAATGACAATTAGGAAAAGTGAAAAAGAGGGGGGAAAGAAAAAACAAAAAGAATTCAAAATAAAAAGGAACGATGAAAGAAATAAAACTGGAACAAGAAAAACAGGGGAAAGGAAGAAAGAATACAAATGAAATCCCCGAACACCGTCACCACCAGCCCCCCCCCCCAGGGGCTCCCCTTCCCCCCTCCCACCACCCATCCCACAACGTCCCCTATTCCCCCCCGTGTGGCCCTCCCCCCCCCCCCCCCCACCTAACCCCCACCCCCTGACACTAAGCCCGCCCAACCCCAGTACCCCTGCCCCCCCTTCCCTTTCCTCCACTCCACCCCCCGCCCACCCCCACCCGTCTGTGCCCGCCCCCTCCCCTCCCCCCGCCCCATCCTGTTCCCCCCTCCCCCAGTCCCCCCCCGCTTCCCCCCCCCCCCCCCATCCCCAACTCCTACCAACCCCCGCCCCCCTACCGGTGCCACACCCACCCCTATTCCTGCCTCCCAACCCGACACTCCCTGTCCCTCCCGCATTGCCTCCCACCCCATGTCCCCCCCCCCAAACCATTGTGCCTCCCCGCCACACCCCACGCCCCCAAACCCCGCGCCCTGCCCCCACCTCCTGCCCCCCTCCGCCCGGCGCTCGCCCCCCCCGCCCCACCCCAAGAACCCCCTGCCCCGGGGCATAAGCCAACAACAACAACAAAAACAAACAAAACAAAAAAAACCCATTCCCCCTGCACCCCAGTTCCCGCGCTCCCCCTGTCCCCCACCCGTGCCCCCCGAGAAAAACCCATACCCCCCCACCCACTCCCACTCCATCCCCGCATAAAGGGGCGGTGCCCCCCGTAACACCTAAGCCCACCCCCCCACCACGCCCCTACCCCACTTACCAAAAACCCAACCACACCACCCACTGACAGTTTTACCCAAAGCGCAATTAAAACATATACTAAAAAAATATATACACCCTCTACCACTCCACAAATAGTGCCTAAAACCACCCACACTCGCCTCAACGTACCCATTGCACTTATGGCAGCCTTGTGTCGGGATGTGTACACAACTGCGGTTGCCACTGTGCCAGTCCACAGAAAAGGGCAACCTTTCCACATGACGCACGGCCACGCACCTCTGCCGCGACCTCTGCCGCGTCCGCGTCCTCTGCCCCGGCCTCGGACGCCCCCGCGGTCGCTCCTCGCGCCGGCCGCGTCGTCTCCCGGGTCGCGGGGCTCCCTCCTCCAACCTGCCGAGCGGAGCGCACGTTTGCGGGCGTATTAATGGCGCGCTCGTTAGGACAGCGCTTCTCAAACCGACTGCTGGGGCTTAGCAAAATCATTAGCAATTCCTTATTACCGTGCATTGTGGTTATTTTTTTGGGCGGGGCGAGGGGGCGCAAAATGATTTTCTATAAATTAGTATGCATATGGGGATTGGTGTGGCCCCCCCACCCCCCCCCAAAATTTTTTTTTTTAAATTGATAAATGACGTACTCCTCCCTATCTTAGCTTTGGACCAATTAAAAGCTCAGATTTTGTGATGGACCATCACATACATTTTGGGAGGGGGGGGAACAAAAGGCTTATTTTTTTTAAATATAGTTATTCATTTAAATATGACTAACTTATTCTTTGACTTAAATATCCTAATATTGCATCTTTAATATATCTTTTATTAATTATTTCTGATGTTATAGCAGTGACAAATAATAGAGGTGCAACAAGTGGTATTGTGGTATATTACTGTATATGCATGTATTCTTAATCCTCTGCAAAAAAACAAAACAAACAAAATAAACAACTAATATCTGTATCTTAAGGAGCTGTTCTTGGTGTGTATACTTGTATTTGAGGAGCAACAATTCATCCACTAATCGATTCTCAAATTAATCGACAACTATTTTGATAATAGATGAAGTTGAAGCAAAATTTCAAAAAAATTAAATTTGTAGAACTGTGAGAGCGAGAACAGGCCAAGAATACTTAAAAAAGTGTACTTGCATCATTTTAAGCAAGTGTGTTTCTTATGTTTGCAATATGTTTAAAGTAGACTTTACGCCGATGCGATCGGTGTTATCGGTATCGGCCGATAATTAGCATTTTATGCCGATCGGCTTTCGTGTCATAAGTCGCCGATCCGATCAACGACGTCCTCGATCGGCTCCGCACAAGACATTTAAAAATTTGAGCTGGGACGGCGCCCGCAACCCTTGTGAGGATAAGCTGGACAGAAAATGGAAGGATGGATGGATGGATACTGTATGCAGTACATAAATATATACAATAAATGAACAAGTCATGTAAAAAGACACATTGCTCCATCTTGTGATCGGTTATCGTTTTTTTTTTTTTTTTTTTTTTATAAACGTGCTGATCGGTGATCGGCCCCAAAAATCCTGATGGTGTAAAGGAGAGTTTAAAGCAGGGAGGAAAAGGTTTTTCCTATGTGGTCTCCCTCAAAATTGCAGCTTTTCGCTGACTGCGGCTGAGTGCCAAACATAACTCTGAACTGTAGTTCTATTGAATTGGTGTTAAGATGACGCGGGGCCCCTTGGAAAAAGGTCTCCTCCGTTAAGGGGTCGGTTAAGCCAAAGATTTGGAGAACGGACAGACGGGAGCGATTGCGAGACGAAGCGTGAGAAAGCCACTTACTCCTGCCGCCGTCGTGCGCTCTGTTGTTGTTGTCGTCGTCGCTACGCAGCGCGTGGCGGGGCGACGTCGGGTCGGGCGAGTCGCCGCCGGGCTCCGCGTCGGAGGGCGCGGGGGCCCCGCCGGGCGTCCCGCCGCCGCCGTCGTCTCGGGCGGCGTCATCCAGCGGCAGCGACACCCACTTTCGTTTGTTGCCTAGCGACGGTTGCACAGCAACACACACGGCTGACACGCCACTAAACAAATGCCATCTTGGATCAACGTCAACGGGGCGGCGGCCTTTTCCGCCATTTTACAAACGCTCGACATGTTTTGGATTCCTCGTCTCAATCGGCGTCTTGTCATAACGCAAAGTATAATTCAAGTGCAATTGAATGGTTGAACTGCGTGTCGTGACTCACTTCTTAAGAACTTGACACCTGCTTGACGCTCTAACTCAATTGGTCAATATGAAGGTTTACAAATGCTACAAAAGTTGGGCAATACTGAGCATTACGGCTTCTAAAAGAAAGTCAGAGTCCGATAATTTAATATTTGTCTTAGTTCAACTGTCAATAAAAGTGCACAAAGTAGCCACCCGAGAGCCAGAAAGAAGTCCGCAGGCTCTCGAGCATTTTCTATTCGGGCTCCAGTACTCTGGAATACCCGCCCCGCGGAGATTAGTGCTTCTACCTCAGCTGAAACGTCGAAATCCTGATTCGCCGCTTGTCCTCTCTCCTCCCCTAAGTGGCGAGAACCGAATCTGCGGCTGTTGCCGGACCGCTTCCCCCCGGAGTCGCGGAGGATTCTGCTCCGGCCGACCGGGCCGGGCCAGGTCCTGAGGCAGAACCGCTTTCCCGAAGGCCACCGACTACCCTGCGGCGCCTTTTGCCATCTTAGTGACCATCGGACCGCGGCAGACTACATGCTGAATGTTCCCCACTCCACATCCACTGCTGCCTGGTCAGACCCCCCAATTAAATTTTTTATTTTAGACAAAAAGTAAAATTACATTTCACCAAGTATTTCACCAATTACAATTGTTATTTTATCAAAAAAGTAAAATTACATTAATTTGATAAAGTTGTAAAATATGATGCATTTTAGTGATAGAAAATTAGTTTTTTTTTATCTGAATTAATTTTGTGTTAATGTGAACGCACGACGGAATGTGAACGCACGCCGCCTTCTTCATCCAACAAAGAGGAGCTTCCCCCGCCCGCGAACGTGCGTCGGCGCTCTCACCTCCTCTCTTCTTGGGGCCGGCGCTCTTGACGTCGCGTCTCGCCTCGTCGTCCTCGTCGGGCGGCGGCGGCGGCTCGGTGCGAGGCGGCGGCGGCTCGGCGCGAGGCCGGGGCGTCCGGCGGTTCTCTTTGCTCTCGCCGCCGCCGCGGCTGTCGGGCTTCCCGTCGGGTCGCTCCCGCTTCTCCTCCTTGTCCCGGTGAGACGGCGCGGGCTTGTTGCCGGCGTCGCCGCCGCTGTCGTCGACGTTGTTGTTGACGACGTTTTGTTGCTGCCGGACACACACGCGAGAAGACTTTGCCATCGTGATCACGTGACCTACTTCATATGTTGCGGCTTGATTATTTTTATATTTATTTGAATCCCTGAAGGAAATTCACTGTGCACGTTGACATAAAATGCATTTTTGCTTCATTTCTTCACCATCACGGACGTGCTTTTGGTGTTGCAGTAGAAACATCTTCCTTTTTTCTGAAGTTTTACAACCTTTCATCAACTGAACACGTCTATGGCGTTCTTCGAATAAACAAGAGCGAGACGACTGACGTTACCTCCTTGGCCAGTTCACCGGGCGTCGGCCAGTTTGTGATGTCGCCAAAGTCTCCGGACTGAAAAAAAAAAAAAAAAAAAAAAAAGAAAGAAAAGAAGCAGAACGAGGTCACCAGTTGCTGAATTTACACGACGTCCACTTTGGACTTTCAAAGTTTGGACAAGGACGAAGGCTTTCACTCTGAGCCAACACGCCCACGCACAACTACAATACATTGCTTAATTGTCCATTAGAAATTAACTGATTCCAACCAGTTAGGAAGAACCACGTGGCAAATGCAGGCCATCTGCAGCTTTAAGACTAAATTGAGAGCATTTAAGGCCATTTTGCTCAGATTTATGACCTTAATACGACCACCAAAAGTGGGTGATATGGGCTCAGTATTAGATCACAATATTTTGTGACATGTTTCGTTTCTAATTTTGATATCCAGTTGACAGTGGAGCCCACTATTCATGGGGCATCGAGTCCGAGCCCAATCGCCAATAGCAAAACCCCGCAAATTTACGCCCATTATAATTGCAAATGTAAACCAGAAACATTCTTAAATAAGCGGGATATACCATCAATAAGCTTTCAGGGATTTGCCCCTCTCCCAAAAACTACGTGAATTCGCAGGTGCCCAAGTGTGAATATGAGGGGGTCTACGAAATAATTAAAAAAAATAAAAAAAAATAAATAAATGAACAATGAAAGGAGTTATTGCAATTGTAAAGCAGCATTTATTCATCCATACCAAAAATAATCTACTTTATACTTGACAAACAATTTTTTTATTTTTCATTTTTAACACCTTAGAACTATTGTTTCCTAAAAAAAAAAGATAAATCACTTTGTCGACAAAAAAGGAAATTAAACAAAAAAATAAAAAGTTCTCGTCATTACCTTGCTGGATTTTCTGGTTCTGGGTTTGTTGGCTCGGACGACCTTCAGAGCGTTCTGCTGATCTGCGGACAGACGATCAATAAGTTACACATGCTCTCGTTTCCAAAGAGCAGCTTTGCTCAATTTGGGAGGAAAAACTAAAAAGTGTCCTGCCGTGGGAGTGCAAACATCCTCTGACCGGCTCGTTGAGGGGCTTTAGCGTGTGCGGGGCAAGCGGGGCCCAATCGCCCGACTCAGTCAGACTCCGGCCGACGAGATAAAAGGCCAAAGGGCCGGCCGGGCGTAAACGAGAAGCGACGCCGTCGGCACCGCGGTCAAATATAGCGAAGCTAACCTTACAAACACTTGGGTGCGCGTCGGTCGCTCGACTGACGACCTTTCAGTCAAACGCACTGGAGGAACTTTGGCTCAAGATTTTTGCCCGCATTATTTGAGGGAAACGCGCCTATAAAAACTGCACAAAAATTGCCTGTTGGAACCTCGCCGAGAGCAAAAGAATAACACAATGTGTGCGTTTTGATTTTTCTTTGTTTTGGTTTCCCATATTGCAAAAGAAGGAATTGCTTACACTCATAAAGACCGATTTATTGATGTTAAAAGTGCTTAACCCTTTTTACACTGCAAAAAAATAACCAGCTTCTAAGTCATTGTTTATGTTTTACTGGTAACTTTACAATTGTGAGGCAGTTAGCAATGTCGCATTTATATTACGCTGTCGTAGGGCTGTAGCTATCGAATCTTTTTAGAATCGAGTATTCTACCGATCGCCCCACCGATGAATCGGATAAAAATGGATTTTGCATTCTGAAAGACAACAACAAATATTTCGCTTTGACCCGTTTTTGCAATCAAATGAATAGTTGTTGGATTCATCTTTGCCGCCCTACACGACACCTTTTAAAATTCAAAATTTTATTTACCGTTTGTTTTACGGTATTTAATATCTGTGGGCAGAAATGTCGATGAATCGATGCATCGCAATATTTCCCTCCCAATTCAATATGGATTCAACAAATGCTCTGAATGGACATAACGACACACAAAATGGCCACCTACAAAGACCCGATTACCGTAGACTTTTTAAATCGCTTGGCTGAAGAGACGACCGGCTGATCAGAGGGGCACATTTTTTTAATCAATCACTAATTAAAGAACCGATTGACCGATTTAGCACCAAACCAATACAGTTAGCCATTCGTTTGATGTACAGATTGAAAAGAATTGCCTGTTTAACCCAAGCTGGTTTGCAAGCAGAAATTGTACCTTCACGACATCCTCGTGACATCACTGAGGCCGCTCTGTTAAACCATTGGTTTAAAAAAAAAAAAAAGAAAAACAAACAAACAAAAAACAAAGGAACAAATACATTTTAACTGAGCAATTTTAGGGAAACAACGGCATCGTTTATGCAACAAAACTTCTTGTTCATGTGAACTGTAATCAAAGCCCCTTTTTGCCACAGCCCCAACAAGTCTGCACTACAATATTCAGGCTGTGTTGGGAATTATTCACTCATTCCTTACTTCCTTTTTATAAAGTTCACTAAAAATCACATTGTAGTTATTTGGGAATACAGAATGAGTCGCGGTCTCGTCGCTCACAATCATTCACTCATTCTCTACTCGCTAAACACTATAAAGGGATTGGTTTTTTTGTTTTGGTTAGTTCTTAAACTGTGCACTGAAAGTCGCTTTGTAGCGATTCGGGAGTAGGGAACGAGCGAATGATTCCGAGCGCGGCATCGCTCACTCATTCCCTACGAGAGAAGGATTTTGAGCTCGCGGACGACATTGTTCAGTCTGGATAAGTCGTGCTCACGACAGCGGGTACACATTCCAACAGCCCTACGAAGCGGCATACGTGCTACACTGGGCACTATACAAGGCAGCGACTTTCAAATAGCGACTGGTTAGAGCGTCCGCCTCACAGTTCTGAGGTCCGGGGTTCAATCCCCGGCCCCGCCTGTGTGGAGTTTGCATGTTCTCCACGTCGCTGCGTGGGTTTCCTCCCACATCCCAAAAACATGCACGAATTGGGAGACTCTAAATTGCCCGTAGGTGTGAATGTGAGTGCGAATGGTTGTTTGTACGTGCCCTGCGATTGGCTGGCAACCAGTTCAGGGTGTACCCCGCCTCCTGCCCGATGATAGCTGGGATAGGCGCCAGCCAGCACGCAACACGACCCTTGTGGGGAGAAGCCGCTCAGATGATGCATGGATGCAAAATCATTTAAAGATGAAGCAAAACCAATTGGACAACAATTAAGCAAGATCACACGGAGGGGGTGACGTCGTACTCCTCAACGTTTTTGAAACACGGGACCGATTATTGCGACGAGTTTGACAGACACTTCTAAGACTGCTTTAAGCTCACCTACACGTCAATTACAGGTTATTCATACTACGGCCGCAAGCAACCATTATTTTCATAGATTAGATTTAACCGGCAATTTTTTTCCCATAAATCAATGATGGTTCAGTTTCCGGTTTGGTCCGTAACATGTCAGAAAATTGGCAAAAACGTTGATCATTCTTCAAAGCACATGTTTGCAAATGTCCTCTTGTGATTCAACCCAAAAAGACAATCAGTCTGCTTTCATGGAGAACGACAGAAATCGGAGTATTTACTGTTGAGGGGCTGAAATAAGGAGGATTTGGACAATTTGAAGTGAAGAAGTGTGTGATTGCTTATCAACGTAGTTGTCGACTCATTTTGACAGCTCTAGTTACTTTGAATAATGTTTATGGATTTCTATTGTCAAAACTATGCCACGAGTGCGTTCAAAAGTTTCCAATACATTTAGCTTGATAGATCGATTCCAAGATTTCGCGTGTGACTTGCATTATTTGTTCTGTTCTTTCATTTCAGTACAACGAGACCGGAAAAACGGCGGCGTTGGAAAACCTTTGCCGACCGATCGTCACTCATCACGCCAAAATGGCCTTTGACTTTGTGACTTTGGAGTGCCAGCCTCGGCGCCTGGCCCGGTCCCCCGCCGGCCCGACCGCCGGCTGGCACCTCTCCAGGCAGGGGAGAGGCTACATGCTAACTGCAAGTTAGCAGTTGTCTGCAATCAACACGTGGTGCTGCGGGGGGTCTCGAATGTCGACACGCTCGCATTGCAATGCAAACCCCGACAATCTCAAGCCGTCCTCTTCTTATTCCAAGTGTCAAAGTAGCAGCGCACGCGAGCGGCACTGGCGAATAATCGGCTCACCTCTGTCTTGCGAGGCCGCCGTGTGGCCGCCGTGGAGCGGCACCCTGCCCGTCGTCCTCCGCGTCCACGCGTTGACTTTGGGCGGCGGAGCCTCCACGACTTTCTTGGCCGCGTCGCTCGCTTCGCCTTCCTCCGCGGGATTGTTGCAGGGGTTCTGGTTCTGGTTCTGCCGCGCGGGTCCAGCGGCGGAGCTCGCCGCCGCTGTCAAACTGGAGTCGAGGCGGCCGCTTTCAAGCTCGCTCGACATCCTGCTCGTTTCCCTCCAGCCGCCGCGCTTTCGTCCAGGGTGAACTTTGGGTCCCAGAGAACAGCGGACAAAAGCTCGCGGGGCCGGCACATCCGCAAGTCGAGGTAAACAACTTTTGGGGGGTGGGGGGAGGCTGGAGCTCGATAGCTCGCTAGCTCGCTAGCCAGCTAGCCGAAGCGGCTCCAGGCGGCTACGTGTTAGCCACCTAGCCGAAGTCGACGCTAACTGTTAGTCACCGAGCAGGCTAGCTTTCTCGCCTCAACGCCGCGCACGCCCGCGAGCCCCGAAAAGTCTCTTTTCGCCCCCGCGGGTGCAAAGTTTCCGTCAGCCGGGCGTTTAGTTGGGGGTTGCGCGGCCTTCGACTTGGCGTAAGAACTTTGGAAGCGCTTGAAAGTACCACGCGTTCCCGAGTGAGTGAAGTCCACGCCACCAACCAGGCAGCACGGAGCTACCAACTACTCCCCCTAGCTCCTCCTAGCAGTGTCTGCCACTCGTGTGCGGCGTGTGCTGCGAACTCCACGGCCGCTGTAAACAGTCACTCTGCTGCCCCCCGCAGGCGGCAATGCGAAGTCAAGTCAAGGCCCGCACTTAAGGAGCAAAGAGAACAAACATCTAACTGATCGAAACCCCCAACTGGCCGAAGAAAAAAAACTAGAAACTCCCCTTGGGGAAAAAGAAGAACCCTTTTGAAAAAGGAACCATAGCTGGGTGGGGGATCCCACTTCCAGGTCGACCGGGTAGCAACTGATGCCGACTGGGCAACATTTCACACGTAGTCTGGGGATGTGCAACGCCAATTCCAATGACGTTGGGACGTTGTGTTAAATATAAATGCAAACAGAATGCAATGATTTGCAACCTATATTTAATTGCATACACTACAAAGACAAGATATTTCATGTTCAAACTGACAAACTTGATTGTTTTTAGCAAGTAATCATTAACTTAGAATTTTATGGCTGCAACACGTTCCAAAAAATCTGGGACAGGTGGCAAAAAAAGAGTGAGAAAGTTGAGGAATGCTCATCAAACACGTGTTTGGAACATCCCACAGGTGAACAGGCTCATTGGGAACAAGTGGGTGCCATGATTGCTTCCCTGAATTCACAAGCAAAGATAGGGCGAGGTTCACCTCTTTGCAAACAAGTGCGTGAGAAAATAGCTCAACAGTTTAAGGACAATGTTCCTCAATGTACAATTGCAAGGAATTTAGGAATTTCATCATCTACGGTCCATAATCATCAAAAGGTTCAGAGAATCTGGAGAAATCACTGCATGTCAGCGGTGAGGCCGAAAACCGACATTGAATGCCCGTGACCTTCGACCCCTTGGGCGGCGCTGCATCAAAAACCGACATCAGTGTGTAAACGATATCACCACAAGAGCTCAGCAACACTTCAGAAAACCAATGTCAGTAAATACAGTTCGGCGCTACATCCGTAAGTGCAACTTGAAACTCTACTATGCAAAGCAAAAGCCATTTATCAACAACACCCAGAAACGCCACCGGCTTCTCTGGGACCGAGCTCATCTAAGATGGACCGACGCAAAGTGGAAAAGTGTTCTGCGGTCCGACGAGTCCGCATTTCAAATTGTTTTTGGAAATTGTGGCCGTCGTGTCCTCCGGGCCAAAGAGGAAAAGAACCATCCGGACTGTTATGGACGCAAAGTTCAAAAGCCAGCATCTGTGATGGTTTGGGGCTGTGTTGGTGCCAATGGCATGAGTAAGTTACACATCTGTGAAGGCACCATTAATGCTGAAAGGTACATACAGGTTTTGGAGAAATATATGCTGCCATCCAAGCGACATCTCTTTCACGGACGCCCCTGCTTATTTCATCAAGACAATGCCAAACCACATTCTGCACGTGTTACAACAGCGTGGCTTCGTAGTAAAAGAGTGCAGGTACTAGACTGGCCTGCCTGCAGTCCAGACCTGTCTCCCATTGAAAATGTGTGGCGCATTATGAAGCGTAAAATACGACAACGGAGACCCCGGACTGTTGAACAGCTGAAGCTGTACATCGAGCAAGAATGGGAAAGAATTCCACCTACAAAGCTTCAACAATTAGTGTCCTCAGTTCCCAAACGTTTATTGAATGTTGTTAAAAGAAAAGGTGACGTAACACAGTGGTAAACATGACCCTGTCCCAGCTTTTTGGGAATGTGTTGCAGCCATAAAAGTCTAAGTTAAACCCCAGGAGAGAGGAGAAGCGGCAGGAAAACAGGACCAGGCGTAAAAAAGTACATATACTAAGAAACATGAAACAACCCACACTTGAGCTCAACTTTGCGGATGAGATTGCACCACTCACGCACACCCACCAACAGATGCAGCACAAATCCCGACCACTGGAATCAACTGCAGATGGACTTGGGCCTAAGAAGCGGCATCTCTGTGGACGGCGGGACAGAAGACCACAAAAAGCTAGAACAACTTTCATGTTAAAAAGGATCCGTCCGGAAGGCCAAAAACGTCTCGCTCCGTACCGAGCTGAAAATCTTTGACTCCAATGTTAAGACCGTACGGCTGGAACGGACCAGCGACGACGTCATCGATACGCTGCAAACCTTCAATCGACCGCTGCCTCACACGCCTCGTACTTGGGATCTTCTGCTCAAACAAAAGGAGCAACACTGACCCGCGGGAACGCGGCAAACAAGAAACGGTGGCCATTCAGCGGATGAGGTGAGAGCGCAGCCGGGTTAAGGTCATTAGGTCACGTGGCACGCTACACGAGCGCAACTGCGATGAGCGAAACCTGCACAGGAAACACCTGCAGGGGAAGCACAGAGCGAGAAGCCGCGAGGGAGGGGCCGACGTGGACGCAGCTGGGGAAGATGGCGACGGCAGTTCCCGAAGAAAAACCAACGCCCAAGGAAGTCGCCTTCTGGCTACTTTTATGCGCATAGTCTTCTTTTATGACTGCGTGGCGTCATCGTGGCGTGATTGGGCTAAGCCTCGCTGGCCAGGTCACCCCTGAAGAAGAGTTTTTATTTTCTGGTTAAATAAAGCTTTTCATTGTCGTGGAAGTACCGTCAAAATAGTGCTTCAAGTCATGTAGTGAAGTTCAAATTGAATCACCTTTATTGTTATTGTAATGCTTAACAAAATTGGAATGGTACAAAATAAGAGAAGGAAAACATAAACAATGATCATGTGCAGTGTTTTTTTGGGGGGGTCTGCGAGTCTGCATTTTGTAGCACTATTATCATTTTACATGATACCAGTAGAATAGATTTGTCACATTTAGATTTTTTTTTTGCTGCAAAAACCCCAGTTTGAGAACCGCTGGTAAACGGTGACTGGCACAGAATAATTTCTTCTTCCACAGAGACAAAAGGCATATAGACGTAACGTATACGAATACCCACTGAAAACACATTTACGTGTGTAAAATGTATTTCGGAGCACATTATGATCATGCTGAGGGAGAAAGCAATAACTATTTGTGGAAAAATGAATGCCAGCCAACTTAAATACATTAAAAGATGGGGACTAAATTAATCAGGCCACCGCAATGCTCAAAGATACAGTTGATTAATTTAATATGCAACAGATGAACAGCTGCGTCAACATATACTTGAAAATCGATATCCATTTTTGAATTTTGATGTATGATGTGCACTTTAAAATTTTTTATTTCGGATTTTAGTTCTTGATGAGTGTAAATCGAGCTTTTGCTAGAACAACAACAAAATGAACCCTCGATATCGGTCGAGAAGCACAATCGATGCACAATACATAATGGACGTGAATCCAAACAAAACATTAGCAGCATTTATGAAATGGCAAATCAAAAAGTGACTTACGTAATGCGCAATAATTTTTAAATGTACTTAGTGTGTTAATATTCATAATCATTTAGAGTCTCTATACAATTAGCCTTCACGTTAATAATTAAAAAGGACCAAAATAAAGATGAGCGACATCGTTGACGCTTTGACGATGGGCGCGGCTGACTTCTTGACACGAGGCCCGGTGTAAATGTAAGGATGTTCCTGGAACAAAAAGAAAAATGTTCAAAAGCGACCTTTCCCTTCACAGAGACAAAAATATCCAACGCGCATCCCTACTTTTGGCGGGCAGATGAGTTCAATTGGCTCGGAGAAGCTGTCAATCATCTGCTTCTCGCCGTCGGGCTGGAACTGAAGGCAAAAGACAATTCAGCTCGAGGGTAACGTGACAAATATGCAATCATAATAATAGTCAATGTTAATATACACATGTATGGAAACAGCAAAGAAACCAAAAGACTTTGTTTTGAGATCTGTGATTTTAACACCGAAATCGTGATGTGCAATGGATATCGTTTCAGCTGAAGCGAGAGGTCACCATGTTGTTCCACAGTCCCTTGGCCAGCTCCTCGTGACCTTTGACCGTGAAGTGGAAACAGTCGGCCGCGAAGAAGCTCGAGTCCACCGAGCCGTCCTGTCGAAGAGCATCAGAGACTCAAACGCGGCACAAAGCGTGTGTGCGAGCGTGCGCGCGTACGTGCGTGACCTACAGGCAGTCTTGGCGGTCCCGCCTTCTCCAGGAAAGGTTGCAGAATGACGGCAAAGTCCCGCTTGAAGAAGCGCTGGCCCTGTAGAAGCTTCTGGAGCTTTGTCTGGAAGCATCGGACCACAACTTGTGACCAGCGCGACGTCACGTGGACTTCCGCGTACACGCGCGATTCGCGTCGCCCCTTTCACAGCACTTTTTTTCACCGTGGCGTTGTTTGTTTTTAAGTGACGGAACGTGATGTGGTGAGATGTTGACCTGGAAAAGGACGTTGAGCTCCACCAGCTCCTTCAGCTCGGCAGAGTTTTCTCCAGGCCGAACGAGGCACGAGCAGAAACGCCTGCCGTCACACGAGCGCGCCACGTCATCGTCCGTGTCGCCAGCAGAGGACGGGAAGCGCTCGGTCGAACAAAGCGGTTACCTTTGAAGCCGACAGCCCAGCGTGGGCTTGTGGACGTCTCTGAGGGGCTTCATGGGGGGGATCTGCACCACGTTCACGATGGTCCTCGGAATCTGGAGCAACACAACGACGTCTCCCATATAAGCAGACATCTTCGAGCATCCGGGCGATGGCGCCGTGCTAAAAATAAACTCCTTTCATAATCCTTAAAGTGTCGTTTTTGGACTCGCTGACTTCCTGCTCCAACCGAAGACGTCATTTAAACTAGTTAGTCGTGCCGCTATTGAAACCGGACTTTTTTATAGTTAAGGCGTCATGAAATTGCAAAGTCTAAATGTGCATGATCTATAAGGGATATTAGACCATTTTCCCTTGGAATTATTCAATAAGGATTTGGTCTTGGGATTTTCAATGCGATATACTAACTAGTTAGAGGTGTAATCGCCATGGAAACCTGAGAGTTGTCTAAAAACCATTCGAACATGTGACTGACAAGTGGGTTTTTGTGGCCTATTACTTTGATTATCCTAAACAATAAATAGCACCGAATATTCCGAAAACGGAGGGACGGACGGATCCTGCGAAGACGACAGTTCCACTAGTTGGAGATGTAACCTGCATGAAGCCAGACACGCAAAACATTTCTTCCGTTGCCAATTACATTCGTTATCCGGCAAGAAATAGTGCTATGCTCACATTTGGGTTTTTGCCTGTGAAGACATGAACATGCCGCTCAGAGGTGTAATATAATATAATACAATATAATAAAACTCGGAAAATAAAATACTGAAACATCTTTCCGTGTCAAAACCAAGTCGGCTCCAGCAAAAAAGAAGGTTCAAGGTCTCACTGTCCCAAGAGTTTCGAAGCACCCGAGGCTTCGGAATTCTGCCTAGCAACAAACGGGTCAACAGGATCTGAGCAATTCCGTTCATTTGCGCCACAGAAAAAAAATGTCTTCAAATATGCACGGGGGAGAAGATTATTAACCATTCAATATTATTTTTCTTCATAAAATCTGACCTGGTTCATCATCATGTCGAGAGCTTCGGTCATGTAGCGGATGAAATTGTCAGCGGAGAAGAGAGTCTGTGGACAAATTCCACTTTTGAAACACATTCTAAAATGCTGCATTATAAATTTCATGTCTTTTGCAAAACTACCTGTATACCTGTAAAACGTTGCGTAAATGCTGAGACGATGTCATCACGCTGAAATACCAAATAAGGACATTCGGTAAGGCCCGCAAGAGTCATCACAACCGGACAGAAACGCTGAAGAAGCAACATAACAACAACTGGACGACGCGATTTCTGCTCAAGTTGCGTGGAAATGCTGAATGGAATCAAATGGAAAAGGGGCCATTTTGAAGTTTTCACAATGTGGGAAATATTTTGTGAGAAGCAGTCAAGAAATGTTGAAATATGGCATTTTTTCATATGGAAAACGGAAATTTTACTGGGAGAATGTGGAATTTGGCCAAGGTAGGAATGTGAAAAATATTTTCTAAAATATAAATATAAATATAATATAAAATATTTTTTTACCGTGGAAATATGTACTATTTGAGTGGAAAATTAGGCTCATGTGAGAATTTTTGGAATGTGGAAAATATTTTGGAGTTTGAATCTGTCAAGAACTTGTGAAGGAAGATGGAATCATGTAGAATTTGTCTTAATGTGGGACATTTCATGTGGAATTTGGGGAATTTGGAATGGTCTGAAGTGGTCAAAAAATGTTGAAGGAGGATGGAGTCATGTAGAATACATCTTAATGTGGGAAAATTTGAACATGGACTAATGCAATTTGGGTAATGTGGGACTTTTTGAAATGTGTTTTTAAGACGTTCTGAGTGAGATGAACATTTTGATTTTGGAATGGCAATGATGTGGAATGAATGGCAAATTTGGGGGTGAAAAATGTGCAATTACGGAAAATGTGGGAATTTGGGTAATGTGAAAAATAGAAGCCCGCGAGGCGTGAATGTTGTGACTATTTCGAAGTTGGAATGGTTTGAATCGATCGAGAAATGAATGTCGTTGAACGGCAAAAATGGGCGAAATAAAATGAATAGAGCCTTTGCCATTCCCGCAATGATTTAAGGAAAATGTTGCAAATGTGCCCTCGAGTGGCTTTGAGCAGCGTGGTCCATGACATCGGTGCAACGTGATTGGACGCTTTGACTGGACACAATCAACAAAGCAAATGAGCATTAGCGTCAAATAAATGGATCCTCTGGCCTTGTTTTTGCAGTAGTCGCAGATGTCGTTCATGCCGATCAGCACGGTCACCACCTTCCAGTCCTCGTCGAAGCTCAGACCCTGAAAGAAAAGTACCAAGTCCCTTCCAAAACAATTCAAAATATTTGTCAACCCATCAGATAGAAGATGTGAGACGTACCGGATACGACTTGAAGGTTTTAATCATGTGTCGAATCTGACCTGACATGTTCCTACCGTGCAGAGAAAACACAAACACACATATTCATGTCTAAATATACATTCCTTTAATTGTATCCATTTTCTCTTTTCAAGGACAACATTCGTATTTCTGGCAGGATCATGAACTGTTTTTTGCTAGGCACTTATTCACAGTAAGCCTTCTATAAAAAAATAAAAAATAAATTAAAAAATTTAAAAAAAACACCACCAAATACAGTGACTATAAATTTTTGACATACAATAGTAATTTTAGTTGTTCATATTTTTGTTGAATTTTATTTTATATATATATATATATATATATATATATATATGTGTGTGTGTGTGTGTTGCAGTGGAAACAGTTGTACAGCTGCTTGTTGCAAGGCAGAATTGACAGTATGCACTAGCACACACACACACACTTATTTATTTAATTATTTATTCATTCATTTATTTATTTATTTTTTAAACAGGGCAAACTGTCAATTCGGCCTAGCAACAAGCAAATCCTGCCAGAGAAAACCCCCAAATACGCTTCAGTGAAATCTTTAACTATACTTCCAACGAACAAGTCTCAAGTGTATATGAACGAAATGTACTTGCAGCGTGTTGTGTCCCGTCACAGCGAAGTTGAAGCCCGTCTGGTTGACGGTGGATGGCCGCCCGTGAAAGGTGGCGAACGGCGACGGGCCCAAAAGATTCTTGTTGAACACTTTCAAAATGTCTTCAATGTGACAGATTAAGTAGCTAGGTCACTTAAGGAAGCTAACCACCGGACAGCTTTTTAGATTTCTTCCACAAAGAACACATTTGTGACATACATTAAGCTCTTAAAAGCGAGAGAGAGAAAACAATGAATATTTAGGTTTGTATTCACCACATGTTAGCCTGAGCCTTAAATGTGTTTGTAATGCTTTTCAAAGTGACATACTTGCCAAGGTGATGACATTTGGATAAGTTCCATATCCTCCGATGCTGCAGAGAGACCACAATGAAAACATCCCGCTGTCATTTATTGATGAATTATCACTGAAGTACGGAAGCGTATTGCATTTGCTTGGATTTAAAAAAAAAAATCCTGTTTTTCTGAGTCATTTTTTTGAGGGCTTTGTTTTTTTGGAATATTGTTTTCTGTTTTTCTGGCTAATTATTTTTCTGTCTAATTTCCCCCCCTGTTTTATGTTGTAACTGTTTTTCTGAGTAATTACGCCGCCCCCCCCCCCTATTTTTCTGACATTTTTTTCCTAATGACTAATAACAATACCATCTATGTGACTCAAAGACCGGGGTATCTCCCAGTGTCTTAAACCCAGAAAAAATTAGTCAGAAAACGGGAAAAAATTGTCATAAAACAGGGGGGGAAATAGACAGTAAAAACTGAGAAAAATACTCAGACAAACAGAAAAAGAATATTAAAAAAAACAAAGCTGTCAAAAAAAATACTCATAAAAACAGGATTTTTTGGTTTGTTTTGAACCCAAGTGAATGCAATGAGCTGGTGTAGCTAGCGAAATGTGCGCTTACCTCCAAGAAAGTTGGCGGAACTCGAAGGGAATGGACAGAATGCTCGAGCCGTTCGCGCCGATGCCCGTCTGGAAATCGAAAATGGGGCGTGTCGATCATTAGGGGAACCTCTGCGATGGTGCGCGGGCTCCCTCTAGCGCTACGCCAATGAATCGCTGCCCAAGTGCAGTTCAGTTGGGTTTTTTTACCTTTGAAATTCAATACTTTTGCGCTTAATCTTCAAGAACTATTTGTTTTTCAACTTTTATTTAGATAGCATTTTTATTTACCTTTTATGTGCAATATATTTTAATTTTTTTGCTTGCAACAGGTTGACTGTCAAGTTACATATTTTTTCTTATATTTTGACTTTATTCTCATAAATTGCAAATGTGTTTCACGCAATAAAGATTTTATTGTTGTTTAATAAAAAACAAATTCTTGGCGTATTCAATCTTTAGTCTGATTTTTTATTTTCCACATAGTATTGAGACTTCATTCTTGTACACCTTGTGGTGTTGTTTTTCCCATATCATCAAAACTTTGTCATATACTTTATCTTCTCCTTAAAATGTTGACTTTGTTCTTGGACAATTCTGTCTTTCGTCTTGTAATATTACACCTTTAGGAATACCACCCCTGTCTCGTTTTTGATCAATAATTTGGCCTACGCCGCTCATGTATTTGAAAGCTATAATGTTTTTGGTTTTCACCCAAGCCACTACTAGAGAAGATGACACAATGCTGGTTAAGCCATTCAGCTCCTCTAACATCTTGCTGTGTTTGTCAGCATCTTATTTTGGGATATTTAGTGAATGCCCTATTCATTTCCCGCACTGAAGATGATTCTGATTCTGATTCTGATACTTAAGGCAAAAAAAACGTACTGGCATCGGTGTGGGAAAAAAGTGCTATCGAGCATCCCTACTTGAAATGATAGCGACCACTTTTTTGAAACTCTTCCCCCCCAAAAGGACATTGAACTCACCGTCAACGAGTCTCCTAGAGCGGCGATGACTTTGACGTCAGCGGCTTTGACGAAGTCCACTAACATTGGAGGTTGCCGGTTACTAACAATTGTTCCATTTGTCATGTTTCGGTGTCTGACCTGAGGTGGGAACGCTGAGAGAGGGACTCATCGCGTCGGGGCAGCTGAAGGGAGGATGCAGGAAATCTTCCTGCAAGAAAAAGCACACCTCCATTTGGGATGGATAGGGCTGAGCTGCAGCCCATCCCGGTTGACTTTTGGCAAAAGGTGTGCGACACACTTGAAAAAAAGCAACTTCCTGTGATGTAAACAGTCGCCAACAGTTTTTGGGTTTGAAAAAAAAAGCTCTTTTAAAATCCATTTTGATTCTCCGGCTTTCAACCCAGTTGAAGACTCGGCCTCTGTTTTTCTCTTTGTTTATGTTTGAATTGTTTATATTTCCTAAAAGTTTGTCTCTTATTTGCGTGCAAGACGTTGTTTTCAGCTGTGGCTGTATTTAAAGCGCTTTATAAATAAAGTGGAGTTCAGTAAACAGTCAGAAACTGTCCACTTTACCTGGTTTATGGCCTCCTCTGCTTCTATAAAGCTTGCACACACACACACACACACACACACACAATATTTCATTTACAATGCAGCAAACATTATTATTATTTTTTAAATCCCTGGAAAAACATTCCAGCGAAGTACTTACCGGGTGCGTGACATGTGATCCAAATGAAATGAAAAGTCCAGATGGCGAACAGTGCAGACGATGATGGCCACATGCTGCTGCTTGGCAAGTGACAAATGTACAAGTGTAAAAGTACTTTTAGCAGTGATGACGACTCATTAATATGACCTTTGAACTAGCCTCTTCTACCATGAGTGACTAATATGACACTTTTACTGTACACTATATCATACGCTCAAGTCATTATGTTCAGTTGTTAAGTGATCGTTTAACACTGCACACCAGTTGATCAATAATATGAGTGTTTGAAAGCAGTTTAACACATATACTTAATGGCCTTAAGTTATATATCGTTTTGTTAGCACTTGGCTATCCTAAAGTGGCAGGCGGTGAGAACTTTTGTACTTTCGGCTCCTTCAAAACCAATCGAATACAAAACAAGGCACAAACTCCACACAGGCCGGGCCTGGATTTGAACCCCGCAACCTCACAGCCGTGAGGCGGATGCGCTAACATCATTTGCTATTTATATTTTTGTCTTAGAAAATGTGTTTTGAATCCCATTTTTCAAATCAAAGAAAAAAAATTACTGTGAAATCTTATTTAAGAAAAAAACAATAATCATACATTATTAAAATAATACTGATATCGAAGTTGCAATTTGTGCAGTTTTGATGACATTCATTTATTCTTAATAAAAAATAAAAAATAATAATTCAAGACACATTGAACAAGCTATTTTTTTATTCATTATTTCTTTTTATTTGAGGTTGCCTAATAACAAAAGTGAAAAAAAAAAAGCTATTTGGTTCATTCACGTGTATGCATAATTCATTTTTACGCCTGGTCCTGTGTATGAATCATAATTCATGTGATATGTGGTGGTCACATGAATTAAATGTTGTCTTTTTTGTTGTCAGGCTCGCATCAAAAAGATTATGCAGAAGAACACAGAGGTGGGAAGGATTGCCATGGCGGTGCCTGTGATCATCTGTATCCTTTATGTTAGCGTCCTTTGACTGCGTTTTAACACTTTCGGCATGAATTACAATGGAACCCAAGAAGTCTAGAAATCATCCGTTTTTGCGTTTTCTTTCTATACTTGGATGACAGCTAATAATGTGAATATGTGACACGAAACAAGCTTTTATGATGGCGTTGTGGGCTAAAAACGGGGGTCACCGCTTTCTAAATCAGAAGGGCCAGCACACATCCGTCCGTGATGTCCAAAAATGACTCCGGCCCCAGTCATATTTCCCGTCCAAATATTGTGGAAGATAAAACGACGCTATTACTGTTATTTGGCAAAATCTTTGTACCTTTGGAAAAGAAATAAAAGCCATCTTTTTCGCTCCGTACCGGTCAGCTGAAAATCGGATCGGGACATCCCCAACTGCTACTATTGATTATATTTAGCGTAAGCAAAATGGAGGGAAAACAAAGAAATGGCCACTGTTTTATCCTCGGCTAGCATATTTCCATTTCCTATGGGGACGAATAGCGGATTGTGTTTGACCTCGGGGCTTGCCAGTGTATGAATTATTAATGAGCACAAGAACACTGTTGAGGCGCTGACGTCCTGAACCGAAGGCCAGCTCGAGTTCTCGAGATGTTCCTCAAGTCTCTGCTCACCGAAACCCGCTCGATCACCGAGGCCGACCTCAGCGGCGTCGTGTCCGTCGCGCACGTGTGAGTCGTGCGCATCTTGTCGCCGGGGTTAGGTAACCGTGGCAACTGGGGTCAGCGCCAATCCACGTGTGTGTTTGTAGAAAGCGGTGCATGGAGTCGCAGAAGCTCTTCCGCTTCCTTAAGGATGCGGCGGCGAGATTCACGTCGCCGAGCGCACGGGACAACAGAGGTCTGAATGTGTGGCCAGCATACACGTGAGGGGATTGACGAACACCATTTCCACTCTTTTATTCCTAAACTCGTCAACCGAGGTGGAACTGATGTGATTTGCGGGACCAAAGCACCTGAAAAAAGAGCGAAAGTGGAAGAGGCGACGCCTCCAGCTCTAGCGTAAATAATTCACGCTCAAATTCGTTCCTCCCGACTCTCATATTGTATTACGCATTATCATCAGGATGTCGGCTTTCATGGTGTTTATGTCCGAGCTTTTGGTTTCATGACGAGTCAAACTTTGCCGCCGTGCTGCACCCACGCGCAAAAACGCAAATGTTTTAGAATGTAGCCTCGTGCACATGCTTCACATTTCAAAGCCCATTTGACAATTTCCACTGCGCATTTGCTGCAATTGTCTTGAAAAGATCTGTCTGTTAATGCTGGCCTCATGTAAATCAATGAATGTTTGAAGTGGTTCGGTTCGGGACCGGACCAAAAGTGTTGTGCGCAGGCCCCCTTTCAATGGCTGCGCATGGACACCCGAGGAGAGTTGAATTTGTAAAGCACCTAGTGGCATTTTTAAACCGGCAAACCTTGTGGTGTGTGCAAAAGAGGCACTCCAATGTCAATTAAGATGAAAGGCACACAAAGCGTACGCAGTGATTGGTTTATTGACATCACGTCGTCGGCATGAAAAGGTATAAATAGATCAACCCCGCGGTGGAACTGTTCTGTGCGATGGCATCGTTTCCGCTTGCCAACGCTGGCTCCCCGCGCGACGCCTTCGCGAATGCCGGGACGTTACAGAACTGGCCGCGCTCGAGGCTTTGAGGATGAACGTGCACCGGCGCTGCATTAGTGGAGGCCAATTTGGCCGAGTGCTTCTTGTGAGGTTCCTCTGAACAACAAATACTCAAGAGGGACGAAACTAAAGGAAGAGAACGACACAAACAAACAGTCCTCGCTGACTTCACGCCAAGATGTCATCGATCGTGGTGGTGGTGATGATGATGATGATGATGATGAGTCAAAAAGCAAAGCAACAAACAAAAAGGAGGTCTCAGAAGAGTCGCGCGCCGAAGCCGAAAGTCTGTTTGATGGCCTCGAAGTAAAACCTGCGCCAGCCGTCCTTGGTCCAGTCCTCGTCGTCGTCGGGAACGCCGCGACAGTCCACGCGCAGTTCTGTCTCGCTGCTGCGGTCCACGAACGTCAGCGTCACCGTCGCGTAGTGCTCTGAGACGGACGCCGATCAATCAATAAACAGACGACAGTCACTCATTCGCCGCCGGCCGTGTTCCACGCATTTGGACTCATTTTTCAAGAGCCGCAGAATAGATCATGAGCAACACCCCGACCAAAAAGACGTTTACAAACTAAATGTACGACAAACGAAGTTCCTGGAAAGTTGGGCGAACGTGGTGCTATGCGGTCATTTGTTTCTTATTTCCCGCCAGGTTGTTTTTTTCCTTTTGTTGGCAGGGAACAATGCTTAGTGGTGGTTTATTCCTGCTTATTCAAATATTTTTAGGGGTTAAAAACAAAACTCAGAGGAAAATATTAGATTGTTTTCCCCCCCCAATGCAATTAATATTGGGTTAGCGTTAATCATCAGCGCATTTTCGCTATTGGCGGTCTGGCCTGTTAGCTATCCCCCGCAAATGGGGGGTTGGGCAACTGTAACATGGCTCATTGTTAACCATAGGATCTTTACTGGAACCTTTGTAGGACTTGGACCACAGGAGTCTAAATGTAGTTTTTGTAGGCCAAAAGAAGTCCCTGTTGGGGGCAGGTAGTACTTTGACCCCGAGGAACTACAATTACCAAGAAGTAATAGTTCATGGAACGTCATGTGGAACTATTGTGCCATTTGGACTTATTTCAGGAACTTTGGACGACCAATCGTGTGTTTGGACCGCCGGTACAATTTATCAGGAACCTTTGACTTCCAGGAAGCAGTGAAAGTTCTGGTGTCAGGTGACATACGTACCACAGGGCCAGTTGTTGTACCTCCACTTCATCACGATCTTCTGATCTCGCACCTACAACAAACAGTCGAGAACGTCAGAATGATAACAACAATAAGACAAGCTTTGTGTTCTTCGCGAAGATGTCACGTCTCACCAGCTCCGTGAATTGGCCAAGAACGTTTCCGCCCAGCAGTCGAAACATCCCCCCCTTCTCTCCGGCCACCGTGGCCGGCGCGTGCGTGAAGGCCTGAGTCATCTGCAGCGGCGACCACCACCACGTAAACATCAGCTTAACACTTCAGTGGATGCCAATACCGTTAACAGTTTGTGCTCAAGGACACATTTGATTGTAAAATGAACAAACGGGCCAGCCGAAGGTCCGCTAGCTTAAAGGGATGCTGTGTAACATTTTCACTTGTTTATTGGCTAACATAGATGGATGCGTTTATGATGCCCTCTGCTAATAATCGATACAATTTTAGTTTTATTTATACATAAGAGTGGTGACCCACTAGGGGAGCGCCATGACGGTCAGCCATCTTGAAACTTAAGTTGCCAAGCTTTCTCCTGGACAATATAGTCAACAACTTTTCCCCCCCCCATTCGTTTTTTTTTTTTTTTTTTTAGGCAGAGGCGTTGTTTGAGGTTATTTGATATACGACGGCTACCGTTGTCACAATACGTGTTTGAAAAACTGAGGGTCTAGAGTGCACTATTCATTTGGAGGCAATGCACAATAGCAACGCTATGTGTCCCTTTAATGCTAACAAACAATGGGAAACGGCATCGACGGGCTAGGGAAACTAGCAACGCGATAGCATTTCTATTCATTTCAATGGGGGAGGTGATATTTTATATCTAGTAATCCCTCACTACGTCGCACTTCACTTATTGCAAATTCAGTGCATTGCTCTTTTTTTTTTTAATTGAGCGATGTAGTTCGGTTACTCACCTGAACATCTCTGCTACAGTTAGCATTGTTAGCAATTTGACGATAGTGTGGCAGAAAAGACTCACATAAGGACAAACGGGCTCTTTTACTTTGTAGAAAAAGAAAACTTACTAAGTAAACTCAAGTCACACTTTTGTTAAGTCACCATGTTGCTCAGTGATTCTGTGAACATGACGGGAATGCCGCTGTTTAATACACAAGCCACAGTCAAGAGTTTTAGGGAATAAATTCACAAATCCCAAGCTCGTCCGACATCTAGCTAATGCGCACACTCGTAACAATGTGGACCGGAACAAACGCAAGAAAAGAGCAACGTTTAGGTTGATTTCCCCCAACTACAGTACTGTGGTTAAAAAGAGCATAGCAAAGAATTTGCGGAAGAAGCAGGACATGCCAGGCCTACTTCCCATGGAGCTTTGCGCTGCCTACATCGCCAAGACCGTCAGTGTGAGGCACAGTGCCTAATGCTTGAAGCAGGAAATAATTCAGGTCCATTACGTCCTCATGGAATGACATTTATGTCACTCAAGCAGAGTAACGCCACCTTTTGTGTCCATGTACTCATCTAGAGTGTGTGGATGGCGCTCTCAAGTGGACTAATAGAATACCTGCACCTCTGTAAAGTATCCCTCATTGGCATTGAGTGCATATGAGAAACCTTTATATTTATACAACCAATACAAAAATACTTGGTCGCTACTTTGAGGATTTCATCTACTGTGAGGGTTTTCCGGAACCTAAACCCAGCGATAAACGAGAGATTGGCGTTACGAGCGAGGCCATGGACCGACTTAAACTCGTAACTCAAGGCATCCTCCTACTATTTATAAGTGAGTAACTGATGATTAAGAAAATGGAAAAAGTTCCAAATGTATCAGTAGAATTGTTGAAACGCGGTCCAACTTCAGCGTGTCGCTCACCTCCTGGTTGACGAAGACTCTGTAGAGGTCTGCCGGGCTGGTGAGGAACGTTTCAGTCATGGTGAACTTGCACGTGGGAATCTTCACGCCCGTGTTGACCGCCGCCGCGCTGCTCGACGACGACGACGAAATCTGTCCCCAAAAAAACAAAAACAAAATGGAGTTAGCGCCTCTTCTTGTACAGATTACCCACAAAGACATCAACGATGTAGAGATTAACGTAGCCGACCCGAGTTTTGTCCGTCTTTGCTTTGGACTGAGAGGACTGCAGCTGCACCACACCGTTGGCCGTCGGCAGGATCATCCCCTGAGTGAACTCTGACCACGCACGGGAAAATAACACAATCTGCACTGAGACAGCAAGACTTCAGTCACGTCAAGGCATGAAAGTTGCGGACATTGAACGTTAGCTTCGGTTAGCCGTCTCCACGGCCTCCGAGCAACCAAATGAGGCTAACAGCTGTTAAGTGAAGCTGAGCTGCGACTGCGACTGCCGGACAATGTAAAACTTTAAGTTGGTGTTTTTAAAGGGGGTCTGGATTGGAAATATTAGACTGGAGATTTGGAGTATTTTGGCTTCTCATCAGTACCAAATGACACAAAATTCATTGTTTAGTCAGCCGATTTTGACACCAAGTGACATTTTAAGATCTTTAAACAGGGGATTTGGGTCGTAAGTGTCATTTTGGGAAATCTCATTGAAAACTTGCTTTGTAGCAAATGCACCCACTCTGCTGGGTGTTTAGCGTGAAAAGTGTGCGAAAGACTACTACAATTAAATATAGGATGAGCATGATCTGCAAATCATTGTATTTTGTTTTTATTTATGTTTAACAACGTCCCAACGTCATTGGAATTGTAAACAAAGCATACTTTCTAGGAAGCAAGTGACCCAAAAGCCATTTTTTTTTAAAGGGGAGTCTCGAATGCAACATCATCAGATGGCGATCTGTAGCATCTGTCATGTGGTTTGTAGCAGATAGACATTGATGGTAATCAACAAAATTCTATTATTTATTGTGTAGTATTTGTCTTACCAGCTAATTTTGACACATTTTTAACACTTCATTTTTATGCCTTATTTTGGGGAAATCGAATTGAAAACTTTTTCATAATAAGTTGATGTCTTGATTTGATTTTAAAAAGGCAACTTGCGTAAAACTAAGTGTAGAGGTAAAACAATTAACCCATTATCAAATTAATTGACAACTACTTTGATCATCAATTACGCGTGCAGAGACTTTGTTCTACCTTCAAATTGTCCAAATTCTCTGAATTACAAGCTCTCAACATTAAATATTCTCAGATTTCTGCAGTCCTCCGAAAAAAGCAGACTGATTATCTAGTGAATCAAAATAAGACATTGGCAAACATCATTCATTTATGTTTATGTTTGTGCATTTTCTGCACTGTCAATTTGAAAAAAAATATATATATATATATATATATATATATATATATTCTTTGATTAATTGGGGGGGGCAAATTAATCAATAGATGAATCGATTATTAACATAATCACGAGTTGTAGCGCTATCTGCGAGCAGTTGATAAGGAGCGAGTGACGGCAAAGTTGTGCCATGTAAAGGCTTTATTTCGAAAGGCTTTGTCTGACCTGATTTCAAGAAACCCACGTAGTTTCCCAGCGCCTGGCGGATGTTCTCGGCTCCTTTAGACTTCATCAGGTGGACCAGCGGTGTCTCTGGTTCGTCTTTGTTCAGCGAGACGCTAATCTACAAGAAAAATAGGAGGCCAACATAAGTGTCACCACTCTTGACCCCTACGCACTCCCCACGGACCCGGTAAACCCGGCCTTACATCCAGATCGTCCATATCGTTCTCGTCAGACAGATTAGGAATCTCCACGGATCCTTGGTATTTGATTCCTGCTTTTGACATTCCTGTTAAAACAAACAAATCAAAAATGTCCAAAAGTGAAGATTTTCTCCAGTTGACAACGTTTTGGATCAACGTCTCGGGCCTCTGACCGACCTGTCCAGGTTGCTTTAAGGTTCCACTCGTAGAAGAAGATGAGTTTCCCTTTGCGGTTGTTGATGGACGCTTCGCCCTCCACCTTGCTCACCTCGGTCACCTCGCAGCTTCCCTCGTCGTTCTCCACCCGCAGGCCCAGCAGAAGACTTTTTAACTTGTCCGACGACCAGCTCGTGGCGTCTCGTTCCGTCCTGAGGAGAAATGATCAATTGTGTCAAGTCCAATGTAGAGCGCGGTTTACGCTACATTCACGGCCGCTCGGGATGAAGAAACATCTCGCTCGGAGCCCACCTCGAGCGTTCCAGTTAAACGTAAAGCAAGAACGAGTTCAGCTTGTGAATGCATTCTACCTTCACGTGGAGATGTTTGTACAGTGTTTTGGGGCGCCCCTAGTTGTTGGCGTTGTGACTTTTAATACATCTGGAACCTGCAAGTTCCCAGGTTCCCGGAATGCAGCAACTCTTGGGGATTGGGCCAGAACATTCCAGAAGAAGTTGTTCCATCAAGTCGTCATGGCGATGCAGCGTGGTTGCCATAAAGAACCGACAAACAGGCAGGATTGATGGTGTTTGATGCCGACTGACATATTTGAATACTGAAGACAGCTCAATTAACGTTTGCATGTGATGACATGTGCTCATGATACCAATAAAGTACATCTATTATTAACACCTTATTACCTTTGTTATTATGGCTATTATCGATCATACAAAACATACAAAATTTTATATATATAAATGTTTCGTATTCCATTCATACTTACAGTATATTATTCTAATTTTACACTTAGTGACATGAAGACAAATAAAGCATTTGGTGACATAACAAGGGACAAAAATGGTCAAAATGGGCTCGCATTTGCTGTAGTGCTCACACAGATATGGTTGTGCACAGATAATTCATCATCATGGTCTTCAATCAAAATTCATTATTGAAACTTGCATAGAAAAAAATAATTCATTACAAGTTTCATCACCTGGCCACAATGTGCAATCTCTGTTTGACCCTTGACCACTATTTTTGTAAACCTGGGCCCTTTTCTTCCTATAATTATTTGAAGTTCATCAGTGTACGTTGTCTATTTCTGTGTTGGCAACTTTTCCAATGATACCAGCTTTTTGAAGAAGTAATTCAAGTTTGCATCTGATTCAACAAAAACGGTCACACCCATATTATGTGTGCATTTAGACTTTGGCCAAAAATTGGTGCATTTACACCGCTTTCTTTCTTTCTTTCTTTCTTTGCCTAAGAAAAACGATAGACTCGTCTTTGAAAAATGTGTCTGCTAATGTTGGACTCGTGTAAATCAATTCCTATTATTAACACCTTACTACGTATGCTGTTGTGTCACACACTATTAATCTGGAGACATTAGTAGCTCTCGTCAGGCGCAGAAGCCTCTTTTTTCCTTTCGTGCTCTTAGCATTAGCCGGCTAGCTCGCTAGCGTCCCGCTTTCTTCGCGCCTCACCAGTGCCAGTTGTTGACATTCGTGGCGTCTGCTCGCTCTTCCACGATCCAGCGAGGGTCTCCTTCGCCCCACTTGGCCATTTCTCAAATAAATCAAACGGACAGAACGCTCGTTCGCCGTCGCCGGTCGCCGGTGTGGTCGCACACACGTTGCTTCTAGAAGTCTCTGCCGGACGGCCCTGCGCGAGCGTTGTCTCGGCGAGCCGAGAATTTGCTGGAAACGGAAGTCGTCATAGTGGGAACGCCTCTTTCGCTCGGCGGCTCACACCGGATATTCGGAACGTCTCGCGACTTGTCTCTCACGGTGGTGAGTTGAAGGTTGAACGCGCCCATTTGGAGCTCCGTGCCGACGGCGACGCTATGCTAAGGATGTCAAAGTCGTCAGTGCGTTCCACGTGTGTGGACGGCAAGAAAAGCAAAACACCAAAGGATGCCGGTACACTGTGCTGCAAACGTTTGCGTAAAACGTCGTACAACTACGACAAGGGAATCGGGAGCTCCTTTTACGTTATTTTTTTATGCTTTGTGTCCATGCATTGCCTTGAATGGGAACTTCGACCTCCCCAACATGGCCGCCCCGTAGGCACGTCGGTTTTCGTATCTACGTTGTCTCTGCTCGCGACGTGTGTTAGGATTCCTACGTAGTTTCTCAGGGAGGACACGCCCTGCTCCAATATTACTGGCTCGGGGACACGCGCCGCTGCTGTATGATTGGTTGTTGTATCCCTGTAGAACACGCGCTACCGCATCCAGACTGGATAAGAAATAGCGACGTTAATGTTTCACACTAAGACGTAAGCCACCCTACTCCTAACCATAACCCATCCTAAACCACCTTAAGCCCTAACACTAGCCTTAAAGCTAACCATAACAAACGTCTTTGTTTTTATTCCGTACAAATGTGATACATATTTGGGACGGTGATCTCGTTACATTTGTGTAGCCTGCCCTTCCCGCAACACAGCTAATCATGTTCCAGTGGGGCGTGTCCTACCTAGAAACCACGTGGGAATCCTAATAACGCGCTCGAGACTCTCTTCCAAGATGGCTGCTCCCCTCCGTTCTGGAACATGTGCGATAAAATCCTTTTTTTGACGTTTTCAGTGTCATTAAATCACATTCGTATGGCGACGTAACCTCTTCATTCGATCATATAAATTGTGAGGGTCTACACGTATTTATTATTAAAAAAAGAATGCCAATGCTAACAGTGGCTAGGGAACTAGCTGTTGCTATGTGGACGAAAGTAGTTCATTGTAGACAGTGTTGAGTAGATGACTTTTGAAATGTAGTATGTTACAATAAGTTACCCGTTAGTTAGTAGTGTAACTATTTCAATTAATTTGTCAAAGTTAAAAAAAAACAACTAAATACATTTGATAACATTTTGATTACTTTTATCAATTTTGAATGAATGCAACAACAGAACCCTTGGATGTTTCCGTGAAAGAAACAAAAAAGATTAAAACCATAGATCATTATTTTGGCAACAACCACATAGTTGTTCTTTACACAAATAATAAACTGCTAACAAAACATCCATCCATCCATTTTCCGAACCGCTTCTCCTCACGCGGGTGTGCTGGAGCCTATCCCAGCTGTCTTTGGGCGGGTACACCCTGAACTGGTCGCCACCTGATCACAGGGCACATAGAAACAAAAAAAACATTCGCACTCACATTCACACCTACGGGCAATTTAGAGTCTGCGTGTTTTTGGGACGTGGGAGGAAACCGGAGTACCCGGAGAAAAATACACATATTACACATTTTCTCCCAGTAATATCATGGATTACAGTTACATAAATTTTGTAATTAAATTGCATAAGGTTGTGTGTAATTAGACACTTATAAATGTACTTAAATAAAAAAGTAAAGTAAATTGACATTTTTCAACCCAAAAATAAAATACATATAGTGAGATTTTTGTATCCCTCCAGATGATTGGCATGCTTTCTCTGGGGGCAACAATGGACAAAACAAACTCTAAAGTTGCCCGTAGGTGTGAATGTGAGTGCGAATGGTTGTTTGTTTAGATGTGCACTGCGATTGGCTGGCATCCAGTTCAGGGTGTACCCCGCCTCTCGCCCGAGGATAGCTGGGATAGGCTCCAGCACGCCTGCGACCCTAGTGAGGATATGTAGTAGGGAAAATTTGCCCACTGCCAAACGGTAGGGGGCTAACTAAAACTAGTCAAAAATGAGCAATCTATGACTATTTTCAGTTTGTTTTGGCAGTAGGCAAATAAATGTGATGGAAATATTATATGTTAAGGCTCAAATTTGACATAATTTACTGCCAGCGAGCTAGACTTCAATAATCTAGCTTTCTGAAAAACTAATTTGGTTCACCCAAAGCATTCCAGCACTTTTGAAAAAAAGAGTAAAGAAATATCATTTCCTATGAAAGATTATTCCCAGTTTAGATTTCCTTTGTTGTGATTGTACGACGTGTGCAACTGTACACAGCACAATGTTCAGGCTGATTTTCGACTGTGCCGTCCACAAACACGTAATGCGCTGGCAGGGTGCCCCCACTAGCTTAGCTACATGGAATGCGCCAACATGTTGCCCCCATTAGCTTAGCATCACTGTAGGCACGCGGCTCAAAAATATTTACGATGTCTATGACCAATGCCGCTCGACTCGCTTACTTCCGGTTCCGGTTGTAATA